>NC_137267.1:5904924-6504924 GCF_053477335.1 Acartia tonsa | reverse complement strand
ATTTTAAAACTTATTTGGGAAATCCGTTTAAAAATTATTTTTCCCATTGTTATGAGCATCTTTTATGTAAATTACTTTGAACGTCATCATTTTACAAAATATGTGTTTATTTTCTCCAATAAATCTTTTCTTGATTACGTATTCCCATGATTTTTTGTGCTTTGCTACTTACGGATGTTGTCATCCTTGTTTTATCTTACAACCAATGAATAAAAATAAAAGTATGAAAACAGATATTTTTCTATTCATTTCATGGTTTCCATACATATACAAAGTTACACCAATATTTTGCATCCCTCCCTGACAAATGAGATGACATTCTTATAAAAACGTTAGGTACCAGCGTAGAAGAAAATTTTTCAAAAATTAAATAAGAGGGGAGGGGGCTGGCTGTGAAGAAGTAGGTTTCGAATGGGTGGTTTAAAACTAGAAGAATACAAACATTTCAATCTACAGAAGGGGGAATTTTGTTTATCATAGTTGGGGATGTATGTATGTATATCAATTTATTGTCCATTGTCTTAATTTTGCTAAACATTCAATTGTATATTTCATAATAAAAACAAGGTTGACAATCCCCATTAATAGCAAAGAACCAACACTCTTGGATGGACAATAGACTATAAAAGTTGGAAAGATTTTTAATCAATATAATAGATTTGAAATCTGCATAAAATTTTAAGGATTTTTTATAAAATTAGTTTTTTACATAATTCTTTATTTAAAGGCGCAAATACAAATTAAGTTAAATAATTTTGAGATCTGTGATTGGTGGATTGAAAACTATCTGCGCTCTGATTGGAGAAGCTTAAGTGACGTACATCATTCAACCAATTAGAGCGTAGGTAGTTTCCAATCCAGCTATCCTATTGGTCAAAATTTATTAACTTAAATCGTATTTGCGCCTTTAAATAAAGAATTATATAAAAAACGAATTTTATAAAAAATCCTTAAAATTTTATGCAGATTTCAAATCTATTATATTGATTAAAAATCTTTCCAACTTTTATAGTCTAATGGACAAACAGTAAATTTTAGAACAGATTAATTCAGTGGCCATAAAAATAGAGAGAGAATATGTGATAAGTTTTATGCTGGATGCCTTTTTGTAATTGATATCTTTATCTTAACAATTCTTCTCTAATTAGTGAAACAAGTGAAGTCACTCCTGCAAGCTAGGGAGGGGGTGGGGACAAAACACCTAATTTAAAGCACCTAATTCATAAATGCTTAATTTAACAATGAGTGTGGTAGACAGACAAGTGAAGTTTTAAGGTAAATCAATCATTTTAACCAAACCTAATGAAAATATTTGGCTGAAAAGTGCAACAATGCGTGGTAAAAGTACACGAGAGAGTAAATGATCATGTTTTAATTATTGTATATTGTTTTCTCGTATTCATTTGAATCCGGTGGATAGGAACCGGTTCTCATGAATACAAAAAAACTATGTCTAGCATCGTATTATATCCAGTTTTCTACGATTATAGAAATGTACAATCATAAGATTAAAACTAGTTTTTTTAGCCGGTGCCTTCGGCACCACGGGGCTAAAAAACTAGTTTTAATCTTATAATTGTACATTCTATATCCGCGGAAAGCCGTTTATAATACGATACGAGAAATAACTATTCTTGTATTTTTTTACATGAAAAATAATAAAAAGTAACAAAGCACATTTTTTACATCAGTTGGAATTATTTTTATCATATAGTTTTTTATTTACAAATGTTTTTATGCGTTTTGTGCCTGTTGAGCATTACCAACCAATCAGTACCCAAATTTATTTTAGCTTATTATATACAGGGTGTTTTTTTTAATAGGACAAAAGTATTGCTTAATATAACCCATTTGCCATTGACAGAATTAATAATCTATATTTTAATTTCTTCATTGGGTTGGGGGAATTTGTATATAAAAAAATATTTAGCGATTTTTAACAAATTATGCCTTAAAAACCGGTTTTTCCAAAGTACCTATTATTGTAAGATTTTTGGATCATTACCAATTTAAAGAATGTGCAAAAATGCGTGCATTTTTTAAAATCAAATTGCGCGGCTTCTGTTAATAGTAGAAAAATGTTATGCATACCGTTAGAATTTTCATATACTCTAGTTTTTGGAAATATATGTATTATATTCATGCTATTTGTATTATAGAAGCTACGTTGGAAAATATGAGAAAGGTTGAAAAGTTTTAAGTAAGTTGGGATATTTTACCACGTAGCTCCTAAACTATACGTAGCACAGGAATATTTCTTAAACACCCAAAAACTAGAGTTTATGACGATTCTAACGATATGCATAACATTTTTCTACTATTAACACAAGCCGCGCAATTTGAATTTTAAAAATATACACATTTTTGCACATTCTTTAAATTGGTCATGATCCAAAAATCTTCCAATAATAGGTATAAGGCATAATTTGTTTAAAATCGCTAAATATTTTTTTCTTATACAAATTGCCCCAACCCAGTAAAGAAATGAAGATATAGATTATTAATTTCTGTCAATGGCAAATGGGTTATATTAAGCAATACTTTTGTCCTATTAAAAAAACACCCTGTATAGTTAAAAGATAGATAGGTAGATAGATAGCCTAGATAGGTATTTTGATTGATTTAGTTAATTCCCACCTTAATTTTTGTTCTACAGAAATGGAAATTTAGTTTATTATTATCTATAGTCCATTGTCTTATCTCTTGAGATCCATAGATATATCAACTTACAGGGATAGTTGCATGAAAATTGATTTCAAGCAAAAGTTACAAGTATACCATATATAATATTGTATTACAGTAAATAACCCTATTAGACATAACGAAATTAGTCGTCATGCTGTTTTTTTTTATGAATATAGCCAGTTATATAAATAACATATATCACAAAAATACTATTTTAAGTCCTAATATTTTTAAACTGCATGGTAGAATATTAAAATTCTTTCAAATGTATGCCCTATAAATGTAAATTTAAACCATTGAACAGGAAAAATTATGCAGTTCAATAAATTAGAATTTAAAGGCATTTCGTGCAACTACCCCTTTAAAAAAAAGAATTATATTTAACTCCATGCAGAAGCAGAGATTCCGTTGGACCAAAATATAGATTGTAGATAGTTAGACATGTAGCTAAATAAATAGATAGATAGAAACAAAGCATATTCTATAGGTTTTCATTATAACAAGGATGACAACATTCATTAAAGTGAAGCACTGAAATGGAAGGACAAACGGACATTAACGCTTGTATAGTGTCTGACTCTGAACTGAATAATCAGAATATAAATATATAAGAGTCGAAGAAAAATTTTAAGTAAATTTGTTGAAAAACGGCTTGATACAGGATAATGTTTATGGACATACTTACATTTTTATAGAGTTGCTTCGCTTATGGTATTGTACTTATTTGTCCCAAGAATCAGTATACCAAAAATCAGATCAATCGGATACTTAGTTCACATAAAAGTTTGTTGTTAAAAAAGTAAAAAATCAACATGTTTAAAATGGACGTACGGACATTCTGGTAGTAATTATAGAGTTACTACGCTTTCTAAATCGTACCTAACTACTACAGGAATAAATTGGAAAATACTAACATGCCTAAATTACAGAAAAAAGATATCTGTTACGGACGGACGTATGGACTGACCGACCCTAATTATAGAAAAGCTTCGCTTTTAACAATTTTACTTTGTTGGTAACTATTCTTAAATTAGATTAGAGTAACATTGTGACTGTGCGTATGAGTTTGTCTTTCTGCCTGTTTGTACCAAGAATCTTGCTAACCACTGGACCATTAGTTCTCTTTCACAATGTTGCTTTTATAGGTCTTTTCTGAATGGAATCACAACCCTCCAAAGAGAAGGGGGGGGGGGGCAGTTAAAGGAGTGATTACATTCAAAATTATCCATAATTTCAAAACTTCTTTTCTTACAGTTTGTTTAATTGTAGCAAATCTCACTTGAACTTAGATCTTAATCTTTAAAAAATATATTTAGTCTTAGATAATTAGATAATAAACAAAAGTAAGTGGAAATATTTGTATCTGCAGCAAAAGTTTTTAGTAGCTGCGCTTCTTTAATAAAAAAGTAAATCTCTAGATGTAGGGAAGCCTGTACTGAGTATGTATGGCCACTATTTGAATAAAGCTGAAATAAAGTAGAGTTGCTGCGCTAATTTTCCTCAAAAAAAGTATCCTATAATTGGATGATAAGAAAAATGTTTAAGTTAAGTTCAAATAGAAATAAAAATTTAACAAATATGGAACAGTTTTGGCAGGAAAATAAAGATAAATAAATGATTTTAAAATTAGATGTTTTATAAATACAAATTATGGCGTTGCTACAAAAGACCAACTCTACAAAAGACAATCACTACAAAAGACCAACAAGTAGCAGCGCCCAAATTATACAGTAATACAACTTTTATCATAATTAAATGTGATTTTTTTTGTATGTATACTATAACAATGGTTTAATGCTTTTTTTGAACACAATCTCTTGAAAGTGCAGGTTCTATTAATAAAAAAATTAAAGTTTTTTGTTTGAAACAAAATATCTTGAAAATGGAATATCAAACTTTATAATCCATTTTTCTAACATAACAAAAATTTCATAGCTAAAACATACAGATACTATATTACTTTTTACTTTATTTTTAGAACATAGTTCTTGGAAATGTCCTTTGGCCCCATGTATTGATATTTCAGGGATGATGTGGACAATGGGCTACATTTTTCACTGGTACCCAAAGCTTTCTAACTACGTTATTTGTTTGTTGACTCAAAACTTTGGGTATTTTTATTGATTTTTTATATGATTGTATCAAACTTTTAACAATTTATTTTAATGTGCAGAAGGGGTAATTTAGTTTATCATTATTGGAAATGTTGTTTGTCAATGTTGAGGATTATTTTATCCTCCCTATCCCTTTTTTCACACGTTTCATTTTGTGTTTTAGTATCAAATAATTCAAGAAAAAAGGAAAAAAATACAAGAGAAAGATTTTGGTATTTTTATGACGAAAGGTATAAACTATATTTTATTTCATGAATCTTTAATTTAGACCAGAACAGGTTTAAGGCTATTTTACCCAGAAATATAGATACATAATTCTTCTTTTAAAAATTTAACTAATTGTAATAAAAATGTTGTTACCAAGTATTGGATATTTATTTCTGGTCACTTTACTGTTAACTTCATCCATGAATATTCTTTAGGAAAAGTCCCCCGGGGAGTGTGTGAAATGTTTTTATGACCTTTTATCCCACGTTAATTAATTAAAGCATAATACTCATTTTTTTGTATTTATTTAAATTTTGATTTTTATTTATTTTTAACAGATTTTGAAAAGTTTTTCATGTATGAAAAATAGCTAAAGATATGTTTTTAAAAGGGATAGGGAAACATTTACTTTAGGATAATACATTTACTTTCTTAAGCATATAATTGTTGAATTAAAAATACATTTGTATCATTGCCATACATAGTTAAGACTTTCAGACAAAGGTCTAAGGGAGTGGGAAGGCAGTAATCAAAACCACCCAATGACATCATTAAGATTCCTTGAAAATAATATTTGATAGAAATATTTATAGATATTTCTATTATTATAAGAAACACTTTTGTGTAAGAATATTTTTTATTGGGTAACAGGAAACATTGAACGATTAAACTTGACATTTGTTGTGTGTCTTTAAAACTTTAAAACAGTGTGGTTGACAAAACAGCACAAACGTACACTACCTTTTGCTTCACCCGTATTTTAGAACTTAGCCTTTCCATGTTCTGTCTATAACACAAGAAACCAAAATATTTTTTTTCAATGTACCCTTTTCATTACTTTACAACAGCTAGAAGTTTTGTAGTTATGAAGGGACACTTGGCAATAAATATTTGAGTTTAAAACAACAATTTGTTAAATATCTTACTTTCAATTTCTTATTAATTTATTAAACTTATATTGGTTGAGCAGTTATCGAGATCTTATGCTACACACTAACAGACATATGTTACTTTCTTAAAAAGATTTAGCATTTTACAATTATCCCGGGGGCTGTGAGAGATAGAAAAATCGAAATATAGATACATAGAAAGATAGATAGATAGTCCGTTTAATGGATAAATAGATAGTTAGTAAGCTAGCTAGATAGATAGATGGATAGATAGATAGATAGTCCGTTAGATAGATAGATAGATAGATAGTCCGTTAGATAGATAGATAGATAGTCCGTTAGATAGATAGATAACCCGCGACCGTGGCTCAACACGCAGCGCATCCGCTCATCGTCGGGAAGGTGATAGGTTCGAATCTCGGTCCGACACCGCGTCATAACTAAATGGTTCCTACTGCTACTATGTCAGATGCGCGACGTAGTTAGAGTGTGGGGAATGCCTTGGCCCAAAACAGGCGCAACTCGCTACCATGCACAGTTGGGACTTCTCAGACAAAGATCGTGCATCTCAGAGAGTTGGTTGTCTGATGGGTGAATGGACGCTTTACAACGCAATCATAAGTATTGCATGTATGTTTCAAGGTGCATGGAGGTCTAGTACCCGAAGCGACACCTAGCCCCTAGAGTCTTAACTCTTAGATAGATAGATAGATAGTCCGTTAGATAGATAGATAGTCCGTTAGATAGATAGATAGTCCGTTAGATAGATAGATAGTCCGTTAGATTGATAGATAGTTCGTTAGATAGATAGATAGATAGATAGTCCGTTAGATAGATAGATAGAAAATAGATAGATAGATAGATAGTCCGTTAGATAGATAGATAGATAGATAGATAGATAGATAGATAGATAGATAGATAGATAGATAGTCCATTAGATAGATTGATAGATAGATAAATAGATAGATAGATAGTCCATTAGATAGATTGATAGATAGATAGATAGATAGATAGATAGATAGATAGATAGATAGATAGATAGATAGATAGATAGATAGATAGATAGATAGATAGATAGTCCGTTAGATAGATAGATAGATAGTCCGTTAGATAGATAGATAGGTAGATGATTTTCTTGGTAAAAGAAATTTTTTTGTTGAAATCAGTCCATAAACAAGTAATTTGAGTTTAGTGGTTCAGAGAGTCATTCTAGGTAAACTACGATATCAGATTTGTAATCTCCAATTAATATCCAGGTACAAGGAAAAAAAAATGTTAAAATTGGTAAATAAACAAGAAAGTTGGATTTAATGGTTCAAATAGTCATTTTAGGTAAAGTACGATATCAGATTTGGAATCTCCAATGAATATCCAGGTGAATGAAAAAAAAATTGGTTGAAATTGGTCAATAAACAAGAAAGTTGTGTTTAATGGTTCAAAGATTCATTTTAGGTAAACTCCAACCAAACTAGAAGCGATCATGACAAGTTTAGTGATTTTTTAACTTAATAATTTGAAAAATTTATTTTTATTGATTTTCCCTTATTTAAAAAAAATTTCATTTTCCTCGAAATCTGAGAATGGTAATTAATCAAAGGAATTTATTGAAAAAATATATGTGAAAAAATCACTAAAATTTCAAAAAATCTTGAAGCCGGCTGCAATTTTATATATGGAGTTTTACTATATAAATACTAAGAAATTTTACTTAATAGCATATATTCTCTCTTTTTCGAAGCCACTTTTTTTCACAGCCGGCTTCAAAGTAATATATGTATTTAAATAATAATCAAGGACAAAAGGAAAAAGAATAATAGCAAAAATCTAAATTAGATAATTAGAAAACTGGTGTTTTCTCACAAAGTACCTTGTTAAACACTGATAACCTCACCTTATTTTTGTAATATATTGAAATTAATTGTTTTTTATAGGTAAGGTTTGGTTAGGTTACTGGGCAGCCCCGCAGGGTTAGGGGTTTTCGGGCACTATGTGCTAAAGCACATCTTATCAGTTTGATAAAATTACGTAGAACTACTTGAAATTACGTAGAACTACTTGAATATTGACTTATATTCTGCCTATCTTTTTGTCTGTATCATCTGTAACTGTAAATTATTTCTTAGTTATATTTCCCTCTCCTTCTCTCTTTCTTTCTCCCTCTGTCTTTCTCTTTCTAGTTTTCCTTCTATCTCTATCTTTCTCTTTCTTTCTATCTCTCTCTTTATCTCTCTCTCTCTCTCTCTCTCTCTCACCCTCAAATTTTGGGCCTATATTATTTTCCTAATTTTCCTTATTAAAAGATTAAATCGTCATTTCACAGTTCAATTGATGACCTTTCAAATTTTGTTGTTTTTTTTTATAAAGAAACAGAGAACAATTTGCGGTCATCCCTGAGGTCTTAAAGTACAATAATTTAACAGTACGTTAAGAAGCTTCTTAAGACTCATATTTTACTGTGATTTGTGATATAAAAAATCTAGGAAACCAGTTGACAATTTGCTGTGTTGGAAAATGATAGATATGATTAAATCAATTTTCTTTTTTTCATCATCATTTTTTTAAAGGGTAAATAGATAGATAATAAAGTTTAAAAATTCTAGATTCTTCAGTTCGATATAACATATAGGTGTCTAATGGTTCACCTAACATATTATTATGTTTATGGGGCCTGAAAAATGACGTCATACAATATAGCCAATAATAGCCAATATACAGACTAAATTACCAATGGCATGCTAGTATACATTTTAATTGACAAATGGTAGGCCAGTATAACGTAATTTTTATAGGCATTATTAAAAACTTAAGTCATCTTTTGAAAGGTATTATTTTATTCCTGGGCAGGCTTTAGGCTATGTTTTAGGACCCCAAACAAATTAAATCAAGTTAAATTCATTTATTGCATTTGGGGGATAAGGGGGTAGTTGATATTAGTAACTCTTTATGATGATTAAATAATTAAAGTAAAAGAATAGAAGGGGAAGGGTTTAAATAGCTGAATGTTCGCCAATAGCATCGGAAATATTAACACAGCCGAGTCGCTACGGGAAAAAAAGCAATTTGCTAGCTGACAATCTTTTTACCAATTCCATTTTTACTGAATAATTTTTATAATACTAATCTTTGTGTTTTTGTTACCTTTTTCATATTTTCACACTTAGTTTTTAATTTACTTTTTGTTATATTTTCTTTCTTTCGTTTTTTTTTAAATATGGAAAATATAATTTTTTCTCGTATTCATTCGAATCCGGTGGATAGGAACCGGTTCTCATCCATACGAAAAAACTATGTCTAGCATTGATTATATCCAGCTTTCTACGAATATAAAAATGTACAATCATAAGATTAAAACCAGTTTTTGTAGCCGGTGCCTTCGGCACCTTGGGGCTAAAAAAATAGTTTTAATCTCATAATTGTACATTCTATATCCGCGGAAAGCCGTTTATAATAAAATGCGAGAAATAACTAATCCTTCGGTTTTTATTTTACTGATTATTTTCAAAGAATTTCGGGGTTAAGACAATTCACGATAAATTGTTGTACGAACCCCAATGGTGGTGGATCAAAATTATTGATTTAAAAGTTTGGAGAGTGCAAATTTAAATCAAAATGTTTCAGCCTTCGAATAAGAGAACTTGTCTATAAACTTTGTTCACAACTTTAATTTATAGTCTACTGCCCTATCCCTACATAAAAATTTCATACTATTATAAAAACAAGGATGACAACATCCATAAAAGCGAAGCACTGAAACGGTAGGACAAACGGACATTAACACTTATACAGTGTCATAACTGAATAATCAGAATATAAATGTATAAGAATCGGAGCAAAATTGTGAGTAAATTTGTTGAAAAACTGCTTGATACAGAATAATGTTTATGGACATTCTTACATTTTAGGACTTGATTATAGAATTGCTTTACTTATAACATTATACTTTGTTGTCCCAGGAATCAACATACCAAAAATCAGATCAATCGGATGATTAGATCATAAAAAAATTTGTTGTTAAAAAAGTAAAAAAAAAAAACATGTTTAAAATGGACGTACGGATATCTTGTTATGATTATAGAGTTGTTATGCTTTCTAAATTATACCTAACTACTAAAGGAATCACCATGCAAACTTTGAAATCGATAGGACAATTCTAACATGCCTAAATTAACGAATAAAAGCTAACTATCTTGTTCGGATGTACGGACGGACTGACCGACCCTAATTATAGAAAAGCTTCGCTTTTAAAAACTTTGTCTATTTTAAGAATCATTGGCGTGAGGTATGGGGGTGTGCAACACCTACCTCAAAATTAAAAATTAGAAAGACCAACATTCTCTGTTTTTTTCCCCTAATGCAATGATTTAACACCAACCTGATGAATTGCTGTGCACGCCACTGATAAGGATCGTCTATGTTAAAAATTAAGACAACTCAGTAAAGCACTAGAGGGAGAAGGGGTTGAAAAACTGTATGTCCCCTTCCCAAGGTCCAAGTGCCAACTTTCAATTGGGCCTTTGAAAATCAACGAATAGCGTCGGGAATATTAACACAGCCAAATCGCTACAAAAGAGTGGAAATAATTTACTAGCGGACGAAAAAGGTTCTTAAAAGGGGGATCCAGGTAGCTTTTTGGCTATACATCTGTACTATAAATTTATTGTTAAAACAGAATGATTATTTTTTGTTCTAGGATTCCAACTTGTTCTTACTATGAGCCTCCCCAACACATCTACTCAGACCAGGGCTACTATAAGGTAAGCTTATCCGCTGGATTAGAACCTGTTTTCAGCCATACTGAAAATTCATGTATAGCATCGTATTACAGACATTTTTTTACGAATATTGAAATAAAATGGTTTTAATCTTAAAATTTTTCATTTAATTATCTGTGAAAAACTGTCTATAATACGATACGCTAAATAACTTATACTGCCATTTTTGCGTTAAATGTGTTGATAATTGTCTTAAATCGGTATATGAGTTTTAGACATATGAGCAAAAACATATAATTAAAGAATTAAATTTATGCTTTGAACTATTTTTAAAGTTGGATCTTACACAACCCGTTAAAATCTATTTTTAAAGAAAAAGAAGAAATAAGTTTTCTCGTATTCATTCGAATCCGGTGGATAGGAACCGGTTCTCATCCATAAGAAAAAACTATGTCTAGCATCGTATAATATACAGCTTTCTACGAATATAAAATGTACAATCGGCACCTCGGAGCTAAAAAAACTGGTTTTAATCTTATAATTGTACATTCTTTATCCGCGGAAAGCTGTTTGTAATACGATGCGAGAAATAACTATTAAGTGTTGCGGGGCTCCACGTTCCTCTATTGGCTACTATCCTTGTAAGAATCTTATGTTTACTTAAACTAACCTAATTTAAAATTTGCATAAATAATATTTTTTTTCCAAAAAGTTTGCTTAAGTCAGTATGCGATTTCAAAGAAATCGACAATAGATTTAATTTAAAGGATAAAACCTCGAGACCTTTTATTACAATCTATGAATCAAATGCACACTTTGACTCAATCAATAATACAAAGTAGAAGGATCTCGCTAACCACTGAACCGATCGGGCTCTCCTTTACAGGTTAGCTTCTCATAGGTCCTTGGACGGTTTATAACTATTTTGGGTGAGGGTACCACAGATTTTTTCACGCACAGAGACTTCAACGTAACACAGATAGGTATTGTAGATACTTGAACGCAACATATATAGGTATCGTAGAGACTTGAAAAACATAAAAAACAAACATTTTAAGCGCTACTAGAGGCATCTAGGGGCGTAGTCGCTAGTAAGTAAGAAAGACACAGTCGCTTTTAGAGATGTTTACTGTTTAGCATTTAAAAATAGGGGTAGGGATGTGCAATGGTCTATTCATAAAACTCATCATATTTAAGTCATTTTCATAGATAAAGGGATACCAAAAAAAATACAAAATTATTTTGAAAACCAAGAACTATAATTCAATAATAAGAGTAAGTGGAATATTTAAAAATCAGGTTTAACTATACTATTAGTTACTAGTAGATATTGATTTAATTAAATGCCTCTTTTAAAGAAAAGTAGCTGGATGTATGAGTGTTGTTTTTTTAGGGAAAACTTGTCATTGATTAAAAAAAGGCTTTAGGATATGTTTCTCTGGAACTGTGAAAATCGGCTAGTGGCTGCGCCCCTAGCTACTAGATGCTCAGTATTCGAAGATAAAAAATATCCCAGGAACTATGTGAAGCTTCTCTAGAGTAGAGAACTCAATCATGTCAGTAGTTCTTAAAATTCTAAGTTTCAGACAGAAAAACCTTACTAATTTATATAATAGGATTGTTTACTATTTAAAAGAACTAGCGGCTACGCCCCTAGAGGCCTCTAGTGGCATATTAAATGTTTTTTTCTCACTTCATTATGTTCAAGTCTCTACGAAATTTCTTCATTTACGTTCAAGTCTCTCAATTATTTTTAAAAATTTCGATTTTGTTGTGATTTCTCTTGGGAGGTTGGTGGTACCATCCCACAAAATAGTTATCAACCTTCCCGGGACCTATTAGAAGCTACCCCGTTAAGAAGAACCCGCTCGGTTCAGCGGTTAGCGAGATCCTTCGGTACAGACAGACAGACATACACACATCCTGTTACTTTATTATAAGGAAAATAATTATTAAAATTATTTTTGAACCAAATATAAAAAGAAGAATTAAAATAAAGTTTTCCAATCCCCTTACTCTCAGATTTAAATAGAATCGTGACTGTTGAATAAAAATCCTCTAATGCTCAGAAATGAATATAAAAGATATTGTATGCTATGTGACATTAAAGAAATATCAAACAAACGTATGCAGACACATTTTTATTTTAAATATTTTTATTATATTTGAAAACCCTAAATATTCTAAAGTCGTAAAAGAACTATTGTTTGGATATTTTAGCCATTATTAAAAGCGAAGCGTTTCTATAATCATGGTCGGTCAGTCCGTCCGTTCGTAAGTCCAAGACAGAAAGCTTTTTTCGTTAATTTAGGCATGTTAGAATTGTACTATTGATTTTAAACCTTGCATGGTGATTCCTGTAGTAGTTAGATACGATTTAGAAAGCTCTATAATCGTTACCAGAATGTCAGTACGTCCATTTTAATCATGTTGATTTTTAACTTTTTTAACAACAAATTTTTATGTGATAAAATCATCAGATTGATCTGATTTTTGGATTACTGATTTCTAGTACAATAAGGTACAATATTTTGAGGGAAGCTTCTCTATACTAAAAATGTCAGTATGTCCTTAAACAGAATTCTGTATTTTAGAAGTTTTGCAATAAATTTACGTATAATTTTGTCAAAACTTATATATTCATATTTTGTATATTCAGTTCTGACACTTTACAAGGGTTAATGTTCGGTTGTCATACCGTTTCAGTGCTTTGCTTCTATGGCTGTTGTCATCCCTTGATAATAATAAAGCTACTCTATGTCTCGTATTCTCAATCAGTTCGTCCGTTAGATGAATTAATGTGTTATTTTGCTATAATTTCCTTTTTTAAGGAATGATTGGGTCAGTTTGACCATCTGTCCGTCTGTATATCCGTCCCTTAAGATCTCGGTAACCACTGAACCGATTGTATTTTCTAGGGGGGGTAGGACACCTCTAAACCCCTCAAAAAAAAAAATCTCTTAAATTTTTTAAAAATTATTTGAAATTAGTTGTAACAGCTCCAGAGGTACTTAATTTTTTTAAAATTATCTATTGGGTCAGAGCCCCTAGAAGCTAGAGGCGAATCCGCTAGTACTATATAATATATTGCAGAGATAAAAATTTAATATGTCCAATTTTGTCCAAAAAAAAAATTCATCATTGGCCAATTTTAAAAATATGTTCTTTGTTTGTTTTATCATTCTATGGACTGCGAAAGGACAACTGAAGAAATAATTAGTGCCTGTTAAGCTCGACACAATAAAAACTGTCCCGAATTTGTATTAATTTTGAGGAACACGACTCCAGTGACGTCATATTTTTCTTTCCCGAAAAAGGGAAGGGGGGAAGAAAATCTCTTCAAAAGAGATGGGGAAAATCCCCTATTCTCCCATCTCTTTTTTCTTCCCCCCTTCCCTTTTTTTTCTTTCCCCCTTCCCTTTGCGGGAAAGAAAAATATGACGTAACTGGAGTCGTGTTCCTCAAAATTAATACAAATTCGGGACAGTTTTTATTGTGTCGTTAAGCTCCCATAACGATCCCCCGTTATTTTAAATAAATTTTAAAAAAGGGGGTAGGCATTTTTTTCTATTCATAATACCAGATCAAAAAACCTCTGTTGTCCTAACCCTGTGGGCTACCAGTATATAATGTAACTAACCCTAACCTGACCTAGAGTAATAAACAAACAAAATAAAAACTTACTCCTCCTCCTTATTTCAATATCTATTACTAGCGGCTACGCCCACTAGAAGCCTCTAGGGGCACTTAAGGTAGGAGGGGGAAAAGTCGACCTCAACCCATTTTAAATTTGAGTTTCAAAAGAATAAAAAAATTGGGGGGGGGGGAAGGGGGTTTAGACACCCTACCAAAAATAGTTTAAAACCTTCCCAGGACCTATAAGAAGTTTTACTGTAGAGGAGAACAATATCGGTTCAGCGGTTAGCGAGATCCTTCGGGACAGAGAAAAAACGCTTACTGCTTTAGATAATATGATTTCAACAATAATAGAGGGGGTATTAAAATAATAGTTTCTTTGTAGTTATTCAACATTTAGACCATTTTCTCAGAGGAATCAATAAGATTTTACTATAAGGGGTGCAAAATCGGAGCAACTCTATATTCTTATCTATTTTAGGACCCCTACATGCCCGAGTCGGTGGAAGCATTCAACCAAATTCAAACCACAGGATTCTCTTACTCACATTTAGGTAATAATTAACTTATAATTGTACTCAGGGGTAGCTATTCTAACAATCAATTCTACAAAAAAATCACGAAACCTTATAAAGTATGTGGAAGTATATTTTTTTCTCATATAACTGATGAGGGGTGGGAAAGAAGGGGAGGAAGGGGGTTTTGGGGAAAATTTCCTTTAGAATTGTTTGTCAGAATATCATTCCCTTGTCCCTCTTTATACTCAATAGTTTGATTTGTATGATATAAAAATAAGAATTGAGAGGTTTGGTGAATTTAATAAAATTTTTAAATAAATAATTTTACATGATGCGTCTTTCTAAAACAGACATTGAAGCATGTTTGACTAACAGATCTATAATGATTGTTTAAAGTCTTGTTTCTGTAAATATCGTCTTCTTTTATATATTCTTTAACAAAAAAACAGCTTTTTACATTTTATGCTGAAATTAAATAATCAGACACAGTATACATGCACAAAAAATCAATTCAATAATTTTGACAGCTTAATTCATTCTTACAGAACTTCCTTTGTTGTTAGTATAAAACAATTATATCAAAAAACGAGGAAAATTGAAAAATATCATATTAAATATAAATAGAATGTACGTGGATGAAATGGGTGGTCGTTATTTTGGCCAGCTACAAGTTTCACTTAATTAGAGAATATAATAATTAGGTGTAAGATCCAAGTAATAATAAATACATTTATATAATTATTAACAAAATTCTGGTTATATTCATGTGTGTCATTTAACCAACAATATTTTTTTTAAAGCGGTTTTAAATGAGTTATTTAAGCAAACAAAATTTAGCATAAATGGATATTTAAATCCCAAGGTATTAAATGATCGAGCGATAGCCGTTTATTTTTAGTAGCGAAGCTACTCTATAATTCACAATGTCCGTCCGTCCGTCTGTCCGTCCGTCTGTCCGTCTGTCCGTCCGTCTGTCCGTCCGTAATTAATGAATTGGGGGAAACGTGATTTTCTCGGCTCCTATAAAAGATAGAGAGCTGAAATTTTTTGACAACATTCCCATCAATAAGGAGCACAATTAACTATAAAACATCAATGGCGGTCGGACTGCTTTTTAGCAGGTTTTAGGCTATTTTTTATATTTTCCAAATTTTCCCCATATCTTTGGTGTTTATGGTCCGATTTTCGAAATTTTTTCAGTTAAAGATATCAAAATTAAGTTTCCTGTCGTTTGAAAAAAAAAACAATGACAGTCAGACTGCCTTTTTGCAGGTTTTTGGCTATTTTTATATTTTTCACATTTTTACCCATATCTTTGGTGTTTATGGTCCAATTTTCATAAATTTTTCAGTTAAAGATATTAAAACTAAATTTCTGGCGTTTTAAGAAAAGAAACAATGGCGGCCAAACTGCCTTTTAGCAGGTTTTTGGCTATTTTTATCTTTGGCATTTTTGGTACAATTTTAAAACTTTTTTGCATTAACAGTTTCAAAATATTTTTCCCATTGTTATAGGCATCTAGAATGTAATTTACTTTAACCGTCTTCATCATACAAAATAAAACAAGGTTTCGTATTTATTTTATCCAATAAATCTATTATTGATTTTAATAAATACACTTTAAATCTACTTCTACGTATTCCCATCCAAAAAATTTTGTGCTTCGCTACTTATGGATGTTGTCATCCTTGTTTTAAGTTGATTTCCCCCTTCTTTTTTTTAGAAAAGATAAAATTTACTGTAAACTTTGCATGATGAAAATACCCATTGCGATTTATTTGAGTAAATCCATCCCCCGCAATAATAGTATAAGTCTAGATGTATAATCCAGACAACTTCTGGCCTCAGGTGGCTGAGACCCTTTTTATCTGCTAGCGAATTCCTTTCCGTTCTATCGCAGGGACTTGGCTATGTTTATAATTTCGACGCTATTAGCTGATTTCAAAGACGAACTACTACAAAATCGTTACAGGGTTATGTCCTATGTATTCTTTTACTTTTAATTCCCCCCTGCACCCACCCAAAATTATGTTCGCACGCCTCTGCTGGTCTCCCTGTGAATCGTGATATTTAAAACTGTAATTGACACATAAACAGATGAAAGAGTCATGCATAAGAGACAAAACAAGTAGGATTAAGTTAAATATCAGCGAAGCCTTTTAAAACTAAAAATAAAACATATTTGGAAGTATCACAATAAAAAACAAGCACATAACATTTTTAGCTCAAAAAGTGGATGAATGTTTTTCTGTGTGTAAGTAAGAATGTTAGGGGTAGTTTGAATTTCTTAAGATAAGTAAAGCTATAAGAGGCTTGTCTTGTAGCATATGTAGTTTCAAACTTTTGTTTTGAATACTCTTATTCTTGATTTGTGATATATTCAAATTATTGAGAGGCTTCAAAATTTAAATATTATGACTTAACATCAACATTGTATGAATAAGCATAATTGCTATTATCACTTCCCTAAGTTTTATTCATACAATTTGTACAGTTTAGTGAAACATCCCTTCCGCCTTAAGTCTGTTTAAAAGCGAAGCTTTTCTATAATTAGGATCGGTAAGTCTGTCAGTCTGTAACGATTAGCTCTTTTCGTTAATTTAGACATGTGAGAATTTTCCTATCGATTTAAACTTTGCATGATGATTCCTGTAGTAGTAGGGTAGCATTTAGAAAGCGTAGCAACTATGTTGATATTTAACAGCATATTTTTATGTAATATATCGTTCAATTGATCTGATATTTGAAGTACTGATTCCTAGGACAACAAAGTACAATGTTATAAGCGTAGCATCTCTATAATCAAGTCCTAAAAATGTAGGTATGTCCTTAATCATTATCCTGTATTTATAAAGTTTTTCAAAAAAATTACTTAGATTTTATTTAAACTTTTATACATTAATATTCTGATTATTCAGTTTTGACACCCTACAAAAGTTAATGTTTGTTTTTTCTAATGTTTCAGAACTTCGCTTTTATAAATGTTGTCATCCTTGTTTTTTAAAGAATAATTATTTTCTAATTTAGATAAGAAAATAAAATCTAAGGCTATAGATAAGGCGCCAACACATAATGTTCAAGCCTTAATAACCCAGGGAACCTAAGGGATAAGACAATGAAAATTAATGATTGAAAAGTTTGAACGCTATTAGTTTGGAACTTAGCAAACAAGAAAACGCGTTTATAGTGCAATTGTAATTCAGTTTAATTTCACCTTCCCCCTTGCATTACCACATGAAGCGTTCAAACAATAAATATTATTGAAGCGCTGAAAAGTTTCATGTATGACGTCATAAAATTATGTCTAAAAAGGAGGGATAAGAGGAAAAGTGGGAAAAAAAACCTTAGTCCCTAAGTCACACATGACACTTTCCACTTTAAACTATTATTTTATTTAGATGATGAGATAAAGTCGGAGCCGATGGATTATTTGAATCAAGGTATCAACTCCCATCACAATACAGCAACACCTCTTAATCACCCAAGCTATATAGGTAACATCCACAGTATACGCCCCTAGAGGCCTCTCAGGGGCATTTAGTGTGAATGGGTTGGTTGTAAGGGGCGATATATCTTTGAGGGGCAGTTCAGCGGTTAGCGAGATCGTTCGGTAAACACTCATAAACATCCTGTTACTTTAATAAAAGGATAAGTAAGCTAGGAACCACTTTATTAAGAAACTAGCGGATTCGCCCCTAGCATCTAGGGGCTTTGCCCCATGAGGTTTGATCAACCTATTTTTGTGTTATTGAAATTTAAAAATGAAAATAAAAATTTATGGGTTTTTTTTTGGGGGGGGGGCGGGGGGGGGTGTTGCACTTCTCAAGAAAATAGCTTAAAACCATCCCAGGACCAGTAGGTATATTCCCTGAAGAGTAGAGCCCAATCGGTTTTCTGGTTACTGAGATCTTAATCTTCAGACAGACAGACGGACAGACAGACAGAAAGACATCGTACTACTTTGTATTATAGAATTAATTAAATGAACTTTCAAACAGTAAAATAGCTTTGCTTCCAAAATAAAAATTTGATAGATATTTTTAATTATAATTTGCCCTTTTTTTAACTTCATTATTTTTTTGATTCAAATTGTTTCTATTTTTAGATCACGATCAAATTGAGAAGTTTAAGATAGGTAAGAACTACTTTCTCTAAAAAGTCTTTATAGATAAAATCAATGCCTAATATAACTTCAAAATTTTTAAAATGCATTTTGTCTCGAAATTGATCACTTTTTAAAAGCGAAGCTTTTCTATAATTAGGGTCGGCCCGTCTGTCCGTACGTCTTTAACGGATATCTTTTTACGTTAATTTAGGCATGTTAGAATTAGCCTATCGATTTCAAACTTTGCATTGTGATTCATGTAGTAGTTAGGTACGATTTAGAAAGGGTAGCAACTCTACAATCATTACAAGAATGTCCGTACGTTCATTTTAAACATGTTTATTTTTCTACTTTTTTAACAACAATTTTTTATGTGATCTAATTGTCAGAATGATCTGATTTTTGGTAAATTGATTCCTGGGACAACAAAGTATAATGTTTTAAGCGAAGCAACTCTATAATCAAGTCCTAAAAATGTAAGTATGTCCATAAACATTATCCTGTATCAAGCAGTTTTTCAACAAATTTACTTACAATTTTGCTTCGACTCTTATACATTTATATTCTGATTATTCAGTTCTGACACTATACAAGTGTTAATGTCCGTTTGGCCTACTGTGTCAGTGCTTCCATTTTATGGATGTTGTCATCCTTGTTTTCTTTACAAAAATATTTCTATGATTTGTTAGTAAAACATTAAATGTTTTTTTTTTCAGAGAGAAAAAGGGAACGAAACCGAATAGCAGCTTCGAAGTGCAGGTACTCATTCTAGACAGGGAGGGAGGGGACATTGTGCTGTTTATCACAATAGTCCCCAAAGTTTTCTTTATTCGTTGGCCTAACAACTTTTAGAAGTTTTTTTGAATTTCGATTGGTTGGTTCATTAAGTTGAGTATCCAATTCCAAACGTTTCAACTGCTAAATGGAATCTGCAAAAGTGATAATTTTGTGTATCATCACTGGATATGTACATTAATTTATTGGCCCTTTAGATATCTGCATTCTAAATGCTGCTTGAATTTCTTTTGAATCAACCTCCAATATCTAAATGAATATTTGATTTTCAGCCCCTCTAAAAAAATACCTATCAAACCTACCTCCCCCCCCAACCTAAAAAAGGTGAATATTGACGACATTTTACATACCAAAATTTTGGTTTTTACTCCCCAAATCAAATGTAAATGTAATGGATGGGGAAGGGTATTTTTTGCTCGCTTTGCGCTTCATTCTACTCTGCCCTCCAAAAGTTAAATTATTCTCTACCTTTTGGTATATAATTCACAACATAATCTATTGCCATATGCACCGAGAGGATAGAGTAAGGGGGAAGGCTTTCGCACATTAGAGTAAAACACTAGAGGGAGAAAGGGTTAGATAACTGTATCTCCCCATCGAAACCGTCTTGTGCAACTTTTCTATAGGGTCATTGAAAATCAACCACACAGCGAACTAGCAGAAAATAATTTAGAAGCAGACGAAAGAGGTCTTTGAAAAATGAAGAGAGATAGTTGTCTGTATATACATCTATACTATAGATTTGTTAAATTTAGTATTATTAGATTAAATAACTCAAAAACTGTGCTCTGATATTTGTTTTGTATTATAGGCAAAGAAAGATAGAGAGAATCCAGCAGCTAGAAGAACAAGTTGAACACCTGAAAAACGAAAAGAATGCTTATGAACAGGTTTGTCCTTGTTAGTAAGGATAAATGTATCTATTAATCTATCTGTCAATATATCTATTTTTGAAAGCGAAGCTTTTCTATAATTAGGGTCGGTCCGTCCGTACGTCCGTCCGAGACAGATAGCTTTTTTTTCGTTGATTTAGGCATGTTAGAATTGTCCTATCGATTTCAAACTTTGCATGGTGATTCCTGCAGTAGTTAGGTACGATTTAGAAATTGTAGCAACTCTATAATAGATATAATTCTGTTTTTACGCAATTTTGCAACAAGTTTATATATAATTTTGTTTAAGTTTTGACACTCTACAAGTATGAAAGTTCTACCGTTTTATTTAAGAGCTTTGCTTTTTATGGATGTTGCCATCTCTTATTTCAACATTTTTCAACTTTTTTAGGAGGCAGCTAAGCTGAGGAACGAATTACAATATCTCGACAAACAATTAAAAGATCACATGGGTAAGATATTTTTTTATTTATAGTACAGCTACTCTATAATCTAATTTTGGCTGTCGGAATGACATTTTATTTGTTATCTAAATTAATAAAATGAGAAAATTGCAATGTTTAGTATCTTGGTTTTAGTTCTTTTTATATAGAAGGTTAACCAAGCAAAATAGTTATAAAATTGGCTAAAATTATATTAACAAAGAAGAAATATGCCATATATATAAGTAGATATAACATTTTTCGGGAATAGTCCTTTTCGTAACATCGCCCCATATGGGGCGATTCGTCGTATTTTCAAAATGACTTTTTATAGGTTATTTTAGGTTAGGTTAGGTTATATTGGGTTAGATGATTGCCCCACAGTGTTAGGTAATTGTTCCCGCATGGTTAGAGCCCCCCACAGGGGCTAGAAATAGGATAAAAGCTACTGTGAAAATACGAAGAATCGCCTCATAAGGTGCGATGTTACGAAAGGGACTATACCCCATTTTTCTAGTATTTCCCGGTATGAAATTCATTTACGTATAAAAGCTGATCCTAATGTTATTGAAATTTGTCCCCTTAGGGCCGACAAAACAGTATTAAATCAAATGCATTTCATGTGTGTGTGTGTGTGTGTGTAGCCTTGATTCTCTGAAGTTAGGATTCAGATGCACGAGGAGAATGGAGGTGAGAATCCTTTGACCAATCCTAGATTGTTAAGCTTCGCGCACAGCTGAGTGTATTCTATGTTACATTACAAGCTGACCCGCAATTCTCGTGGAAGCTACTCAATTATTACATCACCCTGGCCTAGAGTTTTGGCAGGTGTTCCATATTAAGCCACCCTAATTAATGGCACTCTCATATGAATGAGGAGCATGGACGAGGGAAAGCACGATTGCAGTTGCTTGATAAGTAGGATCCTAACATCCTACAAATCTCCCTCCTTACAACCTAAGGGCATCACAGGGAAGGTTGCGTGATTATATTCTGACAAATTGCAACAGCATTTGTCATCCAAGTGCAATATCTATGAGGGGACTTGAACTCGGATTTTCCCAACCACAGAGCAGTGCGCTAACCACTACTCTATGGGACACCCTAAATGCATTTCATGTCACTTTCCGCAGAAAATTATGAAAAACGAATCAATGTACAAATGTTTATAAATCTTACTTTTTAAAAGCGAGGCTTTTCTATAATTAGGGTCGGTCCGTCCGTCCGTCCGTCCGTCACATAGAGTTAGCTCTTTTCGTTAATTTAAACAGGTTAGAATTGTCCTATCGATTCCAAACTTTTCATGATGATTCCTAAAAGATTTAGGTACAATTAAGAAAGCGTAGCAACTCTATATAAACAATACCAGAATGTCCGTACGTCCATTTTAAACATGTCGATTTTTAACTTTTTTGACAACAAATTTTTGAATGTTAAAATAATTTGATTCTTCTGATTTTTTGAAAACTGATTCCTATTACAACAAAGTACAATGTTATAAGCGAAGCATCTCTATAAACAAGTCCCAAAAATGTAAGTATGTCCTTAAACAGTATCATTCAGTTCTGACAATCTACAAGTGTTAATGTTCGTTTGTCCTTCCATTTCAGAGCTTCGCTTTTATGGATTTTGTCATACTTGTTTTCTTTTTCAGCAAGTGGATGTAAAATGGACAGGTCGTCTTATCATGGCCCGGACTCAACGTGCAAATCTTAATTTTTGTCGTCAAACTTCAAAAAAAAATATTGTGAAAAATCCAAAAATTTGAAGATCAACCAGTGAAAATACAAAATAAAATTGACTTTAAAATTATCGTTTCAGTATTTATAAACAGTTTAACAAAGTGCCTTTCTTGAAAAAGATCTCTTATATGGTAAAGTGGCGTAGCTACTCTACAACTAAATATTTTCATTAATTAAATATTGTTATATGTTCTATTTTTTAAAATTAAACAATGATTGCAACATCCATAAAAACGAAGGTCTAGAACTGTATAGTTAAAAGACATACTTACATTTTTATGACTTAATTATACAGATGATTTGCTTATAAAATTATACCTTGATTTAATAGAAATCATTATTCAAAAATTAAAAATGAATTGGATAATTATATCACATTAAAAAATGTTGTTAAAAATGTTAAAAATCAACATGTTTTAAATAGACGTACGGACTTTCTGGTAACGAATGTAGAGTTGCTTTCTTAATAGTATCTAACTGTTATAGGAACCATCTTGTAAAGTTTGAAATCGACAGGACAAATATAACATGTCTAAATTAATGAAAAGAGCTTACCACCACGGACGGACCAACCCTAATCATAGAAAAGCTTCGCTATTAAACATTTAGCAAATAGAGTTGGTAATTTTAAATTAGAAATAATTGTGTTCTATATATTCAAGATTTTTTTAAAGAACCAAAAATGCAAACATTTATATTCCAGACTTAGGGAAACTTACTTAAAATAGGGGCATGAAGAGCGATTTATATGGGTGTGTAAACGCTGTTTTTGTTGAAAAAAAAGGGGAAGAAAATTTATCCCATTATAAAGTTTAGGGTGTGTTGAGGTTGACATCCCCCCCAAATTCGGCCCCCTTCCGCACGCCACTGCTTGCTCTTGTTATTTATGCAATTTTTATTGAAACATATCTTTATATGAAAAAATCAGTAATTTGGTAATTTATACTTGATATAATGTTTTACAACATGCTAATTAGTAATCATACATTCATAACCTATGCTAATCAATTATTAAAAAACGAAGCTTTTCTATAATTAGGGTCGGTCCGTACGTCCGTCACAAACGAATAGCTTTTAAAGTTAATTTAGGCATGTTAGAATTTTCCTATCGATTTCAAATTTTGCTTGGTGATTTCTTTAATAGTTAGGTACGATTTAGAAAGCGTAGCAACTCTATAATCCTTACAAGAATGTCTGTAAGTTCGTTTAAACATGTTGTTTTTTTTACTTTTTTAACAACAATTTTTTTTGTGGTCTAATCATTCGATTGATCTGATTTTTGGTATGTTTATTCCTGGGACAACAAAGTATAATGTTTCAAGCGAAGCAACTCTATAATCAAGTCCTAAAAATGTAAGTATGTCCAAAAACATTATCCTGTATCAAGCAGTTTTTTAACAAATTTACACTTACAATTTTGCTTCAACTCTTATACATTTATATTCTGATTATTCAGTTCTGACACTACATAAGTGTTAATGTCCGCTTGTCCTACAGTTTCAGTGCTTCGCTTTTATGGATGTTGTCATCCTTGTTAACTTTAATAGTAACATCATCAAATTTTAAAATTTTGTGTTTTCTTTTTTACAATTTTCTTGATCAACTTACTTTCAACTTTTATCAAATGTTGTTCATTACTTTTTCATGGATTAAATATTTTTATCAAATTTAATTTTTTTCTTCACATTTTTATATTTTTGTAAATATTTGATTAGTTCAGCACTTTCAAACAAGAGAAAAGATGGATTAATTAATCTAAAACCCATTCTTCCCCAAATATACACTAACTAAAAATGTAGAATTTCATTTAATTTATAGCATATTGTCCAACCTCTAGAGCCCTGGCACTTTCTAATCATTTTATAATCAATTTTATGATTTGTACACTTGCTATTATTTTTTGTTTGATTTTACAAACATTTTATGTTAATTTTTAGTTATTCTTGATATATGAAATTAACTAATTATTGTTGCAATGCACTTATTTTTATACTTTTTTATTATACAATGTTATATAATCAATTATCCTT
Source organism: Acartia tonsa (assembly GCF_053477335.1). Taxonomy (NCBI): domain Eukaryota; kingdom Metazoa; phylum Arthropoda; class Copepoda; order Calanoida; family Acartiidae; genus Acartia; species Acartia tonsa. The sequence continues at coordinate 6,480,175 of NC_137267.1, read as the reverse complement.
TTATATGAGTAACAGGATGAATATCTGTATATCTGTCTGTGTGATCCGAAAGATCTCGCTATACATTGAACCGATATGGTTCTCCTTTCCAGTGAATCTTTTTATAGGCCCAGGGACTGTTGATTAGGTTTATAACTTTATTTCGGAGGGAATAAATACCCTCACGAAAGAAATCGTCCCGAGAAAAACACACACACCCAAATATTCTTTTGCTTTTCGTATTAAAAATAAAATTGATATTTGGGGTCGACTCTACCCCCAACCAAACTCAAGGGCCCCTAGATGCCACTAGAGGCGTAACCGCTAGTATGTGATATGCTAATTTAAACTTAATTATGCTGTATTTTTATGTAATATTGCAGCAATAACAAACTAACATGCAACATGATAATAAAATTTATGTTTGGCCGGTATATTACCAAGCATGACAATCAACTAATTTAAATTCTTTAGATTTTTAAAATCTGTCACATAAAAAGAAATTAAAGATATTTTATTAAATGATCTTCTATAGAAAGATGTATCAATAGACATAATGCAATATGTGAAATAAGAAATATTTTGTACTTTTTCTATAGACTTAAAAAATATTTTTTTAAAGCGAAGCATTTTCTATAATTAGGGTCAGTCCGTACGTCAGTTCGTACGTCCGTAGGTCCGAGACGGATAGCTTTTTTCATTAATTTAGGCATGTTAGAATTGTCCTATCGATTTCAAACTTTGCATGTTGATTCCTGTGGTAGTTACGTACGATTTAGAAAGCGTAGCAACTCTATAATCATTACCAGAATGCCCGTATGTCCATTTTAAACATGTTGAATTTTTACTTTTTAGCAACACATTTTTAAGTGATCTAATTATCCGATTGTTCTGGCTTTTGGTTGATTCCTGGGATAACAAAGTACAATATTATAAGCAAAGCAACTCTATAATCAATTCCTAAAAATGTAAGTATTAACATATCCTGTATCAAGAAGTTTTTCAACAAATTTACTCACAATTTTGCTTTGACTCTTATTCACTTATATTCTGATTATTTAATTCTGACACTATTAAAGTTTCAGAGCTTCGCTTTCATGGATATTGTCATCCTTGTCTTTACACATTGCATTTTAAGAATAGTTACTAGTCATAAAGTATATAAATAAATATGTAAAACATTATGTTTTTTTGTTAAATGATTTTATCAAATAGTGGACTCAAATATATTATCTAAATCTGTAATAGTTATTTATTGCATCGTATTATAGACAGCTTTCCATGAATATTAAAAAGAAAAATTATAGGATTAAAAATAGAATTCATTTTATGATTTTTATTTTAATATTCATAGAAAATTGTCTGTATTACGATGATGTACAGGATTTTTCATTAAAGCTGAGAACCGGTTCTAAACCTGCGGATATTAGTCGGTTTCGAAGCCATACTGGAAAGAAAGTTACAGATATACAGGAAGATTTGTATAACAAGGATGACAACATCCATAAGTAGCAAACCAAAAAAAATCATAGAATGGACGTACGGACAAAGTGAGTTATACAGGAGAGTTTCAGTTCTCACAAAAAAGAGAGAGTACGAGAAGGAAGCATGCCCGACAGACAGACAAACAAAGCAATACATAGATGAGATGCACATATGTAATATGAATCAAATTAGAAATTTACGTAACTATCTTCAATATCAGCCGAGAAAATCACAATTCCCTAAAAGCATTACAGTCGGACAGACAAAGTAAATTATAGAGTAGCTTCGCTACTAAAAAAGTAATAAATAGTAGCAGATAGACTTTTAACATTAAAGAGGGATTCAAATAGTTTTGCGAGGGGAAATATTAAGCTCTTAAAACAATCGTACAAAAAAATGCTTAATCATCGTACTTCTCCCTGGAACCTGACTTTGAAACAGACATGAAGACATCCTTTGATTTAGGACAGGACCAGGTGATACAAAAAAAACAGATCTATAGTATATATGTATATACAGACAACTACCTCCCTTTCATTTTTTAAAGACCTCTTTCGTCTGCTTCTAAATTATTTTCTGCTACTTGGCTGTGTTGTTATAAGCGACACCATTGGCTGATTTTCAATGACCCGATAGGAAGGTTGCACAAGGTGGTTGCGATGGGGAGATACAGTTATTTAACCCTTTTTCACTCTAGTGTTGTACAAATATACAAATCACATTTGAAAAATATGATAGGGGGCTTTATTAAAGGAAATCAAATTCAATAATGGATAAATAATGAATGATAAGTTGTTCTACACTCTTAATTGCAATTAACAAATATACCCATTAAAAATATTGGAGGGAAAGTTCAGACACTGATAATTTTTATAACCCAATAAATATTGCATTACCTTTGTAAGCCAATGAATAAGAGAACGTGTGAATTAAACATATGTTTAATACAAACCTCTAGTAATAGTATCATTTTCTAACTCAGGTTTTTTATAGTTTTGAAACGCATGACCCGTGGAGCAGTGAATGTAATAAAAGTTTCTAAACTTCGCTCAGTTAAGCTAAAAGAATGAGATTATGTACGCCTAGTTTCCCAGCGAATAGCGTGCAATAAAGAAAATATGTTATACATATACTTTTAAAATTAAAATTCAATTGTAAAGTATTTTTTGGAATTTGATTTGAAACATAAGTTATAGAAACGTTCTTTGTGAAGGCTTTTTAAAATTGAAAACTTTCCTTACCGAAGTTGATTTTTTTGATGATTAATTACGTGATCTATTAAATGGACGAGTGACTACGCCACAAGTCTCAAGAGTCAAAAAAAGCTCCAACTGCGTTAGCAATACAAGTAGGTATAATTTAGATTTTCAAATATTAGACTAAAAGAAAGAATTAACTGATTGTTTTCAAACTTAGTAATAGTAATATGTACATTTTTAAAATTTTCGACAGTCCATACTGCAAAGTCAAAATCTGTTTTATATTTTTTAGGCTCTAATGGATTTTTTTCAGTGTGTTAGAAATATTTTTTGCCTAAAGCTTGGCAATAAACAATTCGATATAATAATTCAATAGTTAAAACTGTCAGATATATTAAAGAATAGCTACTCCATTTGGTCATTTTAGAACCGTATATTTGTGATATGTCGCTCTTATGGATGTCACCATCTTTGTTCATGTTAAATTTTCTTACCAGTATAGAAAAGAAAAATGCTAGAAAAAGTATAATTTTGAAATTTATATTTTTCTATTGAAAAAATATAGTTATGCATAAATAAATACATAAATAGTCAGGTTTTTTGGTAATTCACAAGCTTTTTGATGGGGGGGGGGTCACATTCCATCAGCACTCTTCATAACTTCAGTTGATTTGTGTGTGGTATGAAGATTTGCTTAGGCATGGTAAGCTGGGGCGGGGGCAGGGTGGTAGGGCTTAGCCTCGGGGTAGACAGGGACTCCCTCGTAGGACACATCGGCGACATAACCGTTGTAGTGGTCGGCGGTGTACTTAACGTGCTGGGTCCTGCCGTCGGGGAGAGCAACAGAGTAGCTGCCGGTGACAGCGCCAGTGGGATCGGCGGTCTCGGCGGCCTGGAACTGGGCCTTGGAGTAGTCATCAGCAACACCGTATTCATAGGCATAGGGGGCGGGCTCCTCCTTTCCGTAGGGCTCGGGGTGGCCGTAGGCGGGGGCGGGGTGAGCAATGACGGGGGCGGCGTGGGCAATCACGGGAGCGGCGTGCACAGCGTGGGCAACGGGAGCGTGGACAGCGTGAGCAACGACGGGAGCGTGCACAGCGTGGGCAACGACGGGGGCGGCGTGGTAGGGGGCAGGGGCATGGTGGACAACAGGGGCGTGGTAGGGGGCAGCGGGGACTACGGTGTGGGCAACAGCGGGGGCGTGGTATGGAGCAGGGGCGTGATAGGGGGCGGGGGCATAGCCGGGAACGGCGGCGGGAGCGTGGACAGCGGCCACAGGCTTCTCATGGTATCCATAACCATGGACAGACTGGGGAGCAGCGTGGGGCTGGCTGGCAACACTGGCGTGAGCAGCACCGTGGGGCTTGTGCACAGATACGGAGACGGAGGGAGCGTTACCGACCTTCACGACCTGGTGGTGGGTCTGGTCAGCAGCGGCCACAGCCAAAAGGGCGAAGCAGACAAAGGCCTAAACAATAATAAATCTTAAAGTTTATCTGTTTATAATATAAAATGTTTTAAAGTTAGTATGTTTTTCAATCTATTAAAAAAAAAAATACATTATTCTAAGACATGAAGATATATTTTGATTTTAGCAATCATTTAAATTCATTTTGTTTCTTGTAGAAGTGATTCAAGCAATAAAAATGTTAAAATCTTTAAGGCTGTTAAAATACATATTTTAAAATTATAACATATCACTTTCAAACTTATTTAAGGATCACTATCATACTAATATTCAAATTCACTGTATTTTAGCAAACCAAAAAGCAATTTTTGAAGCAAAGCTATTCTACAATGTAATATTTAGTATGTAATACCTTCATGTTGCTCTGTTTGTGAATGATCAACTGATACCTATGCCGGGCCCACAATTTCTTTTTATACCAAAAATATCATAACCATAACCTTTCCCCTTTTTGGTGCATGACCATTTCCATTTTGGGAATGCGTAGTATTTTGAAAAAGGGACGGGGGTAAGGTGGCGCCCCACCCTTTCTAGGCGCCGGCGTTTAGATTATTAGTTTTAGGCGCATATGTTTAATTTACCTTCCCCTTTTAGTCATTTTTTGTTCTTTTTTCCCCTTACTTCTCCCTTTCTCTCACTCTCTTTTTATATTTCTCCATTTCTTTCCTCTTTCTTGTTATGTCTTTCTCTCTTTCTCTAAAGGTTATTTTAACATTTTAGCTTCTATGATTATGTGTAAATGTGTGTGTGTTTGTGTGTGTGTGCGTGTGTGAAAAAGATTTGAAGGGAAGGGAGAAAGCTGTCGCCTTCAGGGGTTTGACTTTTCAAGCTTTTTAAAAGCGAAGCCTTTCTATTTTTTGGGTCGGTCCATCTGTCCGTACGTACGTCTGGAACGGATAGCTGTTTTCGTTAATTTAGGCATGTTAGAATTATCCTATCGATTTAAAACTTTGTATGGTGATTCCTGTAGTAGTTAGGTACGATTCAGAAAGCATAGCAACTCTTTAATCGTAACCAGAAAGTGTATAGTGTCAGAACTTAAAAATCAGAGCATAAATATATAAATGTTAAATAAAAATTCGAAGTAAATTTGTTGAAAAACTGCTTAAGTACAGGATAATGTTTATGGACATACTTACGATTTTAGGATTTGATTACAGAGATACCTCGCTTAAAATATTTTACCTAGTTTCCCTAGGAAAGATTAATTTAAAAATTCGATTTATATGATAATTATATTAAATAAAAAGTTGTTGTAAAAAAAAGTTAATAGTTATTTCTCGCATCGTATTATAAACGGCTTTCCGCGGATATAGAATGTACAATTATGAGATTAAAACTAGTTTTTTTAGCCCCGAGGTGACGAAGTCACCGGCTAAAAAAACTAGTTTTAATCTTATGATTGTACATTTCTATATTCGTAGAAAGCTGGATATAATACGATGCTAGACATAGTTTTTTTTTGTATGGATGAGAACCGGTTCCTATCCACCGGATTCGAATGAATACGAGAAAAACCATTATATTTTTAATTAACGTAAGGACTTCCTGGTAACGACTATAGAGTTGCTGCTCTTCCTAAATCGTACCTAATTGTTATAAGAATGATCATGCAAAGTTTGAAATAGGTGGGACAGTTCTAACATGTATGAACAAAAAACAAAGTCAACCGTGACGGACTGACGTACGTACGGACCGAACACAATTATAGAAAAGCTTCGATTTTAAAAATTTAAGCAAAAATCCGTAGTGGTAACAGATATCTTAATCCACAGATGAACAAACGGACATACACAGACTTTCTTTAATAGAGAGCCTAACTAAAATACTAAATAATTGTTTTGAAAATTAAACACAATACAAATTATTTATTGTGTTAGATCCAGTTTTGTTAGACCCGAGAAGCCGAAGGCCCGGCCAACTGATATTAATTTAATGATTTTTATATTATTATTTGTGGAAAATTGTTTGTAATACGATACTTTAGTATATAGTATATAGATAATTTTTTAGTATCGCTGAAAACCGGTTCTAATCCAATGGGTATTGATCGGTTTCGAAGCCATAATGAAAAATAATGAAAGTCATTTTAAAGACTAGAGTTCACTATGATAGCCTTTAATCACTAATTCCCAGGGTAGGGGTAAAATTCAACAAAAAAAATTCCCGCATTAAAAAAAATGAAAAAAAAACAGCAAGTTTTTATGAGATAATAATTATCCGATTAATCTGATTTTTTTGAATACTGATTCCTAGAACAAAAAAAAACAAAGTTATAAACGAATCATCTCTATTATCAAGTCCAAAAATGTAAGTATGTCCTTATTTAACCTGTATTTAAGCAGTTTTTCAACTAATTTACTTACAATTTTGTTTCTATTTTTTTACATTTGTATTCTGATTATTCAGTTTTAACACATTACAAGTGTTAATGTCCTTCGTTTTTAGAGCTTTGTTTTTATGGATGTTGTTATCCTTGTTAAATATATATATTTTCTGTGGAATTTTAGATGAAAATAAAATGTGGAAATTGATTGATATAATGGTTTTGGTCACATTGCTTCCAGCATCCAGTTTTCAATCTGTAAATAACAATGAACATGTATTAGACCATTTATTTAATCCAGGTAATTTAAGGTTATTTTTTAAAGCGAAGCTTTTCTAAAATTAAGGTAAATACGTCAGCCTTCATTTACAGGAACGACTATAGACGCCAAAATTTATAAATTCACCTTGTTTACATATAATTGGGGAATTTCTCCGTGTGCCCATCAGTCCTTAAAATTGTTTAAAGGAACCGGTTCTCATCCATACGAAAAAACTATGTCTAGCATCGTATTATATCCAGCTTTCTACGAATAAAGAAATGTACAACCATAAGATTAAAACCAGTTTTAATCTTATAATTGTACTTTCCATATCTGCGGAAAGCCGTTTATAATACGATGCGAGAAATAACTATTACATTTACTGGTTATGGCATTCCTTTACTATTATTGTACCTATGTTGCTACTAACGGCTTCTCCTCTAGCCTCTAGGAGCTAGGGAAGTCTCCCCCCCCCCCCTCCCCTACTATAAAGAATCGTTCTTAAAGTTATAGATATATGCCAAAAAAACTCATCAAATTTAGTCTCCGGCAAAATTAAACCCAGGAAAAAGTACAAAATTTTATACATAATTCGTAAAACCAGGGGAAAAAAACGGAAAAAACAGACAGCCATCATTCTACTTCGTATTATAGATAGCATTTTTATTATAATTTAATTTTTAGATGTTATAGAACCAAGTAAAATAGACAATCTAGGAGAAGAGTTTATAAATGTTGGATTAACCTTTTTTCTTCCGAAAGAAATATATAAACAGATGCAGTGAGTTTAGTTGATTAAAAAACAAGTATGACAACATCCATAAAAGCGAAGCTCTGAAACGGTATGACAGACGAACATTAACTCTTGTATGAGAGTCAGTATCAGTGTCGGAACTGAATATACAAAATAAGAATATATAAGTTTTCACAAAATTATACATAAATTTGTTGCAAAATTCTTTTTTTTTACTTAAATCGAAAAATTAAAAAAAAACATTTATTATAGAGTTGCTACGCTTTCTAAATCGTACCTACCTACTACAGAAATCGTCATGCAAAGTTTGAAATCGATAGGACAATTCTAACATGCCTAAATTAACGAAAAAGGCTATCCGTTAGAAACGGACGGACCGACCCTAATTATAGAAAAGCTTCGCCATTTAGATCTAGCTAACCTCTTGACCGTCATAGAGAAGCTTAATTGTCCAAAGAATTCCCGAGATGGGTTTAGGCTATTTTAGTCTATTCTACTGAACCCCTCCCTTCCACTCCCATTACAATTGCCATAGATGGCAGGGGATCAACCGCAAATTTATCTATAATTCAAAGTAGTGCGATGTCTGTCTGTCTGTCTGAAGCTTAGGATCTCAGTAAACACTGAACCGATTGGGCTCTACTCTTCAGGGAATATACCGAATGGTCCTGTGATGGTTTTAAGCTATTTTCTTGGGGATGGGACACCCCCAACCCCCCCATTTTTATTTTATTTTTAATTTAGATAAAATAAAAATAGGTTGATCAAACCTCTTGGGGCAAAGCCCCTAGAGGCTAGGGGCAAATCCACTAGTATAAAATAAAGTCGTAAGGTTTTTCGTTTGAAGAAAAATATCTCTTATATGGCTGGGTCGATTTTTCAGGGAAAACACATGTGCATATTCATGTTCAGGACTGTTTTAGGCTATTTTCTTTCTCATTGTAGCTATTTTAAAAATCCGGTCGGATAACAGATATACGGCATTAAAAATCAGCCGGATATCCGGTATCCAGCCAAAAAAATCTACTTAAAAAAAATAATTTTAGGTTTAAGACATATTTGGATAAAATGCTACATTCCATGTTCAAGCATAGCACTGGCACTTCAATAAACTATTTAATTTTCACAGATAATCTAAGTAAGGTAAATATTATTTTTAAAATTTTTTACATTTATGGGTCGTCTGAACGTCCTTAAGTTTGTTCGAAACGGATAGCTCTGATCATTAATTTAGGCATGTTAGAAACATCCTATCGAATGCAAACTTTGCATGGTGAATTCTTTAATGGAAGGTACTAGTTAAAAAGGTTAAAATTCTGGGAAAAAAAACAACTCTATAACCATACCAAAAAGTTCAAGCTTTAACATGATGATAAAATCATCTTATTCACTCGCTTTTTGAAAAATTGATTCCTAGGAGATAAGGCACAATATATTAGACTTAGCATCTCTACTGCCAAGTCTTGAAATGTAAGTATGCATATTATATATCCTGTATTCTAAGTTTTGTTATAGATTTATGTAATACTAGCGGCTACGCCCCTAGTGGCACTTTAAATGTTTTTGTTTGTTAAAGTCTCTACGATATTTTTTTACGTACGATACCTCTTTACTTGACGTTGAAGTCTCCCATAAATTTTTTAAAATTTCGATTTTTTTGTCATTTCTCTTGGGAGGGTGGTGGTACCCTCCCCTAAAATAGTTATAAACCTTCCCGGGACCTATGAGAAGCTACCCTGTTATGGAGAACCCGATCGATTCAGCGGTTAGCGAGATCCTTCGGTACAAACACACAAACACACAGACAAACACACAGACATCCTGTTACTTTAGTATAAGGATTATATTTTAATTGGCCTGACACTCTGTTAATGTTCGTTTGTTTGACTGTCTGAAACTTAAAGACATCACTTAACCACATCTAAAAGACCGACATACCAAATTATGGATTAGCATCGCTATTAATAAACACAAATATGATTATATTAAAGACCAATCCCATTTTTAATCTTACGGTCTTTCAACCATTGCTTCATAAATGTTGAATAACTTAAAGAATGTAGGTCTACCTATTACCTATGTATATTTATGTAAAATTATCTACCACTCTAGCTGGTATACTAGCTGTTTCGCCCCTAGCCTCTAGGGGCTTTGTCCCAAGGGTTTATTTAAAAAAAAAAATAAGTACCTCTGGTGCTGCGATCACTAATTTCAAATTGATATTTTTTTTAATTGAGGGGGATTTTTTTTTGGGGGGGAGGGGGGTTGGTTGTGTCCCACTCCCCAAGAAAATAGCTTAAAACAATCACAGGACCAGTAGATATATTCCCTGAAAAGTAAAGCCCAATCGGTTCAGGTTAAGGGACAGACATTCTACTTTGAATTATAGATCAAAATCATTACTATAGGAAAACATTTCAGAGTATTTAAATTGTCTTAAGGGTGGTTTTGGGCTATTTTCTTTCCCTCCAACCCCCCCCCCCCCCGCCATCCTCTAGAGACTAGGGAGAAGCTTCTAGTTTACCTTTAAGATGAAATTGTATTACTAAATTTTAATTTATATATTTGTTTTTAAGTTTATTAAGGGTGATAACTCGCGAGGGTTGTAAAAATTTTCTCAGGGCTCCACCAATATTCTAAGAAATTCTATTTTCCTAAGTTCTTTTTCTAAATGCTAAACATGGTGTTCATACAGACTAGTACATAGACTAGACATACATTAACACTTGTAGAGTGTCAAAATTGAATAATCAGAATATAAATCTAATTAAAATTGCAAGTAAATTTGTTGCAAAATAGATACAGTATACCATTTAAGGACATGCTTAAATTTTTAGAACTTTGTTAAATAGATGCTTCGCTTATAACATTGTACTTGATATACATAGCAATCAGTATTCTAAAAATCTAAATTGTAAGTAAATTTGTTGCAAAATAAATACAGTATACCATTTAAGGACATGCTTGAATTTTTAGAACTTTGTTATATATATGCTTCGCTTATAACATTGTACTTGATATACATAGCAATCAGTAGTCTAAAAATCAGACGAATAGAATGATTTTATCACATAAATTGCTGCCAAAAAGTTGAAAATCAACATGTTTTAAATGGACGTACAGACATTCTTATGACGAATTAAACTGTATACAAAAATATCTTATGATCATAGTAAAATTAAAAGGATATTATGTTGCTGATAGTCCCTTTCGTGGCAACGCACCTTAAGGGGCGATTCTTCGTATTTTTCACAGTAGCTTTTCTCCTATTTCTAGCCCCTTTCGGGGGATCTAACCCTGTGGGGCCAATTACCTAACCCTGTGGGGCAATAACCTAACCCAAAATAACCTATTCTGACCTAATATAACTTTTAAAAAGCCATTTTAAAAATACGACGAATCGCCCCTTAAGGGGCGTTGCCACGAAAGGGACTTTTCCCAAAAGGTCAATTTGCGGCATTGATAAAACATTAGGCAAAGTAGGTGTATTGAGTGTGCTTTAAAAGGTCAAATCTAAATGGTAGAATCCACTCATAGATATGACAGCTCATAGCATAATAAATTTTGTGTTTAGCTATTGTTTTAATGTCCTATTCATTTATTTTTGAATGCTAGGTTTTTAAAAGCGAAGCTTTTCTACAATTAGGTTCGGTCCATTAGCTTTTTTTTATTGTAACAGTTAGCTCTTTTTGTTAATTTAGACATGTTAGAATATTCCCATCGTTTTCAAACTTTGTATGATGATTCCTGTATTAGTTAGGTACGATTTAGAAAGCGTAGCAGCTTTATATTGTCCTTATGTCCATTTTAAACATTTAGATTTTTATTTTTTTAACAACTAATTTTTATGTGATATGATTATCCGATTTGTGTACATTTAGGCGAGTTAGAGGCCTCTATCATCATAAAAACTAGGGATTCTCCATCTCTTTTTTAGGGGTTTTCTTTCTCATCCCTCCTCTCGTCCCTCATTTTTATGACGTCATTGAGGGACTTTCTTCGTCTTCGTTTTTTTATAAAACCTTTTAAATCTATTTTTTACATCTATTATGGTCTGAAATGGTTTTATAACTGACATATTCTAAAAATAGTTATTATTGATTAAACAGATCTATAGTATAGTCTGGTTCTCAGATTTACTGAATAACCATGTACATCATCGTATTACAAACAGATCTATAGTATAGATGTATATACAGAAAACTACCTCCCTTCATTTTTCAAAGACCTCTTTCGTCTTCTTCTAAATTATTTTTTGCTACTTGGCTGTGTTAATATAAGCGACACTATTTTGGTTAATTTTCAATGACCCAATAGGAAGATTGCACAAGACAGTTGCGATGGGGAGATACAGTTATTTAAACTCTTTCTCCCTCTAGTATTTTACTCTAATATTGATTACATTAATAATATGCTTTAATAAACCTGTTAGGGCAAGATGTTTTAGAATAGGAGCAAAGCTTCTCTATATAATTACCCGCGATCGTACATCAAAGTCTTAACGAATCCGCTGGTAGGGAAGGTAATAGCTTCTAACCACGGTCAAACTTTGTATGATTAAAGATCTTGTTCATCCAAAATTTTGATGGGTGTTCTTTGCCAAATGGCCTAATTCAAAAACCTGAAACTGAAACAATATATAAATGATTTTTTTAGGTTTTCCTTTGACATATACACTAGACTTTGAAAACAAATATAATTTAGAAATCATTCAAATCAGATTATTGTAAAAAAAATATCAGCAAATAAGTGCATTATTTTTTAGTATGTAGCTTCAGAAATTTACAAAGACTGTATCTATAATACAAAGTAGAATGATGTCTGTCCGTCTGTCCGTCCGTCCGTTCGTCTGAAGCTTAAGATCTCGGTAACCACTGAACCGATTGGATTCTACTCTTTAGGGTAAATACCTACTGGTCTTTTGGTGGTTTTAGGCTATTTTCTTAGGGGTTGGGACACACCCAACCCCCCAAAAAAGAAAAAAATCTCCGACCCATTTTTTTTACTGAAGATTTCCATGGTCCTTTTTTTTGCTGAAGATTTCCCTGGGCCTTTTACGAATTTCGCCTTAATTTTTTTTGATCACCTCTTGGGGCAAAGCCTCTATAGGCTATGAGCGAAGCCGCTAGTTTTTCATAAACAAATAAATTTAATCATTTATAAGGATTGTATTTAACGACTATAACGAAGATTATAAAATCCTGCTATGGACAAATTTGAGTTTTTTTTAGGAACTAGCTTTAAATTTGTAATTTCAATCTGTGGATATAGCTGTAAACATTTATAAAGACTGTTTTAATTAACTTTTTATCATCAAACAAGGGTAACAACATCCATAAAAGCGAAGCTCTGTAATTGAAGGACAAACGGACATTAACGCTTGTATAGTGTCTGAAGTGAATAATCAGAATATAAATGTATAAGAGTCGAAGCAAAATTTTAAGTAAATTTGTTAAAAAACAGCTTGTACAGTATAATGTTTATGGGCCTACTTTTATTTTTATGACTTGATTATAGAGTTGCTTCGCTTATGATATTGTACTTTTTTGTCTCAGGAATCAGTATACCAAAAATCAGATCAATCGGATAATTAGATCACATAAAAATTTGTTGTTAAAAAAGTAAAAAAATCAACATGTTCAAAATAAACGCACGGACATTCTGGTAGTGATCATAGAGTTGCTATGCTTTCTAAATCGTGCCTAACTACTACAGGAATCACCATGCAAAGTTTGAAATTGATAGGACAATTCTAACATGCCCGATATTAACGTAAAAAGCTATCCGTTACGGACGGACGGACCGACCCTATGTATAAAAAAGCTTTGCTTTTAAAAATAAGTAGTTTTACATATATATGTATATAAATACTAGTTGACTTTTTTTTATACTTTAGGATGTAGCTGTAAGCATTTTTAAAGACTGTATTGGACGACTTTTAGTTAGAAGGCTTTTATCCACAAGTAAAAATGTTACCTACAAAGATTGGAGATTTCCAAGGTATTTTTTTAAAAATATTTTAAAAGCGAACCTTTTTTACAATAAGCGGAACGGTTAGCTGTTTCGATTCCAAACTTTGCATGAAAATTCTCATAACAATTAGGTACGATTTAAAATTTCAGTAACCCTATAATCGTTACCAAAAAAGTCCGTATGTCCATTTAAAACATGCTGATTTTTTTCTTTTTGACAACAAATTTTTGTATAATATAATTATTCTATTCATCTTAAATTTGGAATCCTGATTCCTAATACAACAAGGTACAATGGATAAAGCGAAGCATCTTTATAATCAAATCCTAAGAATTAAGTATGTCCTTAAACATCCTGTATTTAAGTAGTTTTGCAACAAATTTACTTATAATTTTGTTAAGACTTATTCAAATCTGACACTCTACAAGTGTTTAGGTTCGTTTGTTCTACTGTTTCAGAGCTTTGCTTTCATGGATGTTATCTAAATTGAATCCACGTATACTATCTTCATTCTTCCATACAATTAGCGGATGCACTATTTTTTTATCATGTTCAATTTAATTAATTTTCAGGTTCAAGATTCAGTTTATTTCTTACCTATATTTCCAACAAACTTACAGAAGAGAGTTAGGTAATACATTTTATTTTAAAAGTTACTAGCGACTTTGACCTCTAGTGGCACTAATGAGTGTGTGTGGGGGGAGGGCAAACAATTTTAATTCACTCTGATTTAATGAATTTTTTTCTGGAAGCCCTTTCTCTTGAAAATATTCTCCCCACAAAAAATAGATGTAAACATTCCCATAAAACTGAATCAGTCTAGCAGTTAGTGATATCTTTCGTTACAGATACACAGAAAGAGAGACAAACATTCTGTTACTTTTATATAGAATTTAACCAACAGGCTAAACGATTATTCAAATATCAGTTCAGAGCTTTTACTGTAGAGTAAGAGGCAATTTATAAATCAGAAAGATTCCGTGATTTTTTTAGTAGTTTCAAAATCATTAGCGAGGAGTAATATCTAATTCTTATACCCACAAATTATCTCATATAATCTTTTAGTTTCTGTTTAACTAACTTCACAAAGCCCTTACCTTTTCGGGAGCCTATACGAAACCAAGGATAAAAAACTCCCCACATAACCTAACCCAATCTAATTACTTGTATTTTCTTTTCTTGGTGTTTGGCAATCCGCTTGCTGCGATGCAACAATATACATATGAAGTAAAATATGTATAAAATGACACTGGCTATTATTTGATTATATTTATTAATTTAGATAAATATAAAGAAGCACTGTGTTCCAAAGATGGCGATGTAATTGAAGCACTCGAGGATATAAATATTTTTTTAGACATATCATAATTGGGGTAGAGTCCTTTTCGTGGCAACACACCTTAATGGGCGATTCTTCGTATTTTTGACAGTAGCTTTTATCCTATTTCTAGCCCCTGCCAATTTCCAAACCCTGTGGGGAAATCACCTAACCTGATATAACCTAACCTAACCTAAAATAACCTATTAAAAGCCATTTTAAAAATTCGCCCCTCAAGGCACGCAGCCACAAAAGGGACTATAAAATAGCCTTAAACCACCTCAGGACCCCTAGTTATATTCCCTGAAGAGTAGAATCCGATCGGTTCAGCGGTTACCAAGATCTTAAGGGACGGACGGACGGACAGACAGACAGACAGACATCGTTCTACTTTGTATTATAGATATGCTAGGTTGGTTAATGACTGCTTTGTAGCCTTTTTCTTTAAGACCCATGCCATGTCAAAGTGTCAATAGTTATTATCGCATCGTAGTATTGACATCTTTCCTCGGATATCAAAATAAAAAAATCTAATATTCAAACTGTTTTGAATTTAAACTGTTATACGATGCTTTACATGATTTTTTAGTATGGCTAAGAACCTGTTCCATAAAAATATTTAAATTTACATAAATAAATATTTATTTGTTAGACTCCTCCAACGAATGAAATATTTTTCTTTGACACAAATGGATTACCATGTAAGTAGAAATAATAAATATGGAAAGTATGGTTGGGCCGGATACTTTTTTGGCCGGATACCGGATATCTGGCCAACGCCGGATATCCGGAAAATTATCGGATATCTGGCCGGATAACCAGATATACGGCATTAGAAATCAGACGGATATTCTGTATCCGGATAGTTTCAATATCAATATCAATTGCCGGATATCCGGCTGGATATACAGCCAAACCAGATATCCGGCCTAACCAAATGAAAAGTCTATAGATGAACAATTCCTCAATTGAACCAAAAACATTAATAGTGTAGGATCAATTTGACAACATTATTAGTTAGAACAGGGGCGTCCAAGCTTTTTATTTTGGGGGAGGTAAAAATTTTTTAGGGGGGGGGGTAATTCGTTTTTTGGGGGGGTAAATTTTTTTTAACCCCCCCAAAAAATTTTTACCCCGGGGGTAAAATTTGCTTCGGGGGGGGGTAATTACCCCCTCTGAAATCTGTTGGCAGGGGTAAATTTAGTTTACCCCCCACAAAATTTACCCCCGGGGTAATTTTATCCTTATACTAAAGTAACAGGATGTTTGTCTGTCTGTCTGTGTGTACCGAAGGATCTCGCTAACCGCTGAACCGATCGGGTTCTCCTTAACAGGGTAGCTTCTCATAAGTCCCAAGAAGGTTTATAACTATTTTTGGGGAGGGTACCACCACCCTCCCAAGAGAAATGACAAAAAAATCAAAAAAAATTTAAATTTAGGGGAGACTTCAACGTCAAATAAGGTGGTATCGTACATAAAAAATTAACTTTAACAAACAACAACAATTAAAGTGCCACTAGAGGCCTCTAGGAGCGTAGCCGCTAGTTAAATATATAGTAATAAAAATGCGCGCGAAGCGCGCAAAAATTTTTTTTATTAGAGATTTTTTATTTTGGGGAGGGTATTTACCCCCCTAAAATTATTTGGGGGGGGGGTAAATACCCCCTCCTAAATGGTTGGGGGTGCCATACGGGACCCCAAGGGTAGGGGTAAATTTTAAATTGGGGGGGGGGGGGGGGGGGGTAAAATGAAAAAAATTTTGAGAAAAATTTTATTTAAAAAAATAGGTTTCGTGATTTTATGTTGATGTATTTATTAATATCATCATGCAATTAACCCATTAGTGCCGAGCGCCACTTTTATGGGCCGATCGAGCTGTAAGTTTCAGGGAAGCTTTATAATGGTCAAAACGGAATTCGTATTTTTTTGTTTTGCTCTAGTGGCGTGCACAGGAAAGTTGCAAAAAAACCCGGTTCGGCTTGGCCATAAATGCCAACCAGGCATTAACACCCGTTTTTGGTGCTTTCCCCCAGTTTTAAAACCCGGTTGACCTGTATAAACCCGGTTATTTTGACCAAAAATCGAAAAATGTAATTTTTGAACGCCAAAAGTGAGATGAACACTTTTTAGAACTTTGAAACGATCCGTAATTGAAAACTACACAACCTCATGTAATCTAAAGAGCTACAAGTATAATACGAAGCGATTTATTTCAAATTTAGTGTTTCGGCTATAGGTGCCGCCGTTTTCGGGTAAAAAAACCCGTTGCTCGAAGTTTTAAAAGACACACACTACAAAAAAAGAACATATAAAATTTGGGTGTTACATATCAGAAAACGATCATAAAACTATTGGGTGACACCTATAGAGATTACTAGGGTTATTATGGTGGCTCAAACCCTTACTAATGACGTTAATTGTTATTTTTATTGGTTGAAAAGTTAAAACCGGGTAATAAAAACCGAAACCGAGCCGGGTTTTAAAATTTTCGGGTATGTATGGCCAAGCCGAACCGGGTCATAATAGGGCGTAAAAAAACGATAAAAAAATCATATGAAAAATAATAATTTGAATAAAACGAATTCACATATAGATGTACTTGTCAATAAACATTAGATTTCACGAAAAAAATCAGCGACTTTACTATAAAAACAAAAAAGTTAGATGGGGTATTTTGAATTGTCATGATTTTCAAACTTTGTTGATCTATACCAGCAAACGGAAGTAAGCTAAACTGCCTGCTCCAGGGGGAAATGAAAGCCAGGGTAGTAGAGGGGGGATTCATACTGAGAATGATGCAATTATGAAGCCGGAAACCGGTTTTTTTTCCATTTTCTGGCACCGGGTTTTAAAACCCGGTTCGGCACTAATGGGTTAAATATTTTGTGTAATAAAGCTCAAAATGAGATTTATTTTCACTGGATAAAAAAACATGTATCGTATATTTGTATAGAAATTATCCTTAGATTAATCTATTCTATAATCTTTTTTTATATTCTTATTCATAAACAACTGCAAATATCAAATAACCATACATTTAAATATCAACATTTTCCAATTGGCAAAAAAAGTAGACCATGAAAGTATTAATGACGTAAGATGAAGAATAGGACGATTAATTATGTATTCATTTAATCTTTTTGTAATGATTTAGACAATGGTTCAGTTCCAATGTTGTTTAAATGTATTCCGAGATATAGAATGGTAAGATAGTTTTTGTATGAACTAAAAAATTTCTAGAGAGAGAGAGAGAGAGAGAGAGAGAGAGAGAGAGAGAGAGAAAGAGAGAGAGAGAAAGAGAGAGAGAGAGAGAAAGAGAGAGAGAGAGAGAGAGAGAGAGAGAGAAAGAGAAAGAGAAAGAGAGAGAAAGAGAAAGAGAGAGAGAGAGACAAAGAAATCCAAGTACAATACAAAGATTTTCTTCTGTTTAGGATCTATTCTACATTCAATTTGTGTTCCATAAAGCTTTCCCTCACTTCATACAGAACATTATTATTCTGGATATTGATCTCAGCTTCAGGTAATTATTGAAAATAAACATACATATGATGTAAATATGTTCTAGTTTAATAACAAGGATGACAACATCCATAAAAGGGAAGGTCTGAAACATAAAGAAACGAACATTAACATTTTTAGAGTGCCAGAACTGTATAAAATAAAAGTATTTTCAGTATATATACCTAGCACTTAAAGATTTAGTTTTTAAAAAGGCTTTAGAATAAAGCCAAAAAAAACCCAAGACTAAATAAAATATCTTAAAACTTTTCGGACTTTTGGGAAGTTTTTCTAATAGGTTTAGTGGATAACGAATTCTTGGAGGATAAATAAAATAACCTTACTACTTTATGTAACAACTAGCGGCTTCGCCCCTTGAGGCCTCTAGGCACTTGAGGAGAGGGGAGTTAAATCCCAATACCAACTTTTTTAAAAGTTTTTTTTTGGGTGCGATTTCTCTTGGGAGGGTGGTGGTACCCTCTCAAAAAATATTTATAAACCTTCCCAGGATCTATGAAAAGCTACCCTGTTAAGGAGAACCCGATAGGTTCAACGGTTAACGAGATCCTTCGGTACAAACATACAAACGAACAGATAGACAAACAGACATCATTCTACTTTGTATTATAGATAATTAGACATAATTTACTTTTCAGAACTGATATAGGCAAGCTTTATGAATATTTTGATCTTATGAACGACAGGTAAATATTTTCCTTGCATCCATACATTTCTTTATAGGGTTGGGCCGGATACTTTTTTTGTTCGGATATCTGGTATCTGGCCAACGTTCCATATCCGGTTATTCAGCCGGATATCCGGTAATTTGACGGCATTATAAATCAGCCAGATATACGGTATCTGGATAGCTTTAATATCCGGTATCCGGCCGGACATTGAGAATGTTTTCCTTGCATCCAAATCTTTTCCAATTATTGGCTAGCATTGCATCATTTTAAAAATCTTTATTCTAATCTAATATTGTTGTTTCTGCAGTCCTGAATTTAAAATCACAACTTGATAAGCTCATAAATTATCAAGGTTAAGTTTTCTAGTGGTTTCCTTCAACATGCCTGTTGAGCAGCGTTGCGAAGCCGTTTGATTTTGGTGCGGCTCCAGCTCCGGCTCCGGCTTCGGCCCCGACCTAAAATCAAGAAAAAAAACTCGACATATTTTTTTCCCACGTGTATTTTTGACTTGTGAAGCTTTTAAAAGTTGAATTTTTAATAAAAATGGATTTGAAAAACTTAATAGGGGCATTTGCACATGACAAAATAGAGTTACCAAATTATAATTTATAAAAAATCTCTTTCTTTATCTAGTCCGGAGCCGGAGCCGTTCTTTAACAAAAAATACGGCTCCGGCTCCAGCAAAATATGGCGGCTCCACGGCTCCGGGCTCCAGCTCCGCAACACTACTGTTGAGCATTGAAAATAAAGGAGGGGTACTTTTTTTTATGCCTAATCCATTCCCCTGCGAGGAATATATTTCCGGTACTCTATCCCTGCAAGTGTATTATGGACGTATAGCATGCAGACAATAACTAATTATAGAGAAGACTCGCTATTTTTACCATCAAATAACTTCACTTTATTTTTTTAGTTGATCAACTTTATTGAAGACACAAATGATAAAATAAGCAATATTATATAACTGATAAATGTATAATTATCCTGGGTTGGATTTATAAATTAACTGTGGCGTCCGCACCTAGGGACTCGAGCCTACAGCTACAGGGGGAGAACCTAGCTATGCTAGATTCAAATACCAACTAGCTCCCTTTGGCTTTGCATATATTTATTTGCAAGCCGCAGCTTGCAATATCATGACAGCTAGCCCGTAAATCCTTAATCTTATTTAGCTGTCTGTTTATATTAATAAAGAGGAGTAAAGCTTCTCTTTAATCAACACCACACAAGGCTACCCAGTACCCAATATAAACTAACCTAACCAACCCCAAAGAGACAAACATAAAACTACCCCTTCCTTAATTTTCACAGTTTTTTTTACATAACTAGCGGCTTCGCCCCTAGCCTCTAGGGGCTTTGCCCCAAGAGGTTTGATCAAACTAATTTTTCGTGTTTTAATTAGATTTTAAAGAAAATTTTTAAAAAAAATTGGGGGGAGGGATTTTTTTTTTTGGGTGGGGGGGGGGTTAGTCGACCCCACTATTTTTATTTTAGTTTCAAAAAGAAAAAGGATTTTTTTTTTGGTGGGGTATTTTTCATTTTTTGGGGGGGTTAAGGGTGTCCCAACCCCCAAGAAAATAGTTATAAACCTTCCCGGGACCTATGAGAAGCTATCCTATAAAGGAGAACCAGATCGGTTCAGCGGTTAGTGAGATCTTTCGCTACAAACAAACAAACAGACAGACAAACAAACAGACAAACAAACAGACAAACAAACAGACAAACAAACAGACAAACAAACAGACAAACAAACAGACAAACAGACAAACAGACAAACAGACAAACAGAAAGACAGACATACAGACATCGTTCTCCTTTGTATTATAGATGACCTTTTTTTTGTTAGAGAAATAGTTGCAGTAGCCAAAGATTGGTCTCTAAATGCAGGAAGGTGTCTACTACGTAGAAATATAGATCCTGAGAATTCCATGGGAGCAAAAGGTCCTTTTCAAGTAAGATTATGCGCATATAAAGTCATTATAATACAAGGATGACAACACGTCCATAAAAGCAAAGTTCTGAAATGGTATGACAACCGAACATTAACTCTTGTAAAGTGTCAGAACTGAATATACAAAATATGAATATGTAAGTTTTGACAAAATCTTATGTAAATCTTATGTTGCAAAACTTCGTAATTACAGAATTCTGTTTAAGAACATACTGACATTTTTAGGACTTGTGGAGGGTCTTTAATCATCTTCCAAGAATTATGCAAAAAAAATCCTTAAAACTTTTAAAATCAAAATGATGGACTAACGGATACTTGGACGGACGGCGTATGAATTATAGAGTTGCTCAACTACCATAAATATTTTTTTGTTTTTCATATGCTTCATCATGTATTAATCAATTTTCATCAAAATCACTGATAACAAGTAAACTAGCATATTTATTGCAAAATGTTATAGACAGCTTTTCGCGGAAAGAAAAGTAAATATTATTAAGATTAAAACCATTTGTTAGCCCTGAGAAACTGAAGGCCTGGTGTTAATATATGATTTTTTTTTACTTTATTAATCGTAATTGTCTGTAATACGATGCATTTTAGGTATGACTGAGAAACAGGTTCTAATCTATCTGATATAAATTGGTTTCGAATCCATACTGAGCTGGATCTTTAAATCATTATAGTGGTGAGCCAGATCGGGGTGAGCTAACTTTCCACCAATGATAGCACAACATTTTACGAAATGCCGCGCTGTGATTGGCTGAAATTCAGCGCAACCCGATCTGGCTCACCACTAAAATGATTTAAAGATCCAGCTCTGGAAAATTTGTAGAATATAAATTCTGGAGTAGTTCTAATGGACCTGGACAAGATGAGAAGACAACCAGAAGTCTTTTCACCAGAACATTTTGCCACTCTCAAAGCTAAATATAATTATGCTACTTTTGCTGATCAGGTCAGTTATAGTCAGGGCTCGGTAGCTGGATCAGTAATATTTGACATAATATCATTTGACATAAATTCATTTCACATAAAACATTTGACATAAAATAACTTCACATAATGTTAAATTTGACATAAATACATTTGACATAAAGGTACACTTCACATACCGTTTCACATAAAGGTACATTTACCATAATGGTAAATTTGATATAAAGGTACAATTTACATTAAGGTACAATTCACATAAAGGTACACTTAGCATAAAGTTACACTTGACATAAAGGTACACTTGACATAAAAGTAAATTCAATATAGAGGAGAGGTATACTTGACATAAAGGTACACTTGACATAAAGGTCTATTTTACAGGTCAGGTCAGTTATAAGCACAGCAGGGCTCGGTAGCCGCGCGTCAGCCGCATGTAAGCCTAATGGAAATCAACCTTTTAACAATTTCAATAATGAACTGCAAGTCTAAACCTGACTCAAATATAACAAAAACTCTTTTATCCAAATGGGTTTTAATTTGAGGCTTATTCGCGGATGTCGAGCCCTTTACCATTTACAAATATTCAATAATCTAACTAAATACATATTTTATATGAAACTATATTACTATGTAATATAGTTTTTAAAAGCGAGGCTTTTCTATAATTAGGGTCGGTCCGTCCGTCACGGATAGCTTTTTTCGTTAATTTAGGCATGTTAGAATTGTCCTATCGATTTCAAACTTTACATGGTGATTCCTTTAGTAGTTAGGTACGATTTAGAAAGCGTAGAAACTCTATAATCATAACAAGAATGTCCGTACGTCCATTTTAAACATGTTGATTTTTTTACTTTTTTTAACAACAACTTTTTATGTGATATAATAATCCGATTGATCTGATTTTTGGTATACTGATTCCTGGGACAACAAAGTACAATATTATAAGCGAAGCAACTCTATAACCAAGTCATAAAAATGTAAGTATGTCCATAAAAATTATTCTGTATGAAGCTGTTTTTCAACAATTTTACTTATAATTTTGCTTTGATATTTATACATTTATATTCTGATTATTGAATTCTGACACTATACAAGTGTTAATGTCCGTTTGTCCTACCGTTTCAGTGCTTCGCTTTTATGGATGTTGTCATCCTTGTTTTTTAGCTTTCCGCAGGTAGTCAAATGAAAATTTTAACATTGGCTAGCTTTGTTGGAAACCAGGGGCCGCGAAGGCCCGGGCTGACAAAACTGGGATTCATGATTTTATTTTAGTATTCGTGGATAATTGTCTATTATACGACACGATGATTTCTCACTTTTAGTATGAGATAGAAACGGTTCTTGTCAAGCGGATATTAAGCCAGACTTGAAAAGGCTTTATCTTTTAAATTAACTAAGCTTATTAATCAAAATTTTGTTTATTTTATTAATAATCATTATTTTCAGTCACGGAGCTATACTTTTATTATTAAAAATTATTAAAATTTTAGGATGCATATTTTCTGTTGAATTATGACAGTCCAGATTTGGTAAGAATTGATTTATTTCATTATTTTGAAAATAAGCAGACAAAAACCCCTTTTTATTCCTTTTTTTCTATAGCCTTTAATCATATGTGATTTTCCTGTGATCCCATAACTATGAAGGTCGCTATAGTGCTATAAAAAATGACCAGGTAGGCCACTACACAGAATAAACTACCAATGGCAGGACAGTATACATTTTAATCGACCAATGATCTAGCTATTATAATCGTTTTCGATTCTCCGTTGATCCCATTATACTCACTAGCGGTTACGCCCCTAGAGGCCTCTAGGGGCACTTGAGGAAGAGGAGTTGAATCTCAAAACCTATTTTTTCAGTTTAGATTTTTTCTTAAATTAAAAAAAAAATTGGGGGGGGGTTATTTTTTTTCTAGGGTTGATTTCTCTTGGAGGGTGGTGGTACCCTTCCTCAAAATAGTTATAAACCATCCCGGGACCTATGAGAAAATACCCTGTAAAGGAGAACCCGATCGGTTCAGACACACAGATAGACAAACACACATCCTGTTACTTATTATAAGGATATATAAAATAATCATTTTATTTGTATTATCAGATTTGTTTTGATATAATTTATTTTAAATTTTAGGTTTATATTCTGCCATGTCAGTACAATTATATGGTGAGTCATATTTATTAGTAGCGAAGCTACTCTATAATTCACTTTGTTAGTAGCGAAGCTACTCTATAATTCACTTTGTCCGTCCGTCCGCCCGTCAGTCAGTCCGTCAGTCAGTCCGTCCGTAACGCTATGGGGGAAATGGGATTTACTCAGCTCCTATAAATGATAGAATGCTGAAATTTTTAGACAACATTCCCATCATTAAGGAGCACAATTGACTATAAAACATCATTGGCGTTCGGACCGATTTTTAGCAGGTTTTAGGCTATTTTTATATTCTTCACATTTTTCTCCATATCTTCAGTGTTTATGGTCCGATTTTTAAAATTTTTTCAGTTACAGATATTAAATTAAATTTCCCGTCGTTTAAAGGAACAACCATGAAGGTCAGACTGCCTTTTTAGCAGGTTTTAGGCTATTTTTATATTTTTCACATTTTTCTCCATATCTTCAGTGTTTATGATCCGATTTTCAAAATTTTTTCAGTTATAGATATCAAAATCAAATTTCCCGTCTTTTAAAGAAAACAATCTTGACGGCCAGACTGCCTCTTTAGCAGGTTTTAGGCTATTTTTTATGTATTTAACATTTTTCTCCATATCTTCAGTGTTTATAGTCCGATTTTCAAAATTTTTCAGTTATAGATATCAAAATTAAATTTCCCGTCTTTTAAACAAAATAACCATGACGGCCAGACTGCCTTTTTGGCAGGTTTTAGGCTATTTTTATATTTTTAACACTTTTTTCCATATCTTCAGTGTATATGGTCCGATTTTCCAAATCTTTTAAGTTAAGGATTTAAAAATTAATTTTTTTGTCGTGTTAATAAAACAACCATGACGGCCCGACTGCCTTTTATCAGGTTTTTGGCTATTTTTATATGTTTTACATATTTCCCCATATCTTTGTTTATTTTGATGCAATTTTCAAACTTTTATGGGATATCAGTATCAAAATAATTTTTCCCATTGTTATGAGCATCTTAAATATAATTTACTTTGACCATCGTCATCATGCAAAATAAAACAAGGTTTCATGTTTATTTTATTCAATAAATCTATTCTTGATTTTAGTAAAAACCTTTTAAATCTACCTATACGTATTCCCATCGACGATTTTTTGTGCTTCGCTACTTATGGATGTTGTCATCCTTGTTTAATTTACTAAAGGGTGAGCAAAAAAATGAGTACATTTTTAAAATTCAAATTGCGCGGCTTGTGTTAATGGTAGAAAAAAGGTAGACATACCGTTAGAACCGTTATTAAGTCCATTTGTTGGAAAACGATTCCTGTGCTACGCATTGGTAAGAAGCTACGCGTTAAAATGTCCCAACTGACGTAAAACTTGACTTGCTAGTATATTATTAAATATTGGAGAATAGGATGTGCAAAAAGAGCTGCGTACATTTTTAAAATTCAAATTGCGCGGCTTGTGTAGAAAAATGTTACGCATACCGTTATAACCGCAATGAACTATATTTTTTTTGAAATATAAGAACGGTTCCTGTGCTACAAATAATCTAGGAGCTAGGTGGTAAAATGGCCCAAATTTTACTCGAAAGTCAAGTTTTAAGTCAGTTGGGATTTGAATTTTAAAAATGTACGCATTGTTTTTGCTCACCCCTTAGCTGAGAAGACCATAGACGTCCATGGGGGGGGGGGGTAATGGGGTGATTACCCCCCCCCCCCCCCATAAAAAATTTTACCCTCCCCCCCAAATAAAAAAGCTTGGACGCCCCTGGAGCAGACTCAGGTTGTGGTTCTCTCCAATCAAAATCTAAACTTGTAGAGGGTGAAAATTTCCTTTAACGCAATCAATTGGTTCGTTGAAAATAGCCTAAAGCCTGAGCAGTAATAAAATATCATCTTTACTGGTATATAAATATGTTGGCTAAACTTTTTTCACTCTTTTTTTAGATTATCATAGACAACCAATAAGTTTAGAAAGATGGGAAAAAAAGAATAAGAGCTTTTCTATAAGGTTTCGTGATCACATAAAAACAAAATAAATTAAAAGCAAAAATGTTTTCTTCCCAGTATTTCTTCGAATATATCAACTGGATTAAAACAAGAAGTTGAATCTCTACAATTTTAATCCTATTTTTGAAAGGAAAAGATAAAAAAAAACATTTATTTTTTGGGAAAGGCCAAGTTAAATTTTTCTTTGATTAGTGGTAGTAACTTCCCCCTCTAATAGTTATAAACCATCCAAGGACCTTTGACGAGCTAATTTGTAAAGAAGAACCATATCGGTTCAGCGGTTAGCGAGATCCTTCGGTACACACAGACAGACAGACGGATAAACATCTTATTGCCTTTATAGTATACAGAATTAAATATTAGGTGTACACGGTATCCGAGTTGACCCATAAGAAGAGCTTGACTTATTTGAACTGTTTCGGGGAGCCCTACATCCAACACTATGCTGTGCATATCAACGCCATCTATAAATATTTACCAAATTATAATCATCTATTCAAGCTTAGCACGTGGTGTTGGGACTCAAAATGGACACACTGCTATTAATATACGAGAGGTGGCGTTCTAAAATTATTCCGCTATTAGCTAGATGGAATATTAATTATTTTTTTCCATTGTCCTATCCCTGTTTAAAGTATTAAAGTATTTCCTCTTTCTTTGAAATATTTTAGGATCCTAATATTTTTTATTTCAATTTATCGTCCTGAAAGGGTTAAAATGTTTTGTTAACTGTTAGATTTTAGTTCAATATCTGACCACATTACGCACGTATCGCTAGTATCAAATTATTTTAAAAATAAGTTTTCTTTTATTTACCATGTTATAGATTTAAATTTTCTGTTTTATGAATATAAATTCAATACTTCAATATAATTCAAATAGCAACATGAAATAAAAAAAAAGAATTTATTCTTCATGCAGTAAAATAATGGGTCATATCCTTCTGGTCAATGAGAGTTTATTTTGGATTATTGGAGCACTATGGGTTTTAAACATTTATCGTTTGGAAAACTTGAGCCCATATATAGACATTTATTTCCTATATAGATCTGTCATGGATCTTGATGCAATTAAGCAGGCTGTTTTGTAAATGTTAAAAATTGGAAGCTTTCATTTAACAAAAGTTCCCGCAAATATAAGTATTAAATGATATGATATTAAATTTTATGAAGATTTCCCTCAAAGTGCTAAGTAGAGCATAGAACCCTTAACTACATTTTAATTTTTAAAAAATGCAAATATTGAGTTTTTTCTTTTGTTTTATATTACTTATGTCAATTTTTCTTGAACAAATTAGAGGGGGACAATTTCAAATATCGATTGGTACTTTGAATATGTACTAGCGGATTCGCCCCTAGCCTCTAAGGTTTTTGCTCCAAGAGGTATGATCAAACTAATTTTAGATTTAAAATTTTTTTTTTTTAAATTAGGTATGGGGGTGGATTTTTTTTTTTTGGGGGGGGGGTAGTCGACCCCACTATTTTAATTTTTGTTTTAAAAAGAAAGAAAAAAAAATTTGAGGGGGGTATTTTTCATTTTTTTGGGGGGGGGGTTAGGGGGTGTCCACCCCCCAAGAAAATAGTTATAAACCTTCCCGGGACACAAATTTCACAAAATTTTGATATTTTTTGGGGGGTAGGGTGTGGGTATTTTTTTTCTAGGGTCGATTTATCTTAGAAGGGTGGTGGTATCCTCCCCCAAAATAGTTACAAACCTTCCCAGGACCTATGAGAAGCTACCCTGTAAAGGAGAACCCGATCGGTTCAGCGGTTAGCGAGATCCTTCGCTACAAACAAACAGACAGACAGATATCGTTCTACTATGTATTATAGAAGATATATGAAAAATAATAAATTTATATTTATAAATTGTCAAACAGAAAAATAATAATCCTTTAAACTTTCAAGACACAAAACCATTTATGTTTTTTTGTTGTATTCGATTTCCTGCAATACTACGAGGGAGGATTTTTTTACGTACCAAAATCTGTACATTTTATAACCAATAACAAGGCTGGATATCCTCCAATGTTTTACTATTAGTTGATTTACTAGGTAGTACTAGATTTTTTATATATATTATGTACTAAGTAGTAGTCTGGTGTATTATTGTATGTACTGCTTCGTAAGACTGGGCGTAATCTGTCACTGAATAAATGTTTCATGTATCTAGAAACTTGATTTTTAATTATAAAATACACCTCTTTTACCCTATAATAAAACTATAAAACGCCGGGATCTAAAGGGATAAGACAATGGTCTATAAATTGATGTACATCTCTTATAATAATACACAAAATTACCCCTTCTGTAGATTCAAACTGGTGGTTGAAACGTTTTAACGCTCAACAGAATGAACAAACCAATCAAAATACACTGTTGTCCCCAAAGTTGTTTAGCCACCGAATAATATTGAAAAACTTTGGGGACTGCTGTATCCTACCTACCTTGACCTATATAACGCCCCCCAAAAGCTAAAACCATATCGGTACAGCAGTTAGTAAGATCTTTTTGTACAAACAAACACACTTCCCTTTTTAAAAAATAATAACTACTAAATTTACTCAGATAGATTTATTAAAATTAAATATGTAATATTGTTTTGTATTGTTATTATAATTTAACATATTGATATTTATATCAACCAAACAATTAAGATTTCTTTATTATCATTAAGTAACAATGAAAGGTTGAAGTCAGAAATAAAAGTCTTTTTAAAATAACTATAAAAACTGCTAAAAACCAAACTTCTGATGAACAGTATAGTTTTGCCAAAATAAACGCGCATTTTCTTTAGCTGTTCGTTTTCAATGTGCGGTCTAGGTTTATTAGATGAAGGCATAGCTAAGAGCTGGCTTTGTATGTGAATTAAGATTGTGTATACGGCCAGCTGTGCTATTGGCCTTTAAAGTTATTGAAAAAAAAGACTTATTTCTCAATTCTGACAATCACCCAATAAATAGTATTGTATGTGTATTTTTTTGTCATTTATTATTCTGCCTTTTTAAAATTGTAATGAATTACATTTTTTTGCATTGTGATATATTTATGTTAAAAATAAAATGAATTTAAAGTATTATAATAATAGAAAAAAACAAATAGAATATGGATAGAAAGTAGAAGGCAAAAATAATAAAAATTTTAACCAATTCTTATTAATAATCTGACAATTTTGGTGAAGGTATCATAACAATTTTTCCAATAATTCTTTTATATGATTATTATGATTGCAAAAACGATTTTTTTTCTTCAAAAAGTATAAAAATATCTCTTTTTTTGTTTTATATATAAATAAAAATCTTAGCATTGAACAAGCAAAAACAAAAAATAAGATGACAGATAGCGGGCACTAATGCTCTGTATAAAGTATACAAATAAAGAATGCTCACTAATGGTCATCACGTACATTAATTGGACTGGAATAAGTTAAATCACACTTAATTTTTCAACATTTGGCTTTTTTTCGTTTTTATGAAATATAAACATTAACATTTAAACATAAATTGACTTTATAGATAGAAACATTACTTTTTTTCTTTAAATCACAAATTGTGCTTTTTTAGGCCAAAAATGCTTTCCATCTATATTTCTCGCAGTAATAAAATATTATATTTTTTCACAATATACTATATTTTAACATTATACATATATCCTTTTTATATAACACAATTTTAAAAATGACTATTTTACCTTAATGCTAGATGACATTTTATTTACTTAGGCAATTTTACTTTTTTTGGAAAGTTTCTAAAAAGTTATAGAATTATTTTTTCTTGTAACAATTGTCATTTTTAAAATTGCGTTAAATTGACAGACAACATGGAGAAAATATATTTACAAAGAGAATAGACAGAGATTCAAGAAAAATCAGTTTTTTTTCATCCACTGATGAGTTTACAAAATTAGAAAATTATCGCGTCTTTTGTTTTTAGTCATCTTTTCTTTGCATTAGGCACATTTAAGATTAGTTTTTTTGTTTGGTTGTTGAAATTTTAATTTTTAAAAATTTATGTACAGCGCTTTGTTGAAGATAATCTTTTTTAGGCACTGCTTCTTTTTTCAGTAGGTATTTCAATTTTTTTGTTTTTATCAGAGGTGGATTCTTAAAAAAACTTTATGGCTCACTGCCTCACTAAAATTAATGAAGTTCGCTGAAAATTTTGTGAAAAATCCTCCAAAACCGCAAAAAACTACACAAATTAAATAAAATCCTAAAAGGGTTATTAACATATGATTTTGTTTACCTAATTTTTGTAGATTTTTAAAGCGATTTTGGAGGATTTTTCACAAAATTTTTAGCGAGCCTGTCTGATTTCAGTGAGGCAGTAAGCCTAAAAGTTTTTAAGAATCTACCTCAGGATTCCAAGAAAGTTTGATATAAACTTAATTTTTTTGTAGTAAAATAAAATAAAGTTATGTAGGTAAACCTACCTGCAAAGATAGGTATATCTACATAATTCATCCAGTTATACATTGTATTTTCTTAAAACTAAGATATATATTACTTAGCTAAATTTTAATAGCACAAATATAAGTTAAAATATACTTTTATTCTTTGGAAATTTTGTTATTGATATTGATAAAAATGACTATACTAAAATGAAAGTAAAATAAAATTGAAGAAAATATAGGTTTGAATACTTTATGTGCCTTAAAAGTTAAATTCAATTTAAAATGAAAAGTCTAAAAAATGTTTTAATGATTAAATACAATTCTAGCTATTTATTAAATAAAAATACTTTATTGTGATAAATACATAAAAACTTTGTCAAATACTTGTATGTTTTATTTTATGCTTTATTTTCTTGAAATACTTTTTTTTTATCTTTAATACATATTATTGAACTAAAACTATTGTATGGCAAAAGAAAATTTTAATAAGTACAATATTTAAAAAGTGCGGATCAACTGCAGTTCAGGGTAAAATATTCCTGGTAACGAATACTAGCTGCCAAACGGCTGAACGTACAGATCATATCGTACACCATTAATCGGCATAAGAAGGCCTACAAAGATCCAATGATGCACAGGGAAAGCTTCACTAAAGAAAAAACGCGTAAAATAGGTCTTTTTCGCGCATTTCTCTGCACTGCGAGATAATTATACATTTTTGGTTAATGGCTATTCCAGATTTTTGTAGGTCTTCTTATGCAACTTAATACAGTGTGCTGGCATGCTCTATACGTACAGCCG
Source organism: Acartia tonsa (assembly GCF_053477335.1). Classification (NCBI taxonomy): domain Eukaryota; kingdom Metazoa; phylum Arthropoda; class Copepoda; order Calanoida; family Acartiidae; genus Acartia; species Acartia tonsa. The sequence continues at coordinate 6,449,003 of NC_137267.1, read as the reverse complement.
GTTGGCAGCTAGTAGCTTTTAAAATTCATAGATTTTTGGAAATATTCGTTACCAGGAATATTTTACCGTGAACTTCAGTTGATCCAAAAGTGCCTGAAAAGACGAAATAATAATAAAAAAATATTTGCATTATTAAATGAAAGAGCTGCGTGTATAAGCAAAAAACGGAAAATGTGTTGATTTTCTAAAAATACATAAAAAATGTAATTTAATAAAAATCAAACATTTTGTTATAATCAAGTTTTAAAAGTTTTTTTTGCAATAAAGGGTCATAACTCAGGGGGGTATAAGGGGATAAGACAATGGCCGAAAAATCCCAATGTTGATACACAAAATTACCCAACCCGTAGATCAAATTAAATGGTTGAAACGTTTGCACAATCAACTTAATAAACCAACCAATCAAAATTCACTGTAGTCCCTAAAGCTGTTAAGCTAACGAATAAGGAACCGTTGTTATAAAACTTTGAGGACTAGTGTGATAAACAGCCCATTGTCTCCTCTTCTCTCTCTCTGATCATAACTAGAATATGATCCCTTTGACAAAAAAAATCTTCTAAAATTTGAGAACAACTACCAAAAAGTACATTTACCACCAGGATAGGTTTGTTTTTGTAATTTGAGAATCAAATCTCAGAAAAATATTCTTTTTTTTGCATTATCTGCTAAGAATTTATAGTAAGGTACTCATTAGCATAAATATGGCGACCATATGACATTAACAACATTAATAAATATAGAAAATAGTATCTTTTCTTGTAATATAAAAGATTAAATATGTTTTTTTACATAAAGAGATTATATATATATGATCATAACTTTAAAAAAAACTTTTGAAACTTTAAATTCAAAGTATTGCTGTATTATGATGTGTCATAGTTTGTGAAGGGATTAGAACCGGTTTTCTTTGGTCATTCACAACTTTGTACAGCTTAAATTTAAGTTTGTGTGTTGATAACCGGTTTTTGCATCTTTTCTTTGACTTTTTTTAAATCATGGTGTTGGGTATAAAAATATGTTTGATTTTTGTTTCGTTCTTATCAAATATCAGATTTTTAAAATAGGTACTTTTTTTCAGTGATAACTCCAGGTAGGATATACTCTAAATGTTAAAGACATTCTGATGGAAGGTGAGCGTTCCAACCACTGGATCGTATGTGCCAGCTGTGTAGTACAGCTCATTGTTCTCGTAAATCGCCTCCTTAAGGCCGGGCGTGCATGCCAGCCTGGCGGCGAACTCTTGCACCGGAACAACGTCACATTTATGCGAAATTGTTTGGATGTCGTTTTCGTCAAAATGAGAGGATTCAAAGAGAGCGCCGGGTAGGCGGAGGTCGACCGCCCGCCGGCCGCCTTTGCCCGTCCCCTCCGCCTCTTCTGCGTGGTAGAACCATCGGACTCGAACCTGAAAATAGAAAATATGTTAAAAGAATTAAATCAAATGCTACTAATAAGTCAAAAATGCAAAAATTGTACCATTTTTGCTTGCCTCTCCTAAGGGATAGCGGAAAGTGTCATGTGTGACGTATTAAAATACGTTTATGATCCATCTCTTTTTTAGAGATATCCACTTCTCCTCCCATCCTTCCTTTTTAGGTGTATTTTTAAGACGTCACACATGACACTTTCTGCTGTTCCTTTTCCGATAAAGAAAATTCATGAAATAAAGCTGATATACTATCGACAATTTGTTTTATATTTCCATCCACGATATATCCATATCAAATTACAAATACTAGATCAACCTCTATTTATATTTTATTTAACTTTATTCTAAGCAGCGTTGCTGAGCCGTTTGATTTTGGTTCGGCTCCGGCTCCGACCTAAAATCAAGAAAAAACTCGACATATTTTTTCCCCGCGTCTATTTTTGACTTTTGAAGGTTTTCAAAGTTCAATTTTTGATAAAAATGGACTTGAAAAACTTAATAGGGGCATTTGCACATGACAAAACATAGTTACCGAATTATAATTTATAAAAAGTCTCTTTATTTGTCTAGTCCGGAGCCGTTTTTTAACGAAAATTACGGCTCCGGCTCCAACAAAATATGGCGGCTCCGGCTCCGCAACACTGATTCTAAGTCTATGTCTTCAAATTTTAGGTCAACCAATTTGCTAAATTCTAGTCTACTAATTTCTTGACGGAATAGTTACACAAACGGCTAGACTGATCATTTACACAGTATATCAGACACGTGACGTAATAAAAATGAGGGAGATGAGAGGAGAAATGGGAAAGAATGCATAATTTTTATGACGTCACATGGCTGATTTTTGAGTGACTTTCTCCCCCCCCCCCCCCCCCCTACTACTGTACATGAACCTATTATGCATAATTTATATCATAATATTGATAATAATCTAACTGTTGACTTATCAAAATATAATTAGACGTTGATAAGAAGCTCAATAGCAACAAAGAAAAACAGTAAATTATTACACAGTAATTTAATTCTTAATACAGAGACAGCCATATATAATGAAGCTGAGTTAATATAAAATCTTCATGATCTTTACTAAATTTTAAATTATAAAGCATCAAGATGTCTACTTGTCTGTACTCAAGGATCTTGCTATCTGTTGAACCGATATGGTTCTCCTTTACAGGATAGCTTCTCATAGGTCCTGGGAATGTTTATAACTATTTTGGGGGAGGATACCACCACCCTTCCAAGAGAAATCGTCCCTAGAAAAAAATACCCACACCCCCCACAAAAAATATCAAAATTTTGTGAAAACTAAAATAAAAATTGGAAGTGTGGTCGACCCTCCCTCACCCCCTCCTTTTTGTTACTTTTTCTTTTTAAATCCTTAATAAAAATTGGGTTATAGAATTTAACTCCCCACTATAGGCCTCTATGGGCGTAGCCGTTAGTTTTACATAAAGACGAATTCATTCTACCATTTAATTAAACAGTAACTTAATTTCAAAACTGGAATAATTTTAAAACTTTTATTAGGATTTCTACTGCTACAATCTAAAACTATCAAAATTGGGTAGAATTTGATTCTGTACATTATATACAATATATAGAGAAGATAGTTCAACAAGAATGACAACATTCATAAAAGCAAAGCCCTGAAATGCAAGGACAAACGATCAGTAATACCTGTAGAGTGTCAGAACTGAACAAGCAGAATAAGAGATGCATCGCTTATAACATTGTACTCTGTTATAATAGGAATCAGTATACCAAAAATCAGACGAATCAGATAATTTTAACATACAAAAATTTGTTGTCAAAAAAGTAAAAAATCAGCATGTTTTAAATAAACGTACGGACTTTCTGGTAACAGTTTCAGAGTTGCTGCGCTTTTCAAGTTGTACCTAACTGTTCATGGAAAGTTTAAAATTGATAGGACAATTCTAACCTGTTTAAATTAACGAAAAGAGCCAACTGTAACGGACGGATGGACCCCAATTATAGAAAAGCTGCGCTTTTAAAGCCTAGATCGGTTGAATCCGTCATTTTGCAGCCAAAAGCAATTTAAAATGATTTTTATATAACTACCAGGAAAGATGTTCTGTAAAGAATTAAGTAGCATGTCAAAATGCCTAAAAAATCAGCATTATGACGTCATAAAAGTTAGGGAGATGAGAGGAGAATTGTGAAAGAAAACCAAAAAAAGAAAGGGATAGTCCCTCATTTTTATGACGTCACAAGGCTAATTTTTTAAGACACTTTCTCCAGCTACAGTATATATTAAAAAAACATACAGCCAAGCAAAAAATATGAATATAGACCATTTCGTAACAACGATCATTAAAGGGCGATTTTCGTTTTTTTCACAATAGCTTTTCTTCTATTTCTAGCCTATGCGGGGGGCTCTAACCATGCGGGGTCAATTGCCTAACCCTGTGGGGCAATCACCTTACCCAATGTAACCTAAACTAAATAACCTATCAAAAGCCATTCAAAAAATACGACGAATCGCCCCTTAAAGGGCGTTGCCACGAAAGGGGCTATTCCCAGAACTATTATTTTAGCTGCGCTACTTAAGACTGGATAAAGAATCTAAGTGCAGGGCACGCCTACAAAGTTTGAAGGTGAATGTGTTGAAAGTTTTCTATAATTTACCAGGTACGAATAATAAGGGACACTGTAAAAAATCTATATATGCAATTTGATTTTTATTGTAGATTAATTATAAATCTCAAAATATGAAATATAATATCAATCTGTATTTTGCATTTTAAGGAAAAAAAGTTTTTGATATGTCACTTATAGTATGACATAATGCTATAAAATTATTATAAAAAAACGAAGTAGTGTTTTTTTTTCACAGTAGTTTTTAATAGGTTATTTTAGGTTAGGAAAATTATAATTATATCCCCGCCCACCGCGGGGCTAGAATTATAAGCTACTGTGAAAATACGACGACACCGGCTACTTTGTTTTCTTTCCTTAGTCCAAAAACTGAAATACAAGATACATGTAAGGAAATGCATTTTTACAGTATAAGGTTTTAGGATTTTATGTCGGAAGGTACAATTCTATATATATCCATTAGAAATTTGATGATATTTATGAGTTGATTTTTAATTAATTTCGGAGAAAGATTGTCTGTAGTACGATACGATACATGATTTTATAGTATGCCTTTAAAACAGTTCTGATCCAGCGGATATTAATCGGTTTCGATCCAACCCATACTGGAATAAAATAGGTAAGAAAACGATAATGATGTAGTTTTGTTTTCCTTTTTGATTTAAGGAAAATTTGCTCATTATTTGCTCGGGATATGAAATGTGTAAATACATAATTAATATGCAATATATTCATTTATATGGATTTATGCCAAATAACTTCATATTTATTCAAAAGTGTTTCAAAAATTTTAAAAAAATATACGTAAATTTGTTGCAAAACTTCTGTTTAAGGACATACTTACATTTTAGGACTTAATTATACAGTTGCATTGTTTATAATATAATTCTTTGTTGTCCCAGGAATCAATATACCAAAAATCAGATCAATCGGATAATTAGTTCACATAAAAATTTGTTGTTAAGAAAGTAAAAAAATCAAAATGTTTAAACTTATTGTTAGCACGGGCCTCCGTACCCGTACCCTCAGGGCTAACAAAACTAGTTTTAATCTTATAATTTTTCATATTAATATCCGCGGAAAGATAATACGTTGCGATAAATAACTATTCTTTGTAGAACCCCTTTAAATTTGAAGTTTGAATATCCAGTGTAGTTTGAATATTGAGGTTACATATTAATACATATTTAGATTTTACTCCTTTGTTCATAGAGGTTATTAATTTCATTCATATAACTATCTTTATACTTATTCATTAAAAACGAAGCTTTTCTATAATTATTAAAAGCGAAGCTCTTCTATAATTAGGGTCCGTCCGTACGTCTGAGATGGATAGCTTTTTTTATTAATTTAGGCATGTTAGAATTGTCCTATCGATTTCAAATTTTGCATGGTGATTCCTGTAGTAGTTAGATACGATTTAGAAAGCGTAGAAACTCTATAATCATTACCAGAATGTCCGTGCGTCCATTTTAAACATATTGATTTTTAAATTTTTAACAACTAATTTTTTTGTGATCTAATTATCCGATTGTTCTGATTTTTGGTATACTGATTCCTAAGACAACAAAGTACAATATTATAAGCAAAGCAACTCTATAATCAAGTCCTAAAAATGTAAGTATGTCCATAAACATTATCCTGTATCAAGCAGTTTTTCAAAAAATTTACTTACAATTTTGCTCTGACTCTTATACATTTATGTATATTCTGATTATTCAGTTTAGACACTTTACAAGTGTTAATGTCCGTTTGTCCTACCGTTTCAGTGCTTCGCTTTTATGGATGTAGTCATCCTTGTTTCTATATCTGTCCGTTTATATACAAAAAGTCTGTCCATCTGTCTTTCAAACTGTGTGTATCTGTCTATCTATCTGTATATTTAAATTCAGTAAATCTAATTAGTTTACCAAACTGATTACTTATATTTCTAATAATAAACTTTAATCATTAATTCTATCTATCAATTTAAATTTAATATATCTTTATATATTCATCAATATATGTCTCTAAAATGTACAATTTTATATGAAAAATAATTGATAAATTATCAGAAAATTGTATTTCTTAAATGCATTTCCAGAGAAAATATCAATTCAATTTCTGTTTCATTATTTTTATAAAATGCAAAAAATGTATCTATGTAATGTGAATCATTCGTGGAAAATAAAATAGGATTATTGAAAAGAAAACAATAATTTTTGGACATTCATTTATTAAATTTCATATAAGACTCTATATTTTTAGTTGCTTCTTGCCAAAACAATCAATCAACAAACAATCAATCCTTATACAAAAGTAACAGGATGTGTGTTTGTCTGTGTGTATGTTTGTACAGAAGGATCTCGCTAACCGCTGAACTGATATGATTCTCCTCTACAGGATAGCTTCTTAAAGGCCCTGGGAAGGTTTTTTAACTATTATGGGGGAGGGTACCACCACCCTCCCAAGAGAAATCACAAAAAATCCATTTTTTTACCTAGGTATAAAGACTTGAACGCAACATAGCAAGGTATAGTAAAGACTTGAAAGCAACATAGATAGGTATCGTATTATTTAAAAAAAAACATTTAGGGGCGTAGCCGTTAGTCTCATATAAAACTTTTTAAAGAACACCTTGGATAACCTTGGTAAGAATGTCCTAACTCTAGCAATTGTTGAACTCTTCTCATGGCATTGATGGTATGCCCCTGCCATTTTTTCAGGTAGAAACTATTTTAATTGTTTCTAATATGATGTGGATAGGTATAGAATCAAACCGAAATCCATAGCATCAACAACAATGACGCTTATGATCTCGAAAACGGCTGGAGAAATGTTTTTACCTTCATATTGCCACTCCAAGATTCCCACATGTCCTCAATCTTTCCAATGTAGGGTCTAAAAAAATAAAAGACTTCATTTCTATAGATATTTCCTTAATTTTGTCTGAAAGTTTTCATATATTATTTTCCTTGTTTCAAAATATTAAATCTATATTCTTTATCTTGCAAAAAAATAAAGGATAAAAGCATATCAGGCCGAGGACAGAACATAATATTTCTAATATGACATAAGAGTAGCTGCACTCCTTAACTATGCATGAAGTTTAAAAGCTCAAAAAAAAACAATGATTGCCATTGTTTTTTTATGTGTAACTTTTATACTGCCACTAAAACAAATCTAACAACTGTTTTACAACAAATAGAAGCTTTTCTTTCTAAAAACATACATATATGTAGTATATACAAGTAAATGGAAAAAGTCACTCAAAAATCAGATATGTGTCTTAAATGAGGGAGATAAGATAAGTGGAAAAGAAAGCCCCTAAAAAAGATATGGATAATCACTCATTTTTATGACGTCACATGCCTGATTTTTTAGTAACTTTCTCCATTTACCACATACAATGAATCAATATTACCTTCCTTATAATAAAGGGTTTAGACAAAGCACTTAGGAAAATAAGTTCTTATAATATTTTTTTTTTATTTTTCAAATTTCCTTTAAAAAATCTGTAAAATAACATCAGCTGATAATGTAATTTATTGATTGTATTTCAAACAATCAGAAGATAAATTATTGATTGATTGCAGTGCAAACAATCAGCTGATAATGTGATTTATTTATTGTAGTACAAACAATCAGAAGATAAATTATTGATTGATTGCAGTGCAAACAATCAGCTGATAATGTGATTTATTTATTGTAGTACAAACAATCAGAAGATAAATTATTGATTGATTGCAGTGCAAACAATCAGCTGATAATGTGATTTATTTATTGTAGTACAAACAATCAGAAGATAAATTATTGATTGATTGCAGTGCAAACAATCAGCTGATAATGTGATTGATAGATTGAAATTTATTGTAGAATTTTATTGTAGTAAAAACAATCAGGTGATAATGTTATTGATTGATTTTAGTATATAAATCAGCTGTTAATGTAATTGATTGATTGTAGTACAAATAATCAGCTGATAATGTGATTTATTGATTGTAGTACAAACAATCAGCTGATAATATGATTGATTATAGTACAAACAATCAGCTGATACTGTAATTTATTGATTGTAGTATGTAAAATCAACTCATACTGTGATTGATTGTAGTACAAACAATCAGCTGATAATGTGAATGATCGATTGTAGTATATCAAATCAGCTGATAATGTGATTGATAGATTGTAATTTATAAAATCAGCTGATGATGTGATTGATTGATTGTAGTACAAACAATCAGCTGAAATGTGATTGATTGATTGTAGTACAAACAATCAGCTGATAATGTGATTGATAGATTGTAGTACAAACAATCAGCTGATAATGTGATTGATAGATTGAAATTTATAAAATCAGCTGAAATGTGATTGATTGATTGCAGCATCACCTACCTGTCAGGTCTAGAAGTGGATAGAAAGACGGCAGAGTCGCCAACTCTGATAACTTCGTCCCCGCGGCTAATCTGGGTGTGAAATATCTTTCGTGTTTTGTTCCTAGAAAAAAAAGGGGAATTTAAAATTAAGAAATGATTTCAAATTAAGACAAGATATAGTTTTTATATAGAATAAGATGAATTCAGTGAGGGGGGAGGTCCACCTCCTCCTCCCGGCTATATATTTAGTGAGCTTTGATTAGGTTGAATATAGTGAAGCCTATTATAAAAGCAAACAAAAAGAGACTGAGTAGATATAGATTTGACTAAAGGTTCGCAATTTTTTAATCATCTCTCCACAGCGGTCTAAGGCCGGACATTTCGCCAAAAATCAACATTGGAATTCCTCAAAATTAATAATTTATTTTGAAAATATATACCCTATCTCATATGAAACCGAGGAGTTTTTGTCTTTTCAACTACTGGTTGATGAATTATGAACTTTGAAACATGAAGGTTCAGGATTATTTTCACATCATGAATTTTGCCCTTTGAATTTTCACCATCTTTGGAAAAAATATTTTTTTTTCAGTGTTACATTGATACAATGAAGTTTCTTAACCTATTTATATTCATAATATTACATGATATATTAGGAAACTGGGGTTTTAGATTTTTTAAAAACTTTTTTTATCCATTTTATAGTTGTTTTTAAAAAAAATTATGTCATTTCCTAAATATTTTTGCAAAAAATGTTGGCAATAATTTTCAGTTTTTTCAGTTTTTCACCAAAAACCGGGCCCCGCAACATACCAAACCATATATTATTCTTAATATACAGGTATAATGCCATAGTTTCATGTTTAGTTTAGGTTGTTGCAGGGCCCGGTTTCTTTCAAAATTTTAACTTTAATTTTAGGGGCCAGATTCAAATATAAGAAAAACATTTTTTTTACAATTTTTTTATTTCCTCTGTTAATTTTAATTTCTGATGCAATTAAACTGCCCACAAAGAGCCTATGCTAGATTAAGAGACTTTCAGAGATTTAAAATGAATGTTTTGATTTTCTTTAAGGGGGGGGGGAGGTTTAATGCATCCTTTTCGTATTCCATGCGCAAATGGCACTTAAAATCGGAATTTCGTTATTAAACTTGGCATGAGTATTCCTTGGTAGGCCTATTTTCCATAAATCAAACAAAAAGGTGGAAAAGTGATGGCTAACGACTGGTGGCTCAGCCGTATAGCCTTTTTTTTGCCAATTTCAGGGCAAATCCATTAGTTATTACGTAGGAAACAACTTCTTGAAACATAATTTGCTTTTATTCATGTTAAATGTTACCAATAACCATTTTAAATTTTTTTTGTACCAGCCGCTTAACGGCTAGAGAACCAGTTGAAAACGGCTGAGAGTGGCCAAGAGTATAATGTGTAGATAGGGCTTGTATCGTGTCTAGGGGTAGGTTTTCATGGGTGCTGAGCTTAAAAATACTCTCAAAAATAGTGGGGGCTAATTCATATGGCAGCTGGGTAATGGCGGCTGCCCAGCTGTTAGCCATTTTACAAGACTATTTAATGATATTTTAACATCAAATGTTTAAGTATAGTCCCTATCCTAACCTAAAATAGCCTAACAAAAGCCATCTTAAAAATACGACGAATAGCCCCTTAAGGTGCGTTGCCACGAAATGGACTATTCCCAAATATTTCAGTAGAATTAAACTTCTTCAATTAATTTTCGTATTCTAATTGATTTTATTGGATATATTAATAACAAAATTTTACAATTTCTAGATTTAGCTATTAAACAGCTGAAAACATTAGGAACTAGATTAAGTATTATTACTTATCTAAGAGAAAATAGCTTCGTAAAAAAGGTGAAGAAACTTCAATTAGTTGTATCAAATGTATGTTGCACAAAGTTTGGTGATTGGGCATTTACCTTTATATAATCATTTCTACAGTAATGTTTATTAATGCTGCAAGGTTTTTAAACGTTTTATTGCTTAGAAACATCGAATTTAGGCTCTCTGCCACTTAAGAAAATAGTATGAAAATATGAAATTTTAGCGAAGTTTCAAAGTATTTTCTAGACCAGTTGGCTTTTGTTTTTCTTTTCTAAATGAATATACACGTTGTATTGAGTAATAATAAGGCGCATGCTTTTTATTTTAAACGATTCTATCAACTACAAGCTGAGAAAATTGACTTTGAGTAGAGGTAGGTGAAATGTCCACCAAAATGCCAAAATAGACCACTGTGCTCTCATTCTCTCTATTTTTTTTTATGACAACTTGACATCTGCCCTTTAATTCATTTTTACTCCATGATTTTCTTGTGCTTCGCTACTTGGATATTGTCATCCTTGTTTTAAAAAAAGTAAGTCTAGCAATTCTACGTATTTATTTTGTATAAAAAGAAACTTGTGGAGAAAGATGAATTAATTTTCTTACATAACTCAAATTCTTATAAAATCTAGATTGAATTTTTTCATATTGTGTAACCCAGTTTTAGAGTAGGTGTAAATGTGTTTGAGAATTAGAAAAATTGGGTTTTTGAATATCAGCCAATAGCATCGTAAATAGAAAAACAGCCAAGTCGCTAAAAAAAATGTAGAAAGCAATTTGCTGACAGAAGAAAAAGGTCTAGTTGTCTGGGTTTTAAATCTATACATATTACTTTTATTGTTTGAAATGTAAATGAAATTTTGGAGTTTTCTGTTAATATAATTAAAAGCTAATCTCAAAGAAGACGAAAAAAGTCCCTCAATGACGTCATAAAAAGGAGAGATGACGAGTGGGAAAGAAAACCCCTAAAAAAGTGATGGATAATCCCTCGTTTTTAAGACGTAACATGCTGATTTTTTGAGGGACTTTCTTCGTCTTTAATCTCAAATGATTTAAAGTAATTATTTAAGTAGAAAAAAAACTACCCAGTAAATTCCAAAATTAGCGGTTTTTTTAAAACTTGGAGTCACTAACATTAAGATAAAGACGGACGTACGGACATACCCTAATAAGTAGCAGATGTGCTATCTATAATACAAAGTAGAACGATGTCTGTCCGTCCGTCTGTCTGTTCGTCTGTCCCTTAAGATCTCGGTAACCAATGAACCGATCGGATTCTACTCTTCAGAGAATATACATACTGGTTCTGTGGTGGTTTTAGGCTATTTTCTTGGGGGGGGGGGGGGCACCCTCAACCCTCAAAGCTCCTAGAGGCTAGGGGCGAAGTCGCTAGTATATAAAGAACGATGTCTGTCTGTTTGTTTGTCTATTTGTCTGTTTGTTTGTCTGTGTGTCTGTTTGTCTGTTTGTTTGTAGCGAAGGATCTCGCTAACCGCTGAACCGATCGGGTTCTCCTTTACAGGGTAGCACTCATAGGTCCCGGGAAGGTTTATAACTATTTTCCTTGGGGGGTGGGACACCCCGAACCCTCCCCCCCCCAAAAAAAAAAAAAAAAATTGTTTTTTCTTTTTAAAACTAAAATTAAAATAGTGGGGTCGACTACCCCCCCACCCCATAGCCTCTAGTATATAATAAAGCACTTACTTTGGTTTGATCCCCTTGTCCCCCCATGCCCACAAGATATGTTGGGGAGGTAGAAAGGCCCGAATCTTGCTCTTGTCATTGCTCGGCATCCTGCGGCGTTGATAGTCAACCTGAAACATATAATATTAATTGAATTTTAAAATAATTAGAATTTAGAACATTATATCAAAATAACTTAATAATGAGTTTTTTCCTTCTTTTTTTAGGCCAAATTTGGTTGTTTGCACAATACAAACATGCCTTAATAACATAGAATAAGACAATAGTAAGTTTTCTATTTTGGACAAAAGCCTGCTAAATTGTGATCAATATAGAAAAAAATTTAGAGAGAAAATTTTTTTTTATAGTAGAATAATTACCTAATTTAAATTTTTTAATTGCTCAGACTTGCCAGTGCAAAGTTTTGAAGAGCATTGTTAAAAAAAGACACAGAAAGCTATTTGTTACAAAATTAAATAAAAGTTTGATAATATAGTTTCAGAAAAAAGGGAAAAAGTTTTCAAGATGTTGTATAATTAATGTCTTTCTTAAAAGTTTTTAAAACCTATGGAAGGTGCAAGGCTACTCTGAATTTTTTCTGTGTGGCTATCCAAATTATATATTTTTTCTATTTGTCTATCTATCTGTCTTTCTACATATCTGTCTGAATGTCTATCTATCTATCTGTCTGTCTTCCTGTATATCTGTCTTTCTGTATGTCTGTCTGTCTGTCTGTATTACTGTCTATATGTCTGCCTGTATGTCTGTATGTCTATCTGTCTGTCTATCTATCTATCTACCTATCTATCTGTCTGTCTGTCTTTCTGTGTGTCTGTCTGTCTGTCTATCTGTATATCTTCCTTTTTGTCTTTCTATCTGTATTTCTGTCAGTCAGTCTGTCTGTCTGTCTGTCTTTCTGACTGTCTGTTGTATGTCTGACTGCATGTCTGTTTGACTGAATGTCTATCTATCTATCTAACTTTCTGTCTGTCTGTCTGACTACCTTTTGTCTGTCTATATGTCTTTCTGTCTGTCTGTCTATCAATCTATCTGCCTGTCTTTCTGTCTTTCCGTCTTTCTGTCTGCCTATCTATCCATCAAAACATTCATCCGTCCAGTCCGTCAGTCTATGTGCATGTCTATATGTCTACCTGTCTATCTGTGCATGTATCTATCTATTTACCTCTATATCCTCGTCACATAATTCGTCATCTTCCTCTCCCCTTCCATTTGACTCGAAAGCAGAATCCTGTGCACGCAAAGAAAATGTTTTAACAAACTAGGATGATTTTATCTTTGTTAAAAATAACAATTCAGTATATAAAAAATTTCAGAGATTCAGAGGACTATAGGTATATTTTTTGTGTGTTATATAAAGATATGATCTTATGGCTTTAAAGAGCAAATTTTACTCCTAAGAATGGGGAGGGAAAAAATTGTTTTCCATTGTTCTATCTTTCCTCTAAAATGGTTTGAAAAAAAAAACATTTTTGTGCCTGATCGTCATCTCTAGTTGGTGGATGGTTAGGCAGCTCCCCAGCCCCGGGGGGTAGCTGCAGTCTGTTGTTGTCTGGAGAGTTTCGACCCATCCCGGGCTCGAGCTTGGGGCACAGTCGAGGATGCTCATTTGAGGTTCGGTCTCCTGGAAATAAAAGAATAGTATCTATCACATCGTATTATAAAGAGCTTTCCGCGGATATAAAAATGTACAATCATAAGATTAAAACCAATTTTGTTAGCCCCGAGATGCCGAAGGCACGGGCTACTAAAACTGGTTTTATTAGTATGATAGTACCTTTTTTATAATATGCATAGAAAACTATATATAATACCATATGATACATGATTTTTTAGTATGGCTTATTACCGGTTCAAATCCAGCGGATATTTATCGGTTTCAAAGCCATACTATGCTTTTTTTAGGAAAAATTTAAATAGTAAATTTATACCAAATTATTAAAAAGAATACAACCTTCATCGATTTATCTATCAAAAGAATGAAGAATGGCATAATTACCAATGTTAGGCCAGTATACACATTTTTAACCAATGGTAGACTGTAAATTATACCTGTCGGACTAGTGTTCTGAGGAGTGAGGACTGGCGGACCGTCCTCTTGTTTAACCGCCACGCCGCCGCCATCCGACTCCGGCGAGCGGATCCGGATTTTTAGGTTGGTCGTGATAATCTCCGATTTCCAGTGTTCGCGCGGCTTCTTCGCAGATTTCTCAGACTTTTTGTCGCCGGATTTTTTCTCCGGCTTGTCGGATTTGGATGGCTTACTGGGTGAGGATTCAATGCTAGATGTCCGGCGCCGACGAACAAGACCGAGGCCGTTCAAAGGATCCGATTCGCCGACTAAAAATAAAGAAGCATTATTCAACACTTTTAGAGTTTTAAAGTTTTTTCCTATACATATAAAAAAAATCCGATAATACAGAAAAAGAAAAAGTGTTATAAAAAGGTAAAGAATAGCTATTTTTTCGCATCGTATTATTAGCAGCATTCCGCAGATATGAAAACTACAATTAAAACTAGTTTAGTTAGTACCGAGATGCCGAAGGCACGGGCTAACATTATACATCTTTTATTCATAAAAAAAACTGGATATAATTCGATAAGATACATGATTTTTCGGATATTAATCTGTTTCAAAGCCATACTGGAAAAAAATTTACAAGTTACCAAAGATAGAATTTGACACTTCGTAATTTACAAAGATTTTATTTATTTTCCAATTGTCAGCACCCTGTTTCACTTGATGGTAAAAGCGCATAATATATCTATATGAGAAATTAAGTTTCATGCAGAAAATCTAGTTTTATAGCATTGCGCAAATATGCAAATATATTTGTAAATAAAGCAGTTCTGAACTTATGGATGGAAATTTATATGATAGAATATTATAGTTGATGAAAATTTGAGTAAAAATTAACTAAACAAAACATATTTTAAAAATTTTTTAACTGTATAACTTTTGGCAGTAATTAAAGAAATATATTCAATAACATTTTCAAACTGATTGAAACTTATCCAAAACCCGTAACTATTATTTGCATAAGATAGGGTAAATCTTACAGATAAAGAGAGAATAAAGCAAGAAAGCAAATGAAATTAAGGCTTATCATTTTGTATTACTGAGTTTAGATAGCTGGAGATATGTAAATTTATTTTAAACAAACAAACCAAACTTTTATTGAATCTTAAAGCAAAAAATTATTATATCAAAAGTATGAAAACGTATCTAAACCCCTCACTTTCCTGTAAATTACTTAAGGTATGAGTTCACACATAGTAATTTGGGGGGGAGATAGAATTTTACTCCATTGTCCTATCCTGGCTTCAAGACAACAGATATCAAGCTGGGCTCTTTGTAAACTTTAACCAAGATGAAATTCTTTGTATCTTTACATACAGCTTTTGAAAGCAAATTTTTTAACCCTATGAAACTCCTTTTTTTGTATATTTTTAAAAACGAGAATATACATAAAGCTGAATATAGTGCTATAAAAAGAATATATTATTTTTGACTATCAAAGCTTTAGCTGCCATCAGTAAAAAATAGCAATAAATTAGCCTAAAACCTACATAAGTTTCCCTTGAAACATCAAAATCTAAGTCTACCGTTGGCATAAAGATTATTTTTCATAAAAAGTTGTCTGCAATGCAATAAATGTCGTCTTCTAGATAAATACACCACCTTTTTAATACTAAAAGTCGTCTTACCTACAAGCGGATAGCTGGGTGGAAGGTATCATACTAAATGTCGTCTTACCTACCAGCGGATAGCTAGGTGGGAGGTATCATACTAAATGTCGTTTTACCTACAAGAGGATAACTAACTAGGTGGGAGGTATCATACTAAAAGTCGTCTTACCTACAAGCGGATAGCTAGGTGGGAGGTCTCATACTAAAAGTCGTCTTACCTAAAAGCGGATAGCTAGGTGGGAGGTATCATACTAAAAGTCGTCTTACCTACAAGAGGATAGCTAGGTGGGAGGTATCATACTAAATGTCGTCTTACCTACCAGCGGATAGCTAGGTGGGAGGTATCATACTAAATGTCGTCTTACCTACCAGCGAATAGCTAGGTGTGAGGTATCATACTAAATGTCGTCTTACCTACAAGAGGATAACTAGGTGAGAGATATCATACTAAAAGTCGTCTTACCTACAAGAGGATAGCTAGGTGGGAGGTATCATACTAAAAGTCGTCTTACCTACAAGAGGATAGCTAGGTGGGAGGTATCTGATGCTGTCAATATGAAAATCTCTCGAGTCCCCATCGTCCAACTCGATGACAACATAATCTCGCGGTAAATTCAAACCCTGAAAAAAAGATAATTGTACAGATGCTTCGATGAAAATCAGAACATTAGGAACATAAATGAAATTAGAGTGTAAATAAATGGAAATAAGTTAGAGAAAAATGAGAAATTAATTAATAATAGTTATTTCTCGCATCGTATTATAAACATCTTTCCGCGGATATAAAATGTACAATTATAAGATTAAAACTAGTTTATTTATCCCCAAGATGCCGAAGGCACGGCAAAAAAAAACTGGTTATAATCTTATGATTGTACATTTTTATATCCGCGGAAAACTGTATATAATACGATGCTACACATAGATTTTTCCTATATACGAGAACCGGTTCTAATCCACCGAATATTAATCGGTTTTGAATGAATAAGAGAATAGTTATTTCTCGCATCGTATGTGATTGGACACACACAGCAACATGACTTTTTAATCACGCTGCGAGTTTGCAGTTTGTACCTTGATTAGGACCAAGGACATACATTATGCATGCCAACATTTAAGAATTACGAAAAAACTATGTCTAGCATCGTATTATATCCAGCTTTCTACGAATATAGAAATGTACAATCATAAGATTAAAACCAGTTATTTTAGCCGTCGGGGCTAAAATAACTAGTTTTAATCTCATAATTGTACTTTCTATATCCGCGGAAAGTCGTTTATAATACGATGCGAAAAATAACTATTACGGTTTTAGTATCGAGGCTACTCTATAATTCACTTAATCTGTCTGTTCGTTAGTCCGCAGGGCTATAGGGAAAAGGTTTTTTTCGGCTGCTTGTTTGTCAGTCATATTACAAACATCATCACTGAGTCTAAATTTTTATCCATGTTTTTTCTTCTTCACTACTTATGGATGTTGTCATCCTTGTTATTCTATGATAACTTCTCAAAAATTAATTATGGATGAAATTTAAACAGTTTTGTTAAGGTTGACCCCTCATTCTTCCTAAGAAACAGCCTAAAACCTCGATGAAAAAACCAAACATGCATTCAAACAAACACCCTACTACTTTTATCATTTCAAACTATCCTATTTATGAGCAAAGTATTTTTATAGTTACAAAGTTGAAAATTAAAGCATTCCATACATTTGTTCCTATTCATAGAGTAAAGAAAAAGTAAAGAAATATTAGATTTAACATTTTAGGATGTTTTCATTGAAAGATTTTTTTCTAAGTTTTTAAGTTAGAAGATTTTTTTTCTCCGTGTTTTGAATACATTGAAAAAATATGATTCTATTTTATGTTCGATTAAAAGGACGTCCAAGCCTTTTCATTTTTTGAGGGGGGGGGGGGGGTTAAAAATTCAAATTCAAAATTTAGGGGATGCTTACGTTCAAGTTTTCTTCATTTTTTTGAGGGGGAGGGGAATGGTAAAAATTCAAACTTTAAAATTTTTGGGGGAGGGGTAATCACCCCTTTACCCCACCATTGGACGTCCTTATTAGATAATATATTTATTTTACATATTTGTGAACAATTTCATGCTTGTGTTATTAACAAAGAAAACAATCAAACAATAAACAGAAATTGTTTTACTGGCCAAAAACTAAAAGGCAAAATGTTGATTTACTAACATATCCATTTATCCGTGACTGTAATATGCATTGCGAATAGTATCACGTATTCTGCAATAATTTATGTTCAATGTTAAATTTTTTTTTCATTTGGGGTAAAGGAATAAGTGAAACAGTTAAAAAACCAACAGTATAATAAGCATTTATCTTATGGAAAAGAAATATTTTCCTTTTTTGACTCAAAGAAAAAATATATTAATCCTATCATATTGATTTTGAATTTAGTGAACAATTTCTAAAAAAAACCTTAATTTAAATTTGTTTTATTTTCGCAGTTGAGAACTATATTTCCAGTATGGCTTTCATGCCGGTTAAAATCCGCTGGATTAAAACCAGTTCTCAGCCATACTATCATTCTTATCCTTTAACCCTGTTATAAACTTAGCTCATAGTGACCATGGACAAAGGATATATCATTACTTGTTATCAAACACGTAGTGGGCTAAAATAACGATTCCCCTTTTCACCATCTTTACCCCACCCCCTTCCCTCCTAACGGATAAACGATCTGACCAATAAATGAGTTCCATGTTAACAATCTGAATTTTCCCGCTGTTATAATATCCATGTATATTCTGCATCCATTGCATGGATTAGAGTTGTGAGTGTGTATGTGTGGTATGCGGCAACTCTGGGCCATGCAGAAACCAAGACATTTTAGTGATGCTACGCACCCAGCTAAATCCTGTTATTCTACAATTGTAAAGCCACCTGAAAATATGTCAGATAACGGTATTGATTTCATCTCTCAGTTGTCCTGTAAGTGGAGGGAGGGGTGTTACCCCTCCCTCTCCCTTCTTAAGCACCGGAACCTTCCCCTTCAACCACCAAGTTATCAGCACCACCTCAGCCCTGAGGATAAAGGATCTAAGCCTTCCCTCACCTGATAGAATCACCCCCACACAGACTGTTGTTGTCACAGTAATCATCAAACCTTCCCTTTTAGTACCCAGACCTACCACTCAACCCCTCTATGCTTATCTACCTATTGTGCTGTTCCATGGGCTATCCTGCCTCCCCCGGACAGGGATAGCCATCTACCTAACCATTGCAACTATCTATGTTTTACTTGTATGATTTACCTTTAACTATCTTTATTCCTAATCCATATGTATTTATATTATGTTGTACAACTTTAGTAATCCTTAGACCTTCAATAAAGAAACAACTGAATAGACTCTGTTTATTATTTAGTGATTGCTAGAGAAGCGTAGCTTCTCTATAGTATAGGTGTCCACGTCTGTTCACACTGCCGTAGTCATTTGAACTCTGGTGTCTGCCATTTATCCTAGGCGGATACCACAACTTTTGGTGACAGCTGTGTGAGATTACGGCAAACCACAAGTGTAGAGCAGACGCGCAGCTGAGGCTAAGGTACTCCCAGCAGTGAAACTGGCAAAACTGACACAAGCAACCTGAATTACCCACCCTGGATAGCAAGGTCTAACTCTGTATCCAGCAGTTGTGGAAGCGAAATTCGACGGAGAACCGCGAAGAGCGACGAAATCTAACGGAGGATTGTGAGCTCAAGGGCTGAAACAGGCCTGCGGACTGGCTGAAACAGGCCAAATAATTGCAGACGGCTGAAACAGGCCCATTACTTACTGCGAAAGATAGCGGGATTCGAACCCACGGCGCTGCAGGATGGGACATTCCCTGCCGCCACTCTCTGGATTCGAACCCACGGCGCTGCAGGACGGGACATTCCCTGCCGCCACCCCTCCGGATTCGAACCCACGGCGCTGCAGGACGGGACATTCCCTGCCGCCACCACCTGGATTCGAACCCACGGCGCTGCAGGACGGGACATTCCCTGCCGCCAACTGGCTGAAACAAGCAAAATAGCTGCGAGCTGTGAGCGAAAATACGAGTGTAGTGTACCAAACAGAAGAAAAACTACGTTAACTACAAGTATCCTGAGAGGCTACAGCGCAGCCACCCATCTAGAAAAACAGATATCATATCACATTGTAGGGATTACCACCCTAGTGTGAAGGCTGAACAATAGATTTATGAGCAAGGATTGGTAAACAAATTTGTTGTGTATTGTGATAAAACTAAAAATAGAACAGGCTTGGTAAGCAAATCTGTTGTGTATTGTGATAAAGCCAAAAATAGAACCTAGATGTAATATAACAATGCATTGATAAACAATCTAACCCCCCCAAGCCTTCAGCACAACAAATACACCCCTTATTCCAACGGAAAGGGAGGGGCCCACCATCCATTGAAGAAAATACAATTGAGATGACATAACAATAAGCTCAGGATTAAGGAAAAGGCACAATTACCTCACAACCAAGTTACTTCAAACCTGTTACACCCCCCTCCCCATAGGGGGGAACGGACGGTTTTACCCCGTCCCCTCACGCGCTTCCCCTCCTACCAACACTTAAATAAGTCCGCCCACAGTGTGGAGATAGCGACCGGGAGAACAGAGCGCCATTTACGGGTCGCAGAGCTTAGGACGCAACAAAAAAAATTCAACGGAAAAAGAGAGATCAAGCGGACCAATGAGGAAGCAGATTGAGGGATAGAAGCGCGTTTTACCTGTGTGCACACTCTGACGGCGCGTAGGCGCGTTGCAAGAAAAGGGGATTTCACACACACACACACACACAGGAGAGGGGCCACTCTATAGCATACAACAGAGATATTTTTAAAAGCGAAGCTTTTCTATAATTAGGGTCGGTCCGTCCGTCCGTCCGTACGTCCGTCCGTCCGTCACGGATAGCTTTTTTCGTTAATTTAGACATGTTAGAATTGTCCTATCGATTTCAAATTTTGCATGGTGATTCCTTTAGTAGTTAGGTACGATTTAGAAAGCGTAGCAACTCTATAATCATTACCAAAATGTCAGTACGTCCATTTTAAACATGTTGATTTTTTTACTTTTTTAAATAGCTTTTTTCGTTAATTTAGGCATGTTAGAATTGTCCTATCGATTTCAAATTTTGCATGGTGATTCCTGTAATAGTTAGGTACGATTTAGAAAGCGTAGCAACTCTATAATCATTACCAGAATGTCCGTACGTTCATTTTAAACATGTTGATTTTTTTTACATTTTTAACAACAAATTTGTATGTCACCTAATTATCCGATTGGTCTGATTTTTGGTATACTGATTCCTAGGTCAACAAAGTACAATATTATAAGCGAAGCAACTCTATAATCAAGTCCTAAAAATGTAAGTATGTCCATAATCATTATCCTGTATCAAGCAGTTTTTCAACAAATTTACTTACAATTTTGCTTTGACTCTTATACATTCGCATTCTGATTATTCAGTTCTGATATTATACAAGTGTTAATGTCCGTTTGTCCTACCTTTTCAGTGCTTCGCTTTTATGGATGTTGTCATCCTTGTTTAGAAGAAAAACTTGCAAGCTCCTCCCTCCCTATCTACAGTGTGATAAGGAAAACTAAATCAGTTCCTTAGACCAGCTCAGACCCTCAACATCTTCCTAGCCCTGCCAACCCTACTTCAAAGCTGAGTGGCTAGTGAAAAAAATATATGTATATATAAATACCCAAGTGATAAATAGTGTTGTTTTTTTGTATCATGGTTGCAAGTAAGTGAATACTAACCTCACCATACAACACTGGAGACTGATATGGTAACTTAACGAAAGTACGCCCACCCTGTGGAAATAGCCTGACTTGATGCCCCACACTGGGCAGTGGTGGTGTGTACCTTGACCATAGACCCTCATAGTTGTGAACTATATACAGAGGAAGCGTGATTTTTTTGGAGCAAGGAGGAAAGCTAGCTAGCTCTGGGGATATTCCTATACACGTATATATATATGGGAGTGTAGCCATATATAGATAGCCTACATATCCATATATCTACTAGCGGATACGCTCCTAGAGACATCTATGGACACCTCACATATTCCCTTTTATCTCTAAGCTAAGATCCGCTGGTTATCACAGAAATCAAGAGCTATACTGGGAAGGAGAACAACTCAGGCTCAACAGTTAAACAAGACGCTGGCACCAACAGACCAACCCCCTGCTACTTATCATGGGGACACTCCAGCCACCGAAACTCTTGAGCCAGGAGGACAGAGCCTACGGCTACGTGGACTACCACCCTAATTACACAGCTATAGTATCTATAATAGGGGTGAGCCGGCTCGAACCTCCTTGCGACGCGGCTACTCTACTCTGCTCCTATATCTACAAGATGAGAAATTGTCAGCCCCTAGCCCGACGTGCGGCAATAGAAGACATTCCTGATTGGGCATTAACTGTGTGCCTAGGCATGCTGCTGGCACTGTGGTGGACAGAAGTCTTCATTTGGATCATAACCACCAACATCTGTACCCCACCACTCCCTGCTTCTTCATACAAGGTGCTGCTTCTGTTATTACTTTGGCCTACTGTGTTGAGTACAGTGAACATAAAACACATGCCAGGTCACAGACCCCTGGTCCCTGAGATGCCCTTGTCTGGAAGGGTGACTGGATGTCCGCTGCACAGCTCCTGTACAGTTGGTGCTCAACGCACGAGAAATGGAGATACTGGACTGGGGATTGTTGAACCTGTATGTGTCCTCCCGGGAGTGTTGAACGATGCGACTGAGCCCAATGAGAAGGTGACAAGCTTCAGAGACTTAGTGGCCAGCCCCAAGATGGACACTACCACCAGAACTGAGACTCCAAAGGGGCCCAGCCCTAGGGCCAGTACCACCTGTGTCTGGGGTGGAAAGGTCCTCCCTGGCGCTGGCCTCACCAACCTGGAGGATGGGGAGCTGTCCCAGGGGAATAGGCTCTTCACCCAGATGCCCGACGCGTACCTGGGGGTGGGGGAGCCGCCACCCAAGCCTCCCTGGGAGCCCCCAGGCATGGAACGACTGGGGACCGGCCTAAGGACGGAGAATGGTGACCTGCTGCAGTGGAAGGCTTTACCCAGCAAGGAGGGAGCAGGGTTGACCAGCAGCAGTGAGGCTGTTCCCCCACACTCCAAGACCAGATGCCTCTACTCTGTTGAACCACTGCACATGACCCAGCCAAGTCCCCCCATGCTGCTGAAGATGGAGGCCCACCAGGATGCAGAGCTCCAACTAGGGAAGTCAATAAGAAGGCCACCCCCTGCCAAAACCAGAATCACCGCAGGGGCTCCCCACCAGCAGCTGACGGAGCCTGGCAGGGACGCAATACCAGCTGGCAACTCTGGCCTAACTCAGGTGGCTACCAACAGCCTGCTGGCAGTCCAGAACCCAGTTCAGGCTACCATCAGTATGGCATCTTCTGGGCCTTGCTGGTTCAACTGTGGGTACCTGTCCACACACTGGCCACAGATACCCCCCAGAGATCATAGCCCCCCTTCCGACTGGCACCATCAACGGCCTTTGCTACCAACTACCTGGCGTAACTGGAGGCAGGATCCCTCATGTGGAGAAGCACCTGCAGAAGCTAAGGCCGAGGCTGGCCTCGCCACCCAGGAGAGGAGAGCCGCTGTTGGATGGAAGGGACCTATGTGTATGGGGAGGAGGCTGAATGCTACCAAGGAGCCACCACAAGCAGCCCAGCACTGCCTGATCCCTAGTAGGGGAGACCCTGTTTGTCAGCTGGTGCCCCAACTGGAGGATGAGAGACCTGGCAGGTTGATACACCCTGGGGAAGCCGGACTGATGGGATCCAGCTGGACAAAGGAGCGCTGCCGCTTCAACGGCCACACAGCCGCCAAGTGTAGAACCGGTTGGGACCAGGCAATGAAGAAACACCAGGCAGCCCAACAACCTGCATACAACCAGTCTGACACCCAGGTCTACCTGGAGGGAGATGCCCAGCCGTCACCCCAACCAGCTGCCGCCGCTGGGGCCGCGGCCACCCAGGAGTCTGTGTCTCAGATTGGGACCATAGTGGCCAGGATCAACGTGCTGGGAGGAGCGGCTGAACCCAACCGGGTTGGCCTGGACTTCAGCCTCAACCACATGGGACCGGTGTTCGTGCAGCCAACCAACATTGCGGAGCCAGAAGTCCTGCGGCCTCTGCCGGTCGGCCTCAACATGATGGTACCCGTCTTCCCTGCACCATCAAGCTGATGTCTGGGGCGACAGCCGTCGCCGCCACCTGTGAAGACTGGGGGGTGCTATCCAGCGCCCCACGCTGGTGCCTGGGGCGACAACCGTCGCCATCACCGAGAGACCTGGACCCCTGTGAAGACTGGGGGGTGCTATCCAGCGCCCCCACGCTGGTGCCTGGGGCGACAACCGTCGCCGCCACCGAGATACCTGGACCCCGGAACGAGCCTGCAGCCCCAGAGGAAGGGGTGACACCCGTCACCCCCAGTCAGCCAGAGCCCCCAGCCAGCAGGGAGAGTCCAGCTGTCCCTCACCCTCAACTGCGTCCAGCTGTCTACCTCCCTCAACCAAGCCAGGGTAATTGTATTGCATTGGTGTACCAGGAAGTTTGTGCTGGGTCAAACTTGCCTGCGCCCCCTGCATCTGCCCCAGGAACCAGGATATCAGCCATTACCAGCCAAACTGAAGAAGCTTTGACCGCTGCCTGGGGAGTAACTCAACTAGATGCGCCAAGTGCCGAGCCTAACCATAGCAGTAGAGGATCCTCAACAATTATGTCTACCCAAGATGGAGACGATGTGCCTGGACACCTTCAGGCTAGGGGAGGAAATCCGGAGCCTTGTGCCTCCAGTCCACCAGCAGCAGTGGCCGTGGATGGGCCAACTAGAGCGGAGCCACCCTTGCAGATCCAAGACAGCCTCCGGCACAGGGGATGGACTGTTACCTTCCCCTACCCTGCAGGTCTGACTGCCATGCACCACCCTGCCAATGTCCAGGATGAGCCTAATGGAGGCAACGTTCCTACAGTATGGCAACCACCACCTGCCCGCGTTGCCAGAGACCCTGGAAGCCGAATGAACCTGACCAGCCCCAAGGGCGAAGAAGCTGCGCCTGCATCCAATAGCCAGCCTGCCAGCAGCAAGGTGACCAACACGATGGAGACCACCAGCCCAGTAGAGAAACCTGAAGAGGTGTATACCAGGCGGCTGTTGGTCCAAGCCCCCTCATGTGCTGTGCCACCCCTGGAGGTTGCCAGGGTGGCCTCAGAGGTACACATCCAACGGCCAGAACATCCAACAGGACCAGCTACTCCAGCAGATATAGCAGATTCCGTTCGACCTGGGGAGGGCTGGAGTCTACCACCGTTCAGCAGCTGGTATCCTGGCGGACCCATTCCACAAGGACAACAAACTGAAGGCCGCAACCACTGTCGGAAGTCTGGCGGTGCAGACAACCCCTCCCAGCCTTCCGAGGGGAGAGTTGTGGTATGCGGCAACTCTGGGCCATGCAGAAACCAAGACATTATAGTGATGCTACGCACCCAGCTAAATCCTGTTATTCTACAATTGTAAAGCCACCTGAAAATATGTCAGATAACGGTATTGATTTCATCTCTCAGTTGTCCTGTAAGTGGAGGGAGGGGTGTTACCCCTCCCTCTCCCTTCTTAAGCACCGGAACCTTCCCCTTCAACCACCAAGTTATCAGCACCACCTCAGCCCTGAGGATAAAGGATCTAAGCCTTCCCTCACCTGATAGAATCACCCCCACACAGACTGTTGTTGTCACAGTAATCATCAAACCTTCCCTTTTAGTACCCAGACCTACCACTCAACCCCTCTATGCTTATCTACCTATTGTGCTGTTCCATGGGCTATCCTGCCTCCCCCGGACAGGGATAGCCATCTACCTAACCATTGCAACTATCTATGTTTTACTTGTATGATTTACCTTTAACTATCTTTATTCCTAATCCATATGTATTTATATTATGTTGTACAACTTTAGTAATCCTTAGACCTTCAATAAAGAAACAACTGAATAGACTCTGTTTATTATTTAGTGATTGCTAGAGAAGCGTAGCTTCTCTATAGTATAGGTGTCCACGTCTGTTCACACTGCCGTAGTCATTTGAACTCTGGTGTCTGCCATTTATCCTAGGCGGATACCACATATGTATGATGCAGAGATTCAAATTAACAAAGCTTCTCTATAATTCATTTGGAAAGACATTAATTATAGATACTATTACCATAAATAAAAAATATAAAATAATGATATTAAAAATAAATTAACCTAATATCTATAACAGACTGCCATAAAGTATGTTTAAGCTTAGTCATTTTTATTTATTTTATAAAATTTCTACCTCAACAAATTTGGAATGAATTTGACAATAAACTTTTGCAATGGAACTGAAGTTTGTAAGTGTATATGAAATGGATTTGAAAATGCAGCATTTGTGCTGCAATAAAATAGTTTATTATTGGCCATCTAATCATATGAGTTTAAGGCAAACAATAGGTATTTACGAAGTTTGTACAGTGTACTATTCTATAATTATTTTAAATAGTTTAAAATTGGCCATCTAATCAAATGAGTTGAAAATAGATAAGAGTTTTCTTAGAGATTTGTACAATATACTATTCTATAATTATTTTAAATAGTTTAAAATTGGCCATCTAATCAAATGAGTTAAAAATAGATAAGAGTTTTCTTAGAGATTTGTACAATATACTATTCTGGAGCTATTTGAAATAGTTTATTATTGGCCATCTAATCATATGAGTTGAAGACAAACAATAGGTATTTACGAAGTTTGTACAGTGTACTGTTCTATAATTATTTTGAATAGTTTAAAATTGGCCATCTAATCATATGAGTTGAAGATTTGTGCTGTGTACTATAGTATTGCTAACTACTTAAAATATTTTAAAAATAGCCATATAATTTTTAAAATAGTTATGGATTTTAGTCCCGCCATGATCTTAATCTTTCATTTTGATAATAAATTTTCAGGAGTAAAAAATCACAAATGTGATAATAGTTATTTCTCGCATCGTATTATAAATAGCTTTCCGCGGATATAGAATGCACAATTATAAGATTGAAACCAGTTTTTTTATCCCCGAGATGCCAAAGGCACCGGCTAAAAAACTGGTTTTAATCTTATGATTGTACATTTTTATATTATAATACGATGCTAGACATAGTTTTTTCGTATGGATGAGAACCAGTTCCTATCCACTGGATTCGAATGAATACGAGAATAGTTATTTCTCGTATCGTATTATAAACGGCTTTCCGCGGATATAGAATGTACAATTATAAGATTAAAACTAGTTTTTTAGCCCCGTGGTGCCGAAGGCACCGGCTAAAAAAACTGGTTTTAATCTTATGATTGTACATTTCTATATTCGTAGAAAGCTGGATATAATACGATGATAGACATGGTTTTTTCGTATGGATGAGAACCAGTTCCTATCCACCGGATTCGAATGAATACGAGAAAAATTGTTTATTCTATTTTGACAATGCAAAGAGAGAAAGATGTCACAACTTAAAATTTTAAAAATTCTGAACTTGCCGCTAAAATGGACCAATCACGTGTCTGCGTGTTAAAATATATAAGCTACTTGAGCATTAAATTAAATGAAAAATTGAATGATATAAACTACTATAAGAAATCTAACAAAAATGAAATAAGTAAAAGCTTTAGTGGCAATATATGTCATAAAAATGTTTTTTTTTTACTGTGATATTTAAAAACTTAATGAACCCTCTTTATGTGTGTATGTAGAATTTGTGGATATCTTATTACTTGGATTCCTAATGAAGTGAAACAAGCAGCAGGCTATAATAACGATTGCTACTCTTCCCTCCCCTTTTTCCCAACCCCTCCCCTCCTTCTGGATAAATGAACTGACAAATAAACTAGTTCCATGTTAGCAACCAAAATGAACAACAATTTTTCCCTTGTCATAATATCCACGTATATTCTACATCCAATATGTGTACTCTTAATTTAAAATTCGTTTAACTTAACTTTTTCCTTTATAGCATGATATATTTTTCATTGTTAATAAAAATATATTATTTAATCTTCTCCATAATCTCTGTAATTTTTATGTGGAAAGTGCATTTTTCCTCAAGGGCAATACTTAAAATTATTTTGCACTAAAAACGTACTTTAACCCCAATCCTTAAGAATTAAAACTCAATATTCTTTGAAATTTTATGTAATTATAGGCCAAAAAGGCAGAATTTCACGTATAAGAATTTATAAAAAAAAACGCGCATTTTCTCTGACCGTAAGCTCAGTAATTTTTAGGCTAGGCTAATTTAGACTGAAAGTTTTGTACGGACGTAGCCGAAGCGAATATTCTCCTTTTTTGAAGGAACGCCAAAGCAAGAAGATTTAAAGGCAGTAAAAATGCACATAGACTCTTGCGGTATAACCATCAACTCCGCAAATTTATCACATTATTAAAGCGTCAGAACCGCATATCATTACAAGAACCTAGTAAAAGTGTCTGACTCTGATTATGACGTAAAAAATTATCCAATGAGAGGCCAGTATACACTGTAATTGAACAATCGTAAAATTTATAGTGGCCTCTAGAATCGCATTACAAAACATGTTATATAAAGATGTAGGCTTTTTTTGTTTGTAGCGCTAAACCTTTATGGTTCTCCTTTACAGTGAAGCTTCTTATAGATCTAATAAAGATTTATAACAATTTTGAGAAAGGGTATCTTCACCCTTCTAAGAGAAATCATCTCTAGAAAAAATCCCCCCCCTTCCTTAATTTTTTAAAACTTCAATTGAAAATTTTAGAGTCACATCTAAACCCCCCCCCCCACACACTCCCATCGCCTTAAGTGCTACATAGAGGCTTCTAGGGGGCGATGCCGATAGTATATTTATAAATTTCATCATAGAACAACATATCTTCTTATTATATTTAGTCCTCTGGTGCTGCGACGACTAATTTAAAAAATATTTTTATAAAAAACGAGGGGGATTTTATTGTTTTTTTTGGAAGGGGGGGGGGGTGTCCCACCCCCCAAGAAAATAACTTAAAACCACCACAGGACCAGAAGGTATATTCCCTGAAGAGTAGAATCCGATCGGTTCAGTGGTTGTCGAGATCTTAAGGGACAGACGGACGGACGTACAGACATCATTCTACTTTGTATTATAGGTTGTAAAACACTTGCAAATATAAAATATGTGGAACGCAAGGCACACCTTCTATTACTGCATTCTGCCCATAGTAAAATTTTGTAAATTTTAATAAAATCATTTCGAATGGGTGGGGACTTTATTTACATACGTTTAGATATGAAATATACAAATTTGCACGAGGTTAGAAAAACTCATAGATTTTATCCTGAAGGGTTTTCGTCGTCGGGGAGGTGATAGGTTCGAATCTCGGCGTCATAAAAATGGTTCCTACTGCTACTATGTCAGGTGCGCAACAGTAATAGTTAGAGTATGGGGTAATTTTTAGAAGAAAAAAATGTAAAAATGTCATCTAAAGTTGAGTAGTTTCAAATAAAGCTCCTTTAGATACTAAAGTAGTGCTTAATAAGGTGATAAGCCCATAAAAAAACATCTCTCTTGTTTAATTGCTTTTGTCATGGTTAATAAAATTAATAAATTATTGCTTATATACATTTTCAAACAAAAATTCTAATTATTTGAATATCTATTTCTTAAGTTATATTAATTTGGTATTTCTTATGCGAAGTTTTTCTGCGTTCTATTTAGGTACGTCCGTTTTTTTTTCGCAACGGATAGGTGAATAAGTCTTTAACTAATGCAAAAAACGTTTTTTTTCAACAAGATTTTTTTTCACCATTTCTATAGCATTTAATTCTTCTTTATCTTTTGTGTCTTAATCAAAGCATCTTTATTATTAAGTATCAAAATGTAAGTACGTCTAAACCAGGGACGTCCAAGGAGGGGGGGGGGGGGTGTAAAGGGGTGATTCCCCCCTCCCCCAAAAAACTGCCTGGGCGCCTTTGCCTCTAAGATATAAAAATATAACCCCCCCCCCCCCCAAATGAAGTTTTTAATTGTTAATTTTTTTACAAAACCCTCCCAATTAAAAAGTGCAACCTGCGTTTAAAACATTATTTGTTAAATGGAGATACGGAAAGTGTCATGTGTGACGTCATAAAAATACGCCTTAAAATTAAGGATGACAAGGGAAAAGGAACCCATAAAAAATTAATTTAGACGTATTTCTATGACGTCACACATGACACTTTCTCCCTAGTAAATACAATAATCTAATTAAAGGCTAAACCAAGAAGCAATATTATTGAGCGAATAGGGAAGTAATGAAATACAAATGGGCTTTTTGTAGATCATATCTGTAATTTAGGTCAACTGAATTTGAATTTCCGATTGTGTACATAGCACCCTCATCCTATCTCAATATTTAATAGTAGCTAAAAAAGTTTAAACTTCCAATAAAAAAAATCAAAATTTGAAAAATTAAAATTTTTAATGCATAAACGATTTATACATTATAGCTTATTTAGCTAGTAGCAAATATTGAGATAGGATGAGGGTGCTATGTACACAATCGGAAACTCAAATTCAGTTGACCGTAATTTAGGTATTTTCATAAGCCAACTAAAAAAACATAGCTAAAATGTTGCATATACTGTGCTAAAATTGTGTTGTACATTTCGCATTACTGCTTTAGCATAGATCGATCTTATTATGGCATAATTTGAAGCTCTTTATACTTTATTGTGCCTATAAAAAATGACGTCATACAATACAAATGACCAATGATAGGCCAATACACAGACTAAATTTCATTGGCCGGCCAGTATACATTTTAATTGACCAAAGGTAGGCCAGTATGACGTCATTTTTTATAGCCACTGTAAAAAGCTTCCATAATTTAGGTTTACAGTTCAATCAATCATTCAAAAGCTGTGATTTTTTTTCTCGTAGTTTTGAAAACACATAGATCATATCATGGTATACTTTAACACCTACAAGGTGATTCCTAAGAATTATTCTGACAGTAAAAATCACATATAATTTACTAGCTGAACTAGCGAGCTTTAGATGTCACATGAATGCTATTGATTGGCTTGAGTAACAGAGTTTTTGCACACTCATGCATGCAATATTTGGAGTGCAGTAGCTAGATAATCAACTTTGATTGTGAGTATCTTTTTAAAAGCGAAGCTTTTCTATAATTAGGGTCGGTCCTTTCGTGCGGAACGGAAATCTTTTTTTTGTTAATTTAGGCATGTTAGAATTGTCCTATCGATTTCAAACTTGCATGGTGATTCCTGTAGTAGTTAGGTATGATTTAGAAAGCGTAGCAACTCTATAATCATTACCAGAATGTCTGTACGTCCATTTTAAACATGTTGATTTTTTTACTTTTGTTAATGTCCGTTTGTCCTATTATTTCAGTGCTTCGCTTTTAAGGATGTTGTCATCCTTGTTTTACTTAATATTACATACATACTATTGATATTTTCATAATTGGGGAATTAGAAATATGGATATTATCTTTCTTGTTTTTTAGATATATTATTGACAGTAATAATACTTAAGGTTTGGTAGCTGTCGTAATCGAAAGCAAAAAATTGTCATTTTTAAAAATCCTCAAGATAGTTATTTACAAATCCGCACAAAATTAAAGTGCGGCTACCGCACCATATACTATTGAGCCCCCGTTATAGATTATGAAGCAATTATTTATGCTGATAAGCGAAACATAAAGTTCAAATGGAACCTTTTTTTGTATTTATAACAATTTATCATGAAAATTGCTGTCGGCTTCGTCCCTATTAGAGTATGGGAGGGTAACCGTCCATATTTATCATTTATTATAAAGTGGCTGGACAAAGAGTCTCAAAAATTAGCCATGTGACGTCATAAAAATGAGGGAGATGACAGGAGAAGTGGGAAAGAAAATCCCTAAAAAAGAGATGGATAATTCCTTATTTTTATGACGTCACATGGCTAAATCTTGGTGACACTTTTTCCAGCTATGTTATAAAGCAAACAAAATTATTGGATTTTTCACAATTTTTGCACTGAGGGGAGGTGGGGGTCCTATCCTCAAAAAAAAATCTTAAAAACATTGGATGGCCTATAGGCTTATATACTCAATACTAGAACCAATTGTCCAGAAGTTATCGAGATCTTAAGAGATAGACAGACAAACAGAAGCCTTTTTTTCTATTGTAAACAAATCAATCGTGAATTAATGTAAAAGGACTCTCAGACAAAGGACGTGTAATAAAATGATGTATGTATACCTGTGTATTCTCTACCACAGTGCCAGGATGGAGGTAATGATACTTGCTGCTCCAGTACGCACAAACTCTGGCTCCAGGCTGCAGGGCTGCCACACGTCCTGGTGATACCTCTAGTATCTAAATATAATTGTTATCATTTTAGTGGTAAGTTAGATCGGGGTGAGCCGAATTTCAGCCAATCACTGCGCGGTATTTCATAAAATGCTGTGCTCTCATTACTCGGTGGAAAGTTGGCTCATCCCGATCTGGCTCACCACTAAAATGATTTAAAGATCCAGCTCAGTATGGCTTCAAAACCGATTAATATCCGCAGGATTAGAATCGGTTCTCAGCCATAATAAAAAATCATGTATAGAATTGTATTACATACAATTTCTCACAATTATTGAAATAAAAATTATGAAAATTAATACCAGTTTTCTTTAGCCTGGGTTTTCATCCCCTCGGGATGATAAACTGGTTTTAATCTTACAATTTTTCATTTTGATATCCGCGGAAAGCTGTCTATAATACGATGCAATAAAAACTAAATATCCTTTACTCTTTTGTTAAAAATTATTGTAAGCATTTCATATTCCATACTTTTTTATTTGTTTATCAGATACATTTGTTTTAAATAGCCTAAAACTTGGTCAATAAAAAAAAATTTCTTTTTATTAATCTGTAGTAGAAATTCAAAAGAACACAAAAACTTGAAAATAATCCTAAACTTCACAGGGTGACATTAGTCATTAATATAAATTATGAATGAAATAAATATTGTGCCCGAAGCTATGTACCGCAATTACGACGAAGCCCAATCTTTAATACTTTTGCACCACTTTTGACTCCTGTGACGTCATAAAAATGAGGGTTTCTACATCTCTTTTTAGGGGATTTTTTTCCAACTTCTCCTCTCATCTTCCTCATTTGTATGACGTCACAGAAATCAAAAGTGGCGCAAAAGTGGTACAGATTGGGCTTTGTCCGCAATTACAATTAATACCATAAAATCACTATAAAAAAAATTTTAAAAGAAAGAAAGAATTTGTAATTTCTAAGAAACATCATCTTAAATTTACACTTAATCTTTTATTTTGATATTAAAACTGTAAATAAAACTTTGAATAATATGAAATTAATTGTTTATTGTTTGGTTTTATCAAACATAAAAACCTTTTAATGCCTTAGATGTCATTTTAAAATGCTTTGATAGAGACAATTACTAGGATTCGAACCATAATATAATTTTTAAGAGTAGATTATATACTAATAGCCTTGTGTTACTTCCTGAATGAGTTGTTCTTTTAGTGCTATGCATTATGTTATAGCAATAGGGATTCTACGAAAGGATAATTGAAGATAAATAATCTTCGCCCATTAGTATTTAGTGGAAAGAAAGTGCATTTTTAAAAGCGAAGCTTTTCTATAATTAGGGTCGGTCCGTACGTTCGTCCGAGACAGATGAGATAGCTTTTTTCGTTAATTTATGCATGTTAGAATTGTCCTATCGATTTCAAACTTTGCATGATGATTCCTGTAGTAGTTATGTACGATTTAGAAAGCGTAGTAACTCTATAATCATTACCAGAATGTCCGTACGTCCATTTTAAACATGTTGATTTTTCTACTTTTTTAACAAAAAAAATTGTATGTGATCTAATTATCCGTTTGATCTGATTTTTGGTATATTGATTCCTTGGACAACAAATTACAAAATTATAAGCAAAGGAACTCTATAATCAAGTCTTAAAAATGTAGGTATGTCCATAAACATTATCCTGTATCAAGCACTTTTAAAAAAAAAATACTTGCAATTTTGCTTCTTATACTTTTATATTTTGATTATTCTGACACTATACAAGTGTCAATGTCCGTTTGTCCTACCGTTTCAGTGCTTCGCTTTTATGGATGTTGTCATCCTTGTTTCAAAGAAAACTTGAGAAAAGTTATTTATAAAGCCTCGATTTTTCACTCCCTCTAAATACTAATGTGTATAATGTATATATTTTTGTGTTTCTATGTGTCAAATTTTAATTAAAATACTTTATCCATAGATTTATTAAATCCACTGTTTTTATAAGTCATCGTTGACACCTTAAAAATGTTTTTGCAATGTTAAGAGAGGGCGGGAGGGAACAACTGACTATAAATTCAACTTGTACTCAAAGATATTAAACATTTTGGGTAGTATCTTTCGTGACATTGCACTTTAAGGGGCGATTATTCGTATTTTCCACAGTAGGTTTTCTCCTATTTCTAGCACCTGCGGGGGGCTCTAACCCTGCGGGGCCAATTAACTAACCTAATATAACCTAAAATAACCTATAAAAAGCCATTTTAAAAATACGACAAATCGCCCCTTAAGGTGCGATGTCACGAAAGGGACTATTCCCAACATTTTTATCATTGATTGGCTAAAAAACTATATGTAGGTACTTTTATTGAATCTTGGATTTAATGGTTAAACGAGCAAATTCGTTACTTTTTCACCAACGATTTTAATCTACAGAAGGGTAAATTGTATGCATCATCAGTATGTATATAAATTCATCATCCATTGTCTTATCCATTCAGATTCCTGGTAATATTAATTTCAAACGCGCAAAAAATTATTACAGCCTACAGGGCAAGCGTATCCTTTTCCTACTTTGCATAAACCTTTGCTATTTAGTTTATATCCAACAAAATTATATATGTAATTAAACTATTCTAAATTTAATTAAATTTGTATTCTATTTTCTTTCTGATAAAATGTCAAACTAAGAATTTCATTGAGTAGTTGTACTAATTATAAAAATAACTTACCGCTTTCGAAAGAACCTCTTCGCGGCTGCAGATATGCGGCTTGTTACCGCGCTCCCGATCCACAAGAATGCCGTAAATATCCGGCGGCGAGATTTCAGTGATCCGCCCCGGATAGAAATGCCCGCCGACCCGCGTTAGAATCCGCTGGCCGTCGCGTAGTTTGGTCTCCGTCAGTTCGCTAGTTTTCATCAGCGCCTCAATGTCGGCCCAATCATATTCAACGGGTTCCTCCTTAACGTTGTCGCGGTGCTCATTTTCATCGTCTTCAATCTCCATCTTAACGTTGGCGGCTGTGGTGCCGGGCTCTTGCTTAATGCTGCGGCCGGAGGACGGCGTTGGCGTGCGGTCCATGATCTCCATGACGACATAATCGTTACCGCCGTCGCGCACGCGCACTTTTTGCCGCTTCTTGTCTTTGGACCGCTTCTTTTTCTTCTCTTTGTCCCGTTTCTTATCCTAGAAAATATTTTTTTATTAGTCAAAGGCATTTTGTATTATTTTACTACTTGTTTAATTAAGTAACTGGACAGAGTGTCTCAAAAGTCAGCCATATGACGTCATAAAAATGAGGGATTAGCCATCTCTTTTCTATCCCACTTCTCCTCTAATCTCCCTCATTTTTATGACGTCACATGGCTGATTTTTGAGACACTTTGTCCCGTTACCTAATTAATACATGTGGTACAAGAAAAACATTAAGAACAACGGTAGAAAGAAATCAATTTATAACCAATATTAAGAAAAATGTGCAATATAGCCTAGAAAATTTATTACAACTCCAAAATTGGCTCCTAGAAAAGTTAAAGGGAATTTTAAAGAAAAAAATTGCTATATGCACAGCGCCCCCCTTGGTTATTTACCCTATCCCTATAATTGATAAATATTTATTTATAAAATTAAACTAGCGGCTACGAATCTAGCATCCAGGGGCTCTATATTCAAAAAGGGGAGGAAAAATAGCCTAAAACCATCCCACGACTTAAAAAAAAATAGCCTAAACTCATCACAGGACCTATGTGAAGCTTACTTGAATTAGAGAACCCAATCATTTAAGTAGTCATTGAGATCTTAAGCTTCAGACAATAAAAACTTACTCCTTTAAATAATAGGATAACTAAGAATTTACCTTCTTATGTTCCTTATAAGATTTGATATCACAATCTTCATTTTCTTCGCTATATTCACTCTTCACCTAAAAATAGGGAAGCCAAATTTTAGTTGGTTTAATGCTGGGGAATGCAAAAGAGGGAGGGGGGTTATCAATCCCCTGGTAAAAAAAGGGGGAATGGACACAATTCCAAGATGACCAAACTCACCTACACCCATCTATACGGGGGGAGAGGGGGGGGGTTGAATTAAAATGAAAATATTAGCAGACCCATCCTAGCAAAAACATGTGAACTGCTTTAATATTAGTTAAAGATTAACTAAGAATCTCTTTCAAGTGCCTATAAAATAAATGACGTCATATAATACAAATGACCAATGATATGTCAATACACAGACTAATTTACCAATGGCAGACCGGTATAAATTTTTATTTTTAACTGACCAATGGTAGGCCAGTATGACGTCATCTTTTATAGGAACTTTATTAACTTCTATGTTTTTTCTGTATCAAATAAGAATTCTTTTTCTAAATTAAACAAACAATCACCTTGACTAAATCCTTCCTATCCTCCAAATGATAACAGTTTGATATCTGGTTGTCTGCGGGGATGTCAGAGTAGTGGTGCAGCTTCATCCTCTTGTGCTTCTTCACCTTAACATATTTGTGTGGTAAGGTATCAAATGCCTTGTTTAAGTCTAGACTACATAAATGTGAAATAATAATTTTCTGCTTACAAATCTTAAGCTGAGGAGGATTCGTAAAAAAAGTATGGTGAGGCAAAATTGTTTTTGTAAAAAAAATCCTTAAAAATGTACCAAAATGAAATAAAATAATAGAAGGGTTATTAACAAAAGGTTTCATTTAATTTTTGTAGATTTTTTATGTGATTTTGGAGGATTTTTCACAAAAATAATTTTGCCTCACCAGCAATGCAGCGACCCTAATTTTTTTTAGGAATCCACCCCTGGTTAAAAATGACCGGTAAAGCTATTTATAGCATCTTATTGGACATCCACATATAAAGACATTTTACAAAATTATAGAACTATCAGTCTCATTATAGAATCAATAACAAATCTATCAAATGCATTTAAGTCGAAATAATATAATGCATTATAAAATGTTTAGAGGATAGGTTTACTATTGTGAAATGTAACAAAGACAATTATATCCAAAAGTAGCATTGATACAAAGTGGCATACCGTCGTGAACGTATGAGAATAACCTATAGAGTAGCAGCACCACAAACGTATAAACTTGAAAGTTGATTAAAGTCCCTCCACAGATTAAGACGTCATACGATAGAATAACCAATGAGAGGCCAGCATACACTTTACCATTGATCAATTACAGTGTATACTGGCCTCTCATTGGCTATTCTATCGTATGACGTCATAATCATCTTCATAATAAACTTACCCTATATTCTACCAAATTTTCATCTCTGGAGTTAGTCTCCCCCCTGTGTGTGTAACTGTTCTCCTGGTCAGAGTAATGGTGGTGGGACGAGGATTTGCTGCGGTGGTGATGAGATTTGTCCTGAAATAATTAGATAATTGTAGAGTTGTTGTGCTGTTCAATCAAAGGTTTTCATAATTGGGGTCATGGAAAGAAAACGAAGTTGCGGGTTTTATCGTATAATTAAAGGTTATTTTATGTTAGGTAAGGTTAAGTAAATGGTAATGATTACCCCGCAGGGGTTAGAAATAGGAAAAAAGGTACTGTGAAAATACGACGAAACCTGCAACTTCGTTTTCTTTCCATGATCCAATATTTATAATATTAGAGCAAAGGACGTTGCTTCATATTTATGTATATATTGCATATTGTATACAAATGCAGGGGCCGTTATTCAGCAAATTAATTTCATTTGAAATTGCTTAAAATTTTTATAATTTTTTAAATATTTAAATCACTTGTTTTGTGTTGTGACTAAAGGGAAGTCGGCAAGAAGTGAGGAGAAGAAGGAAAAAGGTTGTGGTGAACTTTTCAATTAGAATTGTTTGTCCGAATCCTAAACCCTTGTCCCTGTTATAAATGTTCATTACTGCATCCAAAAGAGCCCTATCTACAAGCTATTTTAGAGATCTTTTTTCAAAGTCATATTATCCAACTTTCAATACTGATATAATTAAATATAAAAAATTTATAATACTGTTGTACAATTACATGATATCAACATAAACATCAGTTTTATTTTAAGCACATGGCTATAAATACCTATAAATGCCACTTTCACCTAATTTTACGTTTTAAATTGAATGTCAACATGAAGGGTCCCAGTTAAACTTGTTATACTAGAAATGTAAAATGTCTACCTTGTGCTTTTTGTGTTCCTTTTTCTTCGACCTTCTCCGCTCTTCACTGCTGCTAAAGACATCATCATCACTAGTTATTTTGGCTTCATACGACTTAGAACTTATTATATATTTCTCATACTTTGGTTTCTTTTTCGGGTGCATATACTCGATGGTTGCATCGTAGACGGGGCTTTCATTGCCATACTCGTCGCTGCGCTGGCTCTGGTTGTTCTTGCGTTTGAACACCTTTGCCACCTCGGGCTTGTGCGCGTGATCGCCGTTAATCAGAACATCGTTATCGTCTTGCTTCATATCGTTATCCGTCGGCGGGAACTCGTGCTCTTTAGGTTCGGGTTTGATAATACCGGGCGATAACGGCTCCCCGCCGTTTGTTGAGGATAACCGCAATAGGTTTGCAAACGGCGTGGGACGATCAATCTTGACGCGTAGCACAGAACTTGATACAGGTGTCGCCGATAGCCGGGAATCCGAGCTGATACCGCCGCTACCCATAGGATTGTTGTTACCGCCGACGCCATTTTGTTTAAACCGGTTTCCGAGGTAGGATTTCTTAAATTTTGCAAATGTTTCATCAAATGAGGAGACAGTCGGTGGGGAGGGTGTTGTAACTGGCCGTAATTCAGCTTTAGACGCCGGCGATGATAACGGTGAATTGTTATTTTCAACATTTTCTGCTGTGCACGCGTTTTCAATGGCGGCTTGTACCGTCGCCATGGCTTCAATACTATTTTTGCGCGATTTCGGCGATTTTGTGGGGGTCGTTGTGGCGCTTGCAGAGCGGCCGTTGCTGTTCTTGTGATCGCTGGATGATCGTTTGTACGCTGGAGGCGGCGGCTTTTTGCGGTCCTTTCGGGATTCCAGCATGTACAGCTCACGATACTTTTCCCTAAACAAAAAATAATCTTTAATATTTTTAATTTATGTTTATAATTTTTTGAATTAATAACGTTTTTTGTATAGAATAAGTTGTATAGAATTCAATATTGGAAAAATTACTTTAGTTTTTCTATAAAAGTACAATTGTAATTATGATGAGTAAGAAATTTTTACTAGCAAAGCTTTTGTATAATTGTGGTCTATCTTATCGTTAATTTAGGCATATTAAAATTGGCCTAATGATTTAAATTTTTGTAAATGATTCAATAATAGTTAGGTACAGCTATAAAGTAATGCAACTCTATAATCGTTACCAGTAAGTCCGGACATTTAAATTTGTTTTCACAACAGTTTTATGCGTGATATAATTATCCTATTTATCTGATTTTTTGAACAATGACTCCTAGGACAACAAGGTATACTAAGTCAAGAAATGAAAGCATAACCTTAAACAGTATACTGTAACTAAACAAATTTGAAGCCCATTTATATACAATTTTGTCTAGACTTATAGATTCATATTCTGCTTCATAAGTTCTGATTCTACAAGTGTTACTGGATATTTATGGATATTTTTAGAACTTCTTAAAAAATATAATATAATAATAAGCAAAGTAAAGACATACATTTACTTTAGTTGAACTTTTTATTAGATTGTTTATTTTATCTTTAAAATCCGTCAAAGGCCAAGAAGTTTTCTTTGCTGTGCATTTGAAAATAAGTAATTTTTAAATATAGTAGTAAGTACGTATTTTGATTAACAATGGATATATTATCACTTGGATGTTACACTATACATATATTCATATCCTCTGATAAAGTGAAACTCGCAGCGAGCTAAACTAAGGATAACTCTCATGCATCTCCATTACCCAATCCCCTCTACTCCTACTGGATGAACGAACTGACCAATAAATGAGTTACATGTTAGCAACCTAGATTAAAGACAATTTTTATCCCGTCTTAATATCCATGTAATATTCTATATCCATTGGATTAGGAGTTTGTTAGACACTTTAAAATAATGAAGTTGCAACTTAAACAGTTTAAATTGGTTTATCTCAGAAATAATGGTATAAATCAACAAACAAGAAATAATGGTATATATAAACAATAAAAAAATATTAAAATTAAAGCAACACGCCCATAGACAATATTTTATGAAAAAAAAGAACAATAAACTGTTATATTAGAATTATTTTAAAAAGTAGAAAACACGAAACCTTGTCTTACTAAATTAGGGCCTTAGAAGCAGCGCTATAAAAATTGTAATTCTTAGGAATCTGAAGGGATAGGCCAATGGCCGATAAGTTGATGAACATCTACAATGATTGTACACAAAATTACCCTTTCTGTAGATAACAATTAGTTGCTGAAACGTATAGACACTCAGGTTAATGAAGCAACCAAACAAAATTCATCAGAATTCAGTCCCCAAAAGTATTCGCTATTATAAAACTTTGAGGACTAGTGTAATGAAAAGCCCAATGTCCCCTCCTCGTTGGTAATTCCCCAAATTTGATGTTTTGTTTATCTGCTTTAAAAATCAAAGGTCATCTAAGAAGAAACTAGTCTACAAAAAAAGATTTGAATTAGTAATCCCTAATAACATGTTATATTTATAAAGATATTTTAATCTATTATTATTTGTCATGAGTTTTATTTTTTAAACAATTACTTGTACTTTATTTTAATCAAAAATTTCCACTAAAGATATAGGTATGGTAGCGGGACAAAGTGTCTCAAAAATCAGCAATGTGACGTCATAAAAATGAGGGAGATGGGATTTGGGAAAGAAAACACATAAAAAAAGATGGATAATCCCTCATTTTTATGACGTCAAATGGCTGAATTTTTTAGACACTTTGTATGTTACAATTATGAGATCGGATTTTAACTTAACAAGGATGACAACATCCATAAAAGCGAAGCAATAAAACGGTAGGACAAACGGACATTAACACTTGTATAGTGTTAGAACTTAATTATCATAATATAAATTTATAAGAGTCAAAGCAAAATTGGAAGTAAATTTGTTGAAAAACTGCTTGATACAGGATAATTTTTATGGACATACTTACATTTTTAGGACTTGATTATAGAGTTGCTTCGCTTATTACATTATACTTTGTTGTCCCAGGAATCAATATACCAAAAATCAGATCAATCCGATAATTAGATCACATAAAAATTTGTTGTTAAAAAAGTGAAAAAATCAACATGTTTAAAATGAACGTACGGACATTTTGGTAATGATTATAGAGTTGCTACGCTTTCTAAATCGTACCTAACTACTACAGGAATGGCCATGCAAAGTTTGAAATCGATAGGACAATTCTAACATGCCTAAATTAATGGAAAAAGCTATCCGTTACGGACGTACGGACGGACGGACCGACCTTAATTATAGAAAAGCTTCGCTTTTAATAATTGGTGGATTTTTTATTGATTTTTAAATTATTAAATTATTCAATTATGTTGCAATTTATATCAGAAGTGATTAAATTAATTATGCTATAAAAATCAAAAGATAAATTTAATTTATATTATATTCTTTGTTAGCGTAGGATGTAATTATTTTAATGCTTACTATTTTTTGTTTTATGGATTTTTAAAAGCGAAGCTTTTTTATGCTGAAACTTCAAATGTTCCAAGAAAATATACATTACTGTTTTTAATCAAACTTGTTGCTTGGCAAAGGGATAAGACAAGTGCCAATAAATTAAAGTAAATACATACCCAATGGTGATACACAAAATTACTGTAGATTACAATTAGTGGTTGAAACGTGTGAACACTCAATTTAATGAACCAACCAACTAAAGTCCCCAAAGGTGTTGAGCTAACGAATAAGAAAAGTTTTGGAACTAGTGTAATAAACAGCACAATGTCCCCTCCCCCCCCCCTGATTTGCTACAGTGACCATATGAAACTCCATGCAAATGTGAAAATATGCAGATTTAAATGGACACTTATAACATAGTGCATGTTTTTATATCTTAGAAACTAATTATATAATACATAATTATTTAAGTTTTTCTATTCTAATGATCAATATTGTCATTTTGAAACAAGTTTTATGTTTTCAAAGATAATTAATTAGAACATTTTTATTTGGATATTTAAAAAAAACAAGGACAATTATGTAGCGTAGTAATAACAAGATGGAAACTGTAAAATATTGGAAATATTAAGAAAAAGTAATGATTAAAAGAAAAACCTAATAAGAATCCAAAGTTTATTATTTCCAGTATGGCTTCAAATCCGATTAATATCCGCTGGATTAGAACCGGTTTTATACAATACTGAAAAATCGTGTATTGCATCGTATTACAGACAATGTTTCACGAATATTAAAATAAAAATCATAAAAAATATTTCCAATTTTGTAGATTTCCTTTAATATAAAGTGGTAAGGATTTTTTTTGTCTGTAGCTCGATAACTACTAAACCGATTGAGTTCTCAATATTATAGAAGCTTCTAACTGGTCCCTGGATGGTTTTAGGCTATTTCATTTTTATATCTAAGTTTGGTTTTAGGCTATTTGCCTGCTTTCTTTACTCCTTCGAATACAGAGCTCCTATCTGCTAGGAACGCCGCCGCAAGTATTATACAAAGAAATAAGATTTCTTGTCCGTCGCTCAAGAATTCAATAACTAATAAACTGATCCAGTTCTCCTTTTTATGGAAGCTTCACATCGGTCCTTGGATGAGTTTACCTGTATTTTTTCTGGATATCTGCCATGTCCAGCCGCATGGAAATCTCCCAGGCCTCCATTTCATCCAGGTCCATACCTTTCACTGGACTTCCACTATACCTGGATAAATAGAAGGATAGATAGATTAATTCAACAAGTAAAGTGATTGACAGCTTATGGAGGGATGGGTAGGTAGATGGATAGATTTGAAGATGACCAGATAGATTGAAGGTTGACTGAGTTTATTGATAGATGGATGCCTAGATAGATAGAAAAAAAATAGATTTTCAATATGGCTTCGAAAGTTCGTAACCAAATGATATCCGCTAAATTAGAACAGCCATGCTGAAAAAGCGGAGATGTGTCTATAATACGATGCGTTAAATAACTAAAGTATTTGTATACGAATGGCTAAATAAACTAATAGATAAATTAATAAATAATCTATTAATAGTTAAAGATTAGATGCAATTATGTAGGTAAATAATTGATAAATTAATACAAAAAAAAGATTATTTGATATAGAAATAGATATTTGCAATTGTATAATGTTTTTGTGTACAATACT
Organism: Acartia tonsa; assembly: GCF_053477335.1. NCBI lineage: Eukaryota > Metazoa > Arthropoda > Copepoda > Calanoida > Acartiidae > Acartia > Acartia tonsa. The sequence continues at coordinate 6,405,690 of NC_137267.1, read as the reverse complement.
AAATTTTTCCTTCGATGAACTGAAATTTAATTTCCAAATGTGTACACAGTTTCCTCGGTGTTTCCTCATCCTATCTCAATATTTACTACTAGGAACTTCAAACTTTAAAAAAATCAAAATTTGAATGTATATACGATTTATACATTTTACATTCAAATTTTAATTTTTCAAATTTTGATTTTTTTGAAGTTTGAAGCTTTTAAAGCTAGTAGTAAATATTGAGATAGGATGAGGAAACACTGAGGAAACTGTGTACACATTCGGAAATAAAATTTTAGTTCATCTTTCCTTCAATATATACCAAGCTTCTCTATAACTAGATTGTGCCCAACTGTCCATTAAAGTTAATTTAACTTTTAGTTTTGTTTGTTATGATGCAATATAGAAAAAAATAGCACCAAAAGTAAACCATTCGCTTAAAATTTAATTTTTAAATATTTGTTTAGATCTTCTCTCGGGAGGGTGGAGTTACCCTGCCCATATGGTTATAAACCTTCCCTGAACCTATAAGAAGCTTTGATGCAAAGGGGAACCATATCAGTTCAGCAGTTAGTGAGATCCTTCGATACAGACAAAAAAAGCTTACTACTTTGTATAATAGAATAGCTTTAATAAAATTTATGAAATTACACATATATGTAAATATATTTTAAGCGAATTTATACACCTTTTTAGGAGACGATATTACTTTTAAATCTTAGTCAAAAAAGTCTTAGTTTCATATTATCAATCAAAACAATGTTAGTCGTTATTACTGCGCTACTTAAAGACTTCATTGTTCTTGTTTTACATCAAAGGATGAGAGAGAGAGAGAGAAAGAGAGAGAGAAAGAGAGAGAGAAAGAAAGAGAGAAAGAGAAAGAGAGAGAGAAAGGGAGAGAGAGAGAGAGAGATAGAGAGAAGGAGAGAGAGAGATAAGGAAAATATTTTAGATTCCAGAAATGATTTCTTCCAGTGATCTGCAGCCGCACACAGCCAGCCGCATTTTTAAGATTCGCATTCTATTTACAGCTGATAATTATATCCATAGCCGTACTATTTTTGACATTTTGCATCCGAAGACCCCAAAACATAGTTTTTTTACGTTAGCAGCTACCCTTTTGCTGGAACGCCATTGGCAGCAAAATAACTTTTTCTTTAAATCTTTTTAAAAACAGCAGCACCAGCCGCGATTTTCATCTGCGACTGCAAAACCGCCCAAAAATATTAGCTGCCGAACCCTATCTCTTTTAACACAATTGAATTTTGGGCAACTATTTCTTGGTAGACACGTACTTGGAATTACAAATAGGTAAACTAGGACATGATCATTCAATAGTATCAGGTATCAAATTTTTTTTAAGCGAAGCTTTTCTATTATTAGGGTCGGTCTGTCCGTACGTCCGTCACAGAGAGTTAGCTCTTTTCGTTAACTTAAACAGGTTAGAATTTTCTATCGATTTCAAACTTTGCATGATGATACCAGAATGTCCGTACGTCCATTTGAAACATGTTGATTTGTATGTTAAAACTATCCGATTCTGCTGATTTTTTAAAAACTGATTCCTATTACAACAAGGTACAATGTTATAAGCGAAGCATCTCTATAAACAAGTCCCAAAAATATAAGTATGTCCTTAAACAGTATCATCTATTTATGCAGTTTTGCAACAAATTTTCTTACAATATTGTTTGTACTGATGCATTAATATTCTGCTAATTCAGTTCTTACAATCTACAAGTGTTAATGTTCGTTTGTCCTTCAACTTTAGAGCTTCGCTTTTATGGATGTTGTCATCCTTTATAAAATTTAAAAAAAGGAAAAAAAATAATGGTTTATTTTTTAAGGGATTGATTTTGAATACTGTATTAGTTTCTTTGCTTATGACAATTACAGCTTTCAATGTATATTAGGTTACAGGAAAACAATATTCTTTTTATAAAGAAAATTATTTTTTTCCTTTTCGTTTTCATTTGATATTTATTATTACTCTGTCATGTTAGTAGAAAATTTAATTACTGACTCTTTATTTTCTGTAATCTAATTTAGTAATACCTCAAATAATGTTCATAGTTATTTAAAACATCGTATCATAGACAGCTTTCCACGGAAATTAAAATAAAAAAATATAAGATTAAAATCAGTTATTTTAGCCCCTAAAGGCTGAAGGTCCGTGTAACAAAATTTATAATAATATTATGTTTTTTATTTCGATATTTGTGGAAAATTGGCTGTAATACGATGATATACATTAGTTTTTAGTATGGCTGAGAACCAGTTCTTATCAAGCGGATAAATCCATTTCAAAGCCAGATTGAAAATTTGTATTGCATCGTACTAAAGACAGCTTTCCACGGATATTAGAATGAAAATTATAAGATTGAAAACACACCTGTAGGGGCTAGTGCCATTGGTGGCCCTGTAGGGGCTTGTACCAGATTTGAACGGACTGCCAGCGCTTAACCTTCCAGGGCTGTGGCCTTCGGACGACCGAGATGATCGTCGCTCGATAAACTCCCTGAAAAAATAACATTATTAGAATATCAAAAGGTATTTTCATAGATAATTTTCCTGTCCTTTAAATAACCACTTATATTATTTTTTATTGTTTTTTCTAAAGCGAAGCTTTTCCATAATTAGGGTCGGTCCGTACGTCCGTCTGGAAGGGAAAACTTTTTTTACATTCATTTACGCATGTTAGAATTGTCCTATCGTTTTTAAACTTTGCATGGTGATTCGTGTAATAGTCAGTACGATTAAAAACGCGTGTTAATGTTCGTTTGTACTACCATTTCAGAGTTTCGCTTTTATGGATGTTTTTATTCTTGTTTTATTAATAACAATTATAGCAAATACAAATATTGTACAATGTGATACAGAAAGCTGGAAAATGTTTTAAAAATGCGCATTTTTAGATAGTTAGTTAGAGGCAAACCGAATCTTTAGTAGCTGTGTACATAATATTCGAAGATGATTAAAGTCCCTCAACAGATTATGACGTCATATGATAGAATAGCCAGAGAGAGGCCAGTATACACTGTATTTGACCAATGGTAAAATTGATGCTGGCCTTTCATTTTTTATTTTATCGTATGACGCCTTTATCTGTTGAGGGACTTTAATCATCTTCATAATATTCACTAATCATTTAAATTTAATGGCAATAATTCACATTTTTCAAGCAATTAAGTTTTCAAAAGATGAGCTTTAAATTATCATGTTTATTAGGCATTAAATCTCTTAACTGGTATTGGACATAATTATGGACAGAAAAAAAATGCGCAGTAATTTTTAAAACCAAATTACGTCATATTTCTATTGCGACAATATTTTTGTTGTAAACAAGGATGAAAACATCAGCAAAAGTATATTTTTAGTTAATTTTAATTTTCAAATTCCCATCTTTTATCACTTTAATTGAAGGGCAGGTTTGTTTATTGTTAGGTTAGTCTCTCCTACAAGATGAACGAACTGACCAATAAATGAGTTTCATACAAGCAAGCTAAATTGACGAAATTGAAAAAAAATTGTCAATAAATCCACGTATATCCTATATCCATTCTTTTGTAACTAACTCATTGAGTAGCTGCGCTACGAAAATAGGCGATAGTGCTATAAATGGTGGAACCCATTTTGAACACTTTAAGATGTTAAAAATATTACTACTTATCATAGTGCATATCGATTGGTGTTCAAGAATTTCTGCCAAAACGCTATGATAGCAACCCCAATAAACCTTCTTATTTTTTGCTTTCTTTGCTATTTATCTTTTATATGTAATTATACTTTTTGGATCTACTGCAGTTCACGGTAAAATATTGCTGGTAACGCAATTTTCCAAAAATCTATGAATTTTAAAGGCTGCTAGCTGCCAAACGGCTGAGCGTACAGATCATGCCCGCACACTGTTTTAAGCGGCATAAGAAGGCCTACAAATAATCTGGAATAGCCATAAATCAAGAATGAATAATTATCTCGCAGTGCACAGAAATGCGCGAAAAAGACCTATTTTACGCGTTTTTTCTTCAGTGAAGCTTTCCCTGTGCATCATTTAATCTTGGCTATTCCAGATTATTTGTAGGCCTTCTTATGCCGCTTAAAATGGTGTGCGGGTATAATCTGTACGTTCAGCCGTTTGGCAGCTAGCATCCTTTAAAATTCATAGATTTTTGAAAAATTGCGTTACCAGCAATATTTTACCGTGAACTGCAGTAGATCCTACTTTTTAAATTGATATTTGCAGATACCTTTTTTTGCAAGTAAGGGCGTTATCCTCTTAGAATTTTTTTTTCAATTTTGAAAATATGAGTATACCCCCCCCACCCCCCCGACAGAGAACAACTATTTTAGGTTAGGTTATAGGCTAGGGAGCCGAGCGCTGCGGCTAGGCAGTCACGGGGGCCGAGTGCTGCGGCTAGGCAGGCAAGGGAGCCGAGCGCTGCGGCCAGAGTTCATAGTTTTGTCAGAGAGGGGGGGGGGGGGAAGCTACTCAAATTTTAATAATTGAAAAAAATTAAGGATATTACCCAAATAAGATATTTTCGTGAATGTGATAAAACGGCTATCAATTGACAGCTGTAAGCAGTATAAAGACCAGTATTTTATTAAACAATTTTGGGACCAGAGATGATGTAGTTTCTTCAAATACACCAATACCCAAAGTTTTATAAAAATGTTATCTGATTTGTTTGCTCAAAAACTTTGGGTACTTCTATTAAGTTTTAATTTGTTTGTTCCAAACAATAAGTGTTTTTAACCGATGATTTAATCTACAGAAGGGTTTATTTTGTTTTTCATTATTGAGGACGTTTATGAAATTGACCAAACATTTATAAAAAACCTTACTACTTTATATTATAGATAGTCCTTTATCTGTATTAGTGACAGCTAAAAAGACTTATGAGTGGTTTAATCAAAATTTAATGGGGTTTGCAAAAGTGATTTAGACAAATTAGAAGCATTTAAGGCTTACTAATGCTCTTATTTCAATTTTTGCAGCTGCCTTATGATTGCAGGGCGTAGTAGATGACATTTAGATACAACAAACCTCAGTTGTGCGATTTGTTAATAGTCAATGTGTAATTTGACCCTTCCTATGTTTAGAATAAAATAAAATGATATTCCTTTTGATAGACAGACATCAGGGAAACTTGATCCCCTGCTGATCTTTGAATTAAGCGTCTTAAATTACAGCTAAAGAATATTATAAACAAGGATGACAACATCCATAAAAGCGAAGCACTGAAACGGTAGGACAAACGGACATTAACACTTGTATAGTATCTGAACTGAAAAATCGGAACAAAAATGTATAAATGTCGAATCAAAATTGTAGGTAAATTTGTTGAAAAACTGCTTAAAATTGGATAATGTTTATGGACATACTTACATTTTTGGACTTGATTATAGAGTTGCTTCGCTTATAATATTGTTCTTTGTTGTCCCAGGAATCAATATACTAAAAATCAGATCAAACGAATAATTAAAACACTTGAAAATTTGTTGTTAAAAAAGTAGAAAAATCAACATGTTTAAAATGGACGTACGGACATTCTGGTAATGATTATAGAGTTGCTACGCTTTCTAAATCGTACCCAACTATTACAGGAATCATCATACAAAGTTTGAAATCGATAGGACAATTCTAACATGCCTAAATTAACGAATAAAAGCTATCTATCTCGGACGGACGGACGGACGGACGGACGTACGGACGGACGGACGGACCGACCCTAATTATAGAAAAGCTTCGCTTTTAAAAATGACTAGTAAATGTCTGAAACTTGATTACTATGATTAACTTTAAACATGACTGTTTAAGTATTCTGGCTCATTATTTACTGTATTGGTATTTGAATAGTATGTTTCCCGGTGTGGATTCGAACCCTTATCCTTTCTTTTCCTTATCCCATAGGGCTACGAAGGTGACGCTTATTTTCATAAGAGCGCTTGGCATCCCAAACAAAAGAAGAGCGCTTAAAATAAACAACGCTTCCTTTTGCTTTGTTATCCCATGAGGCACGGAGCTTCTGTGTATGAAAAATCATGTTTTGAAAGAAAATGTGTTGTTATCCGTGCTGATATACCTCGAATGCTTCCCTGCTTGTCATGTTCAACGATTTGGTAAATATTTATTTCTTCTTTAAGCCTTAAAATTAAGAATGGAATGATATTTTCAAAGGAAGCAAATTAATTTTCTTATTTTTTCATTAAATAGACCAAGTAATTGATTTATTTTATATTTTATTTTATAGTTATTTAAAATGATTCTAACTAAAAATTATCAATTCGTATTATGTTTTTGATTTAATTTTTGAAGATTTAGGTTTAATTTTTTATTCGCTTTTTATAAATTTATTGCAAATCACAAAACCTCATTCTTTAGACAATAAGATTTTTATAAGTTTTGATAACATTTTAATATATCTGTATTAATTTTGTTATTTTTGTTTCAGTGCCCACTGTTTCATGGTGGTATTGTCAATAAATACACCATTTGTAACTGCACTTGCGTTTGTTCATGCGGGAAGTAGTGAGGATAATTGTGCTTCTGCACTTTAAGATCTCGTATATGGCCACGTCAGCCCGTGTACCGAAACAATTTCGAAAAATATATTTTTCTGCATGAGGTTTCAGATTTTGAAAATGCCTTTTTTTCATTGTGAAAACACCACAGTGAGAAAATGCGCAAAAAATCGGACTTTAAGATTAAGACTTCTAATATCATCCCATTTCTACATAAATTTGCGCAGTGTATTTCTATTTTGTGTGTGTTTGTGTGTCTGTATTTGTGCTTGTGTGTATGTGTGTGTGTGTGTTTGTGTGTGCATGTGTATGTGTAAGTAGGATATAAATCAACTAAAGTTTGCCCAAACGTCAACTCTAATGAATTAATTAAGAAATATTTGGTGCAGCAGTTTTATACCATATATTTAATACAGGGATAAGGGATAGGAAACCTAGCCAAAAGTTAGGTCCCGGCCTAGTTTCTAAAGGGATATTGCAACTTTTACCATTTCCTAATTAAATGACGCCATTAGTGGCAGCTCCTAATTTGGGAGACATCATAAAAAAACATCATAACGTGATTTTAACAAAAGCCATTAATATATTTGTTTTAATAAGTTCTATTTTTATTTTAGACTAGCTACCTGAATTTTATTCTATACTTCATATTCTTAACGCTTATTTAGCTATTTCATTAGAGTTGATAACGAACTACTGCACCATCCCATAACTGGTTTTTTAGGCCTAGGCTTGAAATAGGCCTGAAATAGTATTCTCTTACATTTCCCATCCCTTATTCCTGATTTAATATGGTTAGGCAGATTTAAAAAGTAATTACTATTTAGAATATCAGACCAAAAACACCAAAGATATGGGGAAAATGTGCAAATAGCCAAAAACCTGATAAAAAGCAGTCCGACCGCAATGGATTTTAATTTTTTAATTATGGGAATGTAAATCTTAAATAGAAGCCGAGAAAGTCAAATTCCCCAACTTCATCTTTTATGGATAGATGGACGGACGGACAGTTTGAATTGTATAGTAACTTAACTACTAAAACAAAGCTATAAAACTTATTATTGATGAATTAGATATTACTAATTTTCCCAACCCAAATAAATGTAATATCTTGTGTATGAAGAGTTTTTTTGCTTTGTCAACAATACTGAACTTAGCTAACAAGAACAATCACATGTAACAGAGGAAGTTTAATTTTAAACAAAACGATTTTTCACGATTTGCTGCTCTATGAATACAAGGGCAATTGAAATCAAGAAAAAAATCTTCGCATATTATTTTGGAAAGTTAACCTATACCTATGCGAAGGGCCCTTTAACTATTTAACCTAACCTAAACTAACCTAAGCATCAAATATAAGGTTTTAAAAAAATGCTGAAATTTCTGGGAGAAATAAAGGATTATGAATTTAATTTAGCTACTTTATTCATACTCTAGCCCTGAAAGAATTATTCAGTGGATTATAATAGTGTCAAAATACCTATGAACAGCCGGGCCTTCAAGATCTATAACATCATATTATTAAAGTAGGAAAAATGGTTACTTTACCCTGATAATATACTGTTATGTTTTGGTGTGAAAAAAGCAATCAAAATAATCTTAAATGTCAAGTATGCACATTAGAAATAATCCAGGAAATACCAAGCATTTTTTCTGGAGCACAGCTACTCTAAATATTGTGCATGCTTTTTCTTTAGTACACCAAGAGATCACTGGTGGCCATTCTCACTTTTAAAATTTCAATTCAAAAATATTTTTTTGATGGGAATAAATTTTTTCTAGGGCCGATTTCTCTTGGGAGGATGGTGGAAATATACCCCAAAATATTCATAAACCTCCCCATGTCGATTCTGTGGTTAGTGAGATCCTAAGGTAAACACAGACATACAAAGATCATGTTACTTTTTTTTTATAATGATGCTAGCATTCTTTAATGAAGCACATAAAAAAACTTGAGTGGTCTTTATTGGGCCTATTAAATAATTCTTAACTCATAAAACATTTTTTATGGTTGTGAAATAAATGCAATTCAATTCATGCTTCATCAATTTATATTAGTTAAATATATGATTATTAATTTGGCAGCTGCTCTATAACTTTTGTCACTTCCGTTAATCCGTGAGATTAAGATAAAAATAGAGACTTTAAACTTCTTGGACCTTGATTATTGAATTATCTCAATCATTGGGCTGTTTACTACACTAGTCCCCAAAGTTTAATAATAAAGTTTTCTTTTTAGTTGGCTTTACAACTTTTGGGCCTTTGATTGGTTGGTTCATTAAGTTAAGTGTTTAAACGTTTCAACTACTATTTGTAATCTACAGAATGGCTAATTTGGTGTGTAATCATTGGGGACTTACATAAATTTATCGGCCATTGTCTTATCCCTTTAGAATCCTGACTATATTCATTGCTGCGTTACTTTTGGACATTGTATCATTTTCGAATGATTAATTTTTCCATTTTATTTTATTTATTGTTTGATCATTATTATTACGTAATCCCAATTTTCTATTTTTGTTTAATTGCGAAGAAATACAAACTTATTTTTGCAAGTAAAGTGGCAGAAAAAAAGTTGCAAATCATGAAATCAAAATGTCTTTTGATATTTTGTCCCAAAGAAGGCAAGGGGGGAGGGGACATTGGGTTGTTTATGAGACTAATCCCCAAAGTTGTATAATTACATTTTCTTGTTCGTGCTCAACAACGTATTGGACTTAGTTGAATTTTGATTGGTTGGTGCATTATATTGCGAGTCCAAACGTTTCAATTTACAGAAAGGGGAATTTTGTGTTTTAACATTGGGGATGTTTATCAATTGATCGGCCATTGTCTTATCCCTTTAGATCCCTGTAAAGCAGTACACATTTTTCGTAGATAATTTTTTAAACTCTAACCATGCGTGGCTCCTAAACCTTACTGAAACGTTCTTTTTAATAGTTTGTTTGTGATCCTTAAAGCAAGTTTTAGTTAATTGCTGAAGCTCAATTCAAAAGAAAATAAAAGCAGAATTAATGCTCCAAATTTGACTTAATTTTGATCAATTATCTTGGGTCCTAATATAATCTAGGGACATAATTCTATGGGTTTGGGGCGCAGCAATGCAAAGCTGGATCTTTCAATCATTTCAATGGTGCGCCAATTCGGGGTGCCCCAAATTTCAGCCAATCACAGCGCGGCATTTCGTAAAATGCTGTGCTCTCATTGGTGGAAAGTAGGCTCACCCCGATTTGGCGCACCATTGAAATAATTTAAAGATCCAGCTCAAGACACTTTTGGTTACCAGGGATCTAAGGGATAAGACAATGACCGATAAATTTATGTACATCCCTATGATGATAAATAAAGTTACCCCTTCTTTAGTACAATTAGTGGTTGAAACGTTTGGACATTCAACTTAATAAGCCAACGAATCAAAATACAAGAGAACTCCCCAAAGATGTTAAGCAAACGAATAAGAAAACAATGTCCCCTCCCTCCCTGGTTAGTACGTTACTAAGCAAAGATTGAGATCAATTTATCCCTATTCGACATTTTTGGCACAACAAACCCCCGTCTTTTCTTCACCTTTGATAAATCAACACAAGGACTTTTCATCTAAGGTTAGAAAAAAACTGGAAAAAAACAAAATTTTATACATTGAAAAAGGAACTGTAATAAAATTTAAAAATTAAAGACTTTGGTGAAGCATTCTTAAATGGAGAACTCAATCGGCTAATCATTACATAAAATTATTAGAATCAACTTTAAGTACAAGATCCTTGCACAAATTACAAGCTTTGCCCAATCTTTTCATAAACTCGGGCCAATTGCTTAGTTTCTGATATATCGCTTTGCACTACATAAATATTAGTTTTTGAATGATTATAACAAAAAAAATATAGCATTGAAAAGCCTCTAAGGGAAGTGTGAATAAGATTTGCGCGCTTTTTGCGTCAATTTACTATTTAAACTTTAAAGGATGTTTTTTTTTAAGGAAAAACTGAATCATGTAAGCTAAAGAGTAGGTTATAAATATAACATTAAACATTTATTCCAAAATAAAATTAGACAGTAAACAAAAACGTGAAAAATCAAATAAAGATATATTTTGTTTTTGTTTGTGTGTGTGTTTGTTTGTGTGTGTGTGTGTGCATGTGTGTGGGTGTATGTGTGTGTGTGTTAGTACTTATGATAAGAAAATTGATATTAATGTTTTATTTTCTTTATAACATCAACAATATAAAAAGGATCAGATTCAAAATAAGCCCTTAGACTTTGGGTTTAACCTAAAGCAAATATAAAAATAAAAGAAAATTATTTACTTTAGAAAAATGGCTTTTTCTCGATTTATTTTGTAAGTCCTAATGTGAATAAAAGCATGGAAAAACTTTTTATTTCTGAAGATAAAAATTGTAAGTTGAAAAGTTTGGGCACTTTGTGTTATAAAACTTTGGGTAGCATTGTAATTTCCTCCGTATCTGGATTTAAGTAATGTATATATGCATGTTTTTGTGTCTACATCTTAAAGTAAACTCCCAAAAACGGCGCGAAACATCGGTCAGCAATAAAATAAGATTTAAAGCCATTTCAAAATATTTATTGAACTAAAAGTAGATCATAAATGATACTAGGTATTAATTGATTTTATTGTATGTTACATTTAGCTTTTCTTTGCTAAACCAACATGGTACCCCCCCCCCCCCCCCCTCCATGGATCTAAAGAGATAAGACAATGGACATTAAATTGATATTCATCCTCAATGATGATACACAAATTATCCCTTCTGTAGATTACATCTAGTGGTTGAAACGTTTGGACATTCAACTTCATGAACCAACCAATAAAGTCCCCAAAGTTGTTAGGCCAACAAAATAGGAATAAGTTTCTATAAAACTTTGGGGACCAGTGTAATAAACATCCAAATGTCCACTCCCTCCCCCGTCCATAGTATCCTTAGACAAAAAGTTTGGCTGATATGTTAACTTGATACCTTTTTCTTACAACTCCCGTATTATTGGACAACTTTTTATCAACATGTAAAAAACTAGGTCTAGACTATTTTTTGTGCAACGCTAGGCGGGTCCACTTTTTGTTCAGTTTTATATCAGAATGTCAATAATTGTTAGAGTTTCATTTAACATTTAGTTATTTTTAAATTTAGTTATAAAGGGTTTTCCACGTATAGTAAAATATAATAAGATTAGTTTCAATTTTATTATTTGTGGAAAATTGTTTATAAAATGAAACGTTACATGATTTTTAAGTATGGCTGAGATCCGGTTCTAATCCAGCGGATACCAATCGGTCTCAAAGCCATACTAGAAAAAAAGAATATACTCAACATTTCAATTAAGCCTATTTTTAGTATTTAATGACATCTTGACTTTAAAATAGCGTTTGACATGTCAACCACTTTAATCTTTATTTATTTAAACTATTCATGTTAATTGTAAATAAAACAAGGATGACAACATCCATAAAACGAAGCTCTAAAACGGTAGGACAAACGGACATTGACAATGTATAGTATCAGAACTGAATAACCTTTATATAAATGTATAAGAGTCGAAGCAAAATTGGAAGTAAATCTGTTGAAAAACTGCTTGATACAGGACATACTTACATTTTTAGGACTAGCTAGGAATTAGTATACCAAAAATAAGATCAATCGGATAATTAGATCACATAAAAATTTGTTGTTTAAAAAGCGAAAAAATCAACATGTTTAAAATGGACGTACGGATATTTTGGTAATGATTATAGAGTTGCTACGCTTTTTATATTGTACCTAACTAATACAGGAATCACCAGGCAAAGTTTGAGATCGATTGGACAATTCTAACATGGCTAAATTAACGAAAAAAGCTATCCTTTACAGACGGACGTACGGTCGGACGATCGGACGGACGGACCGACCCTAATTGTAGAAAAGCTTCGCTTTAAAAAAAACTTAATTCTTTATATATTAGAATGACAATTGGTTTGTGACAACTTTATTACATTGTTGATATGTAAAATGTAAATGTACTATGTTAATATAATAACAGCATAAAATTTATACAGGGCTATTCATGATTCATCTAATATTCCATTCATAACGACGACGTAAATACTATTTGTGTAACAAAGAAATTATAAAAGAGATTAATGCCCTCTGTATCATTCTCTTTGTTTTATTCCTACTATATATTTTATGTCAGCAGTAGCTACTATATAATTCACTTTATTTATATGTATACTAGCGACTACGCCCCTAAAGGCCTCTAGTTGGAGGGAGGGGGAGGAAGTCGACCCGCCTACTTACAATTGTAGTTTTTATTTTTAGAAGGGGGAATGTTCATTTTTTTCCAGGGGGATTTCTCTTGGAAGGGTGGTGCTACCCTCCCCTTAAATAGTTATAAACCTTACCAGTACCTATGAGAAGCTACCCTGTAAAGGAGAACCAAAACGGTTAAGCGGTTTGCACAATCCCTCGCTACAAAAAAAAATATTTCTACTTTATAGAATAGAGGATGTCTCAAGTTTTTATCATTGAAAATGAGATAAATAGGATAATTTCAAAATCGTACATATCTGTTATAGGCAATTCTTACATGTATGAATGTAAGTAATAGCTATCCAGTACGGGCAGATGGACGTACGGACGGATCTACCCTAATTGTAGATAAGCTTCGCTTTTAATAAATGTTAATATTATGTAAATGGTTTAAATCTATTTGTAAGCAAGCATACATATACCTAGTTAAATTTACTGCTAAACATAAAAGATAAAAAGTCAAACTTCATTATTGTACATAATACATTTGGGAGATTGACACTGCCCCCAAATAATAGTTATAAACCTTCAAATTACCTATGAGAAGCTTAACTGTAAAGGAGGACAGGTGCTTGCTTACGTGTGAAGACCGGAGCACCGAAACCCTCCCCCCCCCCGCTTAGTTTTGACAAAAATCAAAAATGAGGGGGGGGGGGAGTTTTTTAACCCCCCGCTTAGTTTTGACAAAAATCAAAAATAAGGGGGGGGTAGTTTTTCACCCCCACCCTTAATTTTGAAGAAAATCAAAATTAAGGGGGGGGGTAGTTTTTTCACTGTACAACACGCCAGAAAGTTGAGTGAGGTAAATCAAGTAAATCCAGTATACCAGAGGGGAAACCTTATTACAGGGATATTCATGTTTTGGGGCATAATTTTCTTATTTATTGACTGATTTTAGTAATTGATTTATCCCTGAACAGAAAATAAGGAGGAGGGGGGCCAGTAAAAGGTTTTAATTTTGCGCAAAATTAAAACCTTTTACTGGCCAAAGTTAATTAAGGAAATTATGCCCCAAAACATGAATATCCCTGTAATAAGGTTTCCCCTCTGGTATACTAGATTTTCTTGATTTACCTCACTCAACTTTCTGGCGTGTTGTACAGTGAAAAAACTACCCCCCCCCCCCTTATTTTTGATTTTCTTCAAAATTAAGGGGGGGGGGGGGGTTAAGTCTTTGCCTTGCTGAGCACTTTTCCTCCTTGCCGTTTTCCAGACATTAAAAAACTACCCCCCCCTTATTTTTGATTTTTGTCAAAACTAAGCGGGGGGGGGGGGGGGGGGTTTTCGGTGCTCCAGTCTACCACATGTAAGCAAGTACCGGAGGACATTATAGATTTAGCGGTTAGCGAGATCCTTCGCTACAGACAAAAAAAAGCTTACTAAATTGCTATTCTAATTATTATATTATGATATAAAGATATTATAAAGTTTGCAATATATAAAAATTATGTACAAAGCTTTTAACATATTTAGAATTCTTCTCTATAGATCTCTAATTAAATTATTTTTAAAAGCGAAGCTTTTCTATAATTAGGGTCGGTCCGTCCGTACGTCCGAACGTCCGTACGTCCGTCCGTCCGTCCGTAACGGATAGCTTTTTTCGTTAATTTAGACGTGTTAGAATTGTCCTATCGATTTCAAATTTTGCATGGTGATTCCATTAGTAGTTAGGTACGATTTAGAAAGCGTAGCAACTCTATAATCATTATCAAAATGTCCGTACGTCCATTTTAAACATGTTGATTTTTTTTCTTTTTTAAATAGCTTTTTTTCGTTAATTTAGGCATGTTAGAATTGTCCTATCGATTTCAAATTTTGCATGGTGATTCCTGTAATAGTGAGGTACAAGTTAGAAAGCGTAGCAACTCTATAATCATTACCAGAATGTTCGTACGTCCATTTTAAACATGTTGATTCTTTTACATTTTTAACAACAAATTTGTATGTGACCTAATCATCCGATTGGTCTGAATTTTGGTATACTGATTCCTGGGACAACAAAGTACATTATTATAAGCGAAGCAACTCTATAATCAAGTCCTAAAAATGTAAGTATGTCCATAATCATTATCCTGTACCAAGCAGTTTTTCAACAAATTTACTTTGCTTTGACTCAGATACATTCGCATTCTGATTATTCAGTTCTGACATTATAAAGTGTTAATGTCCGTTTGTCCTACCGTTTCAGAGCTTCGCTTTTATGGATGTTGTCATCCTTGTTTTTAAGCGAAGATTTTCTACAATTAGGGTCCGTCCGTCCGTACGTAACAGATAGCTTTTTTCGTTAATCTAGGCATGTTAGAATTGTCCTAACGATTTCAAACTTTGTATGATGATTCCTGTAGTAGTTAGGTACGACTTAGAAAGCGTATCAACTCTATACTCATTACCAGAATGTCCGTACGTTCATTTTAAAAATTTTGATTATTTACTTTTTTAACACAAATTTGTATGTGATATTATTATCTAATTGATCTGATTATTGAAATACTGATTCCTAGGACAACAAAGTACAATGTTCTAAAACAAGTACATCTATAATCAAGTCCTAAAAATGTAAGTATGTCCATAAACATTATCCTCTATTTTAGCAATTTTTAACAAACTAACTTATTATTTTTTCGACTTTTATACTTTTATAATCTGATTAAATGTTAATGTTCGTTAACTTCGCTTTTATGGTTGTTGTCATCCTTGTTTCTATTACGACAAACCCCAAACTGTCTAGATTTGAGCAAGACGATTCCAGTTACGTCATATACGTTTCGGGAAAGAAAAAGGGAAGGGGGAAGAAAATCCCTTCAAAAGAGGTGGGAATAAAGGGAAGAGATTTTCTTCCCCCCTTCCCTTTTTATATGACGTCATAGGAATCGTCTTGCTTAAATCTGGACAGTTTTGGTTTTGTCGTCTATTACAATTGCCTACTGTTTTGTACGCACTCCCTGACGGAGGTTTTACGTGGGCGATTTGAATGAATGCATGGATGAATGGGGGGGGTGGTCTGTTGTATAATAGAGGTGAGGGAGGAGGGGGGGGGGGTGGGTAACGGTTCCCAAGGGTTGGATGAGAAATAGGGGGGGGGGGGGGGGGTGATAGGAAGATAGTTGTAAACATGGGTATATAAAGAATTGGGAAGGTACAAACAAAGAAAAAGTTTGGATCCAATGAAGCAAATATATACAACATTAGGCTTATGTTTGCTACAGGACAAAGTTTCTAAAAAAGATAGTTAATGGCTGCAGACTCTTAAACCTTATACAAAAGTACCAGGATATCTTTGTGGATGTGAGTATGTCTGTCTGTCCCGAAGGATCTTGTTAACTGGTGTACCAATATGGTTCACCTTTGCAGTGTAGCATATTATTGTAGGTCCTGGGAAGGTTTTTAGCTATTTTGGGGGAGGTTACCAAAACACAAAAAAATCACACCAACCCCCCGTTCCCTTAAAAGTGCCCCTAGAAGCCTCCAGGTAGTTTAAAACATAATTTTAAAGTTTATTTTGCCTGTGCTTTTGTATGTCTTTGTTTCGGAAGCATTTACATGCCTAATATTTAATGAATAAAAAATCTACGTCATTTGAAACATTAGGATATGAATATCATAAAAACGTTTTCACATACAAAAGTTTTAATATCATAAAAGTAATTAATTCATAAAATAATCTTAATTATATTCATATCCTATTATACAAAGAAGTCTGAAGCTTAAGATCTCAATAACTGCTGAACAGATTGGGTTCTCTGTTTTAGTAAAGCCTCACATAGGTTTGGTGATGGTTTTAGGCTATTTTTAGAGACATTCTCTGTCCCTTTCAATACAACGTCCCTAGATGCTAGAGGCATAGCCGCTAGTACATAAAAAATTTTATATTTAAATTTACATTAATTGATACACTTTTTATAAAATTTTAAGCTTGAAAGCTTCATGAATGTATTAATTTTGATTTAATCAAATTAATTAAAACAAGCACTAAAAGCACTAAAGCTATAAAATATTAATAAAATCATAAGCTAGCTATTGTTGCGCTAATTACTTACATGTTTCGTTCATATATGTTATCATTAGCTACTTTTATACATTAATTAAACATGGAATTATTCAATTCAGCCTAAATGCATTCTTTTTAATCATTACTTCGTAGGAATATAAAAATGTACAGTCAAAAATTTTGTACAGTTATATATGTTGTGTTTAAATTTACAGATGATTTTCTAATAATAATTTTAACAAAAGTTTGAATATATAAGAAAAAAATGTTTGTTATAGTCATTTAAAAAAAATAATTTTGATCAATATCATTTTTGATTATTATAAATTTTTATAAATTATTTAATTTTTGTCCATACCTAATAAATTTTAGAGCATAGTGCTCCGGAGGCCTTTGTCAGAGAAATAAAGTTTACATGTACTCTTTCAGTGTGTGTGTGTGTGTGTGTGTTAGTCTGTGTAGGCCTGTTTGTGTGTGTGTGTGTGCTATTCTGTGTAGGCCTGTTTGTGTGTGTGTTATATTGGGCCTGGGGCCTCTTGTCTGCTAAATATGTAACGGTCTAGGCCTCATCATTTCCCCGACAACCATGTAGTCACAAATTGCGCAATTTTTGGCCGGTTTTCTCAGGCTGTTACAAAGCAACACTATCACAATAAGATTAAGACTTATATTGTACTGTAACACTTATCTAACTGTAGGTTATTATGAATGGGCAAAGATATTGCGCAATTTCACGTTGAAAATTGAACATGTGGATGTTATTGTTTTGTAAAAGTACTTAAAAATCAATTGATAAGCTTTTTTTATTTTTTAACAAAATTTCGTTGTGCAAATTTGATTGCAAACCCTTTATCCAAATGTTTTACCAACTAGTTTTGCCAGTTTCAGGCCAAGGCAATCTCTAAATCGACTTGCATAATCGATGGCTGTTATTTCAAATTTAAAATCCAACCTGATATTCTGTTTGGAAGCAGGCGAAGTTCTTCGAATATTTCGTTCTGTTTCATCACTTCGAGATCTTGCAAGTCTAAAATGGACAATTATAATTATAATTATAATCACAGAATGTTAAGAGCCTTCAAAATACCTTTAAAAACAACATTTCACATCAGCCGTAAATTGCAATTTTTATCAATTATTTATCACTTAAACAATATTATACTTTATTTTACTAGAAGATTAAATGGAAATATAAATCCAAAAAAGAAGATATATTTTCAAAAATATGCTGAAATATCAATTTAAAGTGATAATATATGCAAAATTGGAAAAATATGCACTTTTTAAAGAAGAAAGGGTACACAAATTTTGAAATTCCATCATTTTTACATTAATATTGATTTCTTATTGTGTACATGTCCATTATTATCTCAGTAACGGCATATTAAGATTTACCTTAGTTGAGCCAAACCGGCGATGCCATCCTCTTCCGCCTTAATTTCACTCGCCACATCACACAACAGTCCCAAAGTACCCTTACGCGGTGTCCGCAGCAAATCAGACCGTCCGCCATCCTCCACGCCATCGTAACCAGTTTCAATGTCTTGTAAATGGCGGGAAAGCGGAGAGTCGACGCTGGTGTGGCGCACCACAATTTTCCCGCGCTTCTGGTGTTGTTGTAAATTTTCGGTTGCAAAGTGGATCAGCTGATTGGCCAGGTACAGGTCACGTGATAGGCTCTCCTCTTTCTCTTCTAGATAAAAGGATAAATTGATAGATTGTTACAGATAGGTAGATAAAATTATGTATGATTAAAAGATGAATAAGAACATTGATGCATGTAATACCTTTCAAAATGAATTTTCCTGTTGTTTCATCCAAGGGTTGATGAGCGCCATCTTGTTTTTGTAAATCAGCTGACGGTCGTCTTGACAGCTGTTTCTGAATACCCTCATATAGCAAATGTAGCCCATTCTCGTCGCCACCGCCGTCAATTTGCTCTTTCTTGTTGGTTATACCCTGTTGTTCTGCTTTAATGTGGACAGCATGGCACTCTTGTGACTCTTTAGCTGACTTGTGACTTACAAGCTCGAGATCAGATGGTTCAGCAATGTCGTCCTTAAGGAAAAGAAATTTAATTTAAATCATCATAAATCAAACATTTTATTGTTCAATGTTTTACTACAATTGCTACCTTTGTGAACTTTAGAGCTGAAAATATACTCCAGAATAAAAAATGGTTAAACCCCCAACAAATAGAATCCTATATGTTTAAATAGCGTCTACGCCCCTAGAGGCCCCAAGGGGCACTTTAAGGAATAGGATTGAGGAATACCTTTAATTCTAGTTTTTAAAAGATTTTTTTTGGGGGGTGGGTTATCGGGAGTGTTGGGCATTTTTTATATGGGTGACTTTTTTGGGAGGGTCGAGACACCCTCCACAAAAATAATGATACACCTTACTATGACTTTTTTTAAGCTTCCCTGTAAATGAGAACCATATCGGTCCATCGATTAGCGAGATCCTTTGTCACAGACCAAGAAAATGCTTACTATTTACTTTATATAATAGGATACCAAAGTGCTTTGTCTACATCAAGGTCATGTAAATAAGTAGCCTACCTCAAGATTATGTATAGAAGGATCACTGAAGCCCAGTGCTACAGGTTGATGGACAGGTAATCCCAGTGCTACAGGTTGATGTTCAGGTAATCGTTCACCAGATAAAAATTTTTGGTCCACACATCGAATTTTTGATGGTTTTCCTAAAAATTGAAATGTGTGTTTATTCTCAGGGATCTAAAGTGATAAGACAAAGACCGATAAATTGATGTATATCCCCAATGATGTTACACAAAATTACCCCTTCTCTAGATTAAAAATAGTTGTTAATACGTTTGAACATTCAACTTAGTGGGTCAACCAATCAAAATTCACTAAAGTCACCAAAGTTGTTATGCCAACGAATAAGAAAACGTTATTTTGGGTAGCTACCGTGTCTCCCTCTCTCTGGTTTATTCTTAAAGAAGTAAAAAATGAAAACAGGGAAATATAACTGAAGATAAAGAAGTTTTCAGAGTGGGGGATGCAAAGTTGTAAAGGACACATTTTTGGCGGTAATTTAGAAACTAATATTTACCTATCACAGATTGATGAGAATTATTTTCTGCCTCGACTTTGCACTGCCACATTTTCTTGGGCTGCACCATGACCACGCCATCGCTGGAAACAGGTGGCTGCACCATTACCACACCCCCGCCGGACACCACGGGGGTAAATGCTGTGTTGCTGGTGGTGGCAAACCCTCCGGGGGCTGACGGCGACACAATGAGCCCGCTGTGGGTTGTGCGATCGTCGTTAGGGGTCTCGTGTTTGGTGGTTGTGTTGGCCTCTATGCTTTCTGTTCCAACTGAAACAAAACAAAGATGACAATATCCATAAGTAGCAAAATAGAAAAAATGAATTATGTCCAAATATGCAATAATTAATAGAAATCACGGAACCTTTCAGAATAAAAAAAAATAGAGTAGCCTCTCAACTAAATATAAAGAAATATCATAATTTTCTCCATATATACAGCTGGGTGGACAAATAAACAAAAAAAATGTTAAGGGAGAATAATTATTTGTCGCATCGTATTTTAGTCAGCTTTCCGCGGATAATAAAATTAAAAGACTGTAACTAGTTTTGTTAGCTCTTTTTTGGTTAAAATTGTCTCTAATATGATGCTATACATGATTTTTCAGTATATATTTTTTTCAAATTCTTAACGATTAATAACAACAACCCATCCATAACCTACAGACGGAATTAATCTAATTAAAATCAATTTTCCAGAACGGCCTCGAAACCGATTAATTTCCGCTGGATTAGAACCGGTTCTCAGCCATATGCAGCATCGTATTACAGATAGTTAAGTTTTCCACAAATATTAAAATAAAAACTAAAAATTAATAACAGTTTTGCTAGACCCTAGGGGCCCAAAGTTTTATTTTAATGATTTTTCATTTTAATATCCCCGGAAAGCTGTCTTTAAAACGATGAGATAAATAACTATTATACATATTTTAAAATTAGTACTTTTTCACATATAAACCTAGTAATAAGATTATTTATTTTAATTAAATTTTCAAAGAATCTAATTTCTTTAAAATCGTTTCATTTGAAGAACTACATAGAACTCAGAAATAAAGTTATAAGCAAAAATTGTATTATTCCAAAGGCACTTCAAGATTTTATGCCCTTGAAGCGTAAAATCCCCTATAAAACCTTAATCTTGTTGCGTAATAAAATTAAAAAAAATTTCTATGGAAATTCGTTTATTTCAGCTAATTAAAATTATATAAATTTTTTTGTTTAAAATCCCAGTTGGGCCTAGAGCATTGTGATTACATACAATTTCTATTCTCTATGTCGACTATAAGACGTTTTCTCGTATTCATTCGAATCTGGTTGATAGGAACCGGTTCTCATCCATACAAAAAAAAACTATGTCTAGCATCGTATTATATCCAGCTTTCTACGAATATAGAAATGTACAATCATAAGATTAAAACCAGTTTTTTTTAGCCCGTGCCTTCGGCAACTCGGGGCTAAAAACTAGTTTTAATCTCATAATTGTACATTCTATATCCGCGGAAAGCCGTTTATAATACGATGAAAGAAATAACTAATATTGATTGTACTATTCCATTTCGTATCCGACACATTTCCCATGTTCGATTCCCACTGTTTAGATTCCCACAAATCAGATTCCATTTCTAAACTTTAAAATTATTATCAAGTTATATATAAAGTACCTACAATAAATGTATAGGTGTAGATATATAATTCAGCTAACTACCTTATTCGTCCGCTTGCAAATTACTTTCTACTGTTTTTTAGGGACATGGCTCTGTTTTTATTTTATTTACTTTTTGCTGATATTCAATGACACAATTAAAAGTCGAACCAATGTCCACGGGTTAAGAAAATACTGCTATCTAACCCTTTCCACCTCCATTGTTTTACTCTAATGTACCTACTATGGACAGCTACCAAAATTTTCCTATTTTCTCAATATGTTCTATTCAGATTTTGTACTTTTATTATACAGTGTAATATTTTTAAAAATAAATTGGAAATTTCTATTAGTTCTTAATTATTGAATATATTTTAAATATTCTTTAACAATAGACAGAAATAACAAGATATCTGAGAGTTTTTCTGTCTTTTTTTTACTATTGGATCTTGCTAAAATGCAGGTTTCCATAGGTCCTAGGTCCTAGAAAGGTTTATAACTATTTTTGAAAAGGAAACCACCACCCTTAGATTGATAGACGTAGGAGCTAGTATAATTATAAAGGAAAAATTGGATTTAAAAAGCGATGCGTAAGAATTAACAAATCAATTCGTTAAAATATCTATAACTATTAATGACCAATATAAGCAATAAATCTATCTGTTAATTTCCAAAATATAAGTACTAAATAAACCCAAACTCATTTGGAATTTCCCAATCAAATTTTCCGAGAAACCTAATTCGTGGATTTTTTCATATTTTATAAAATTATGGTTTAGAAATTGTATATGTTTATAAATATTTATAATTAGAATTATGTAAAATAAAAATAACGAGAGGGAAAAAAAATCATATATTATGTTTTTTAGAGGGTCAAAACCGTAATCATAGATTATATTTTTGCTTCTATAAAAATGGATTCAACCTCCTAACTGATGTTACAGGATAATTTAAACACCTATTCTCAGAAGTGAAATATTACGAAAATGTAATACTTAATTTTGTCATATTTTAAGCGATAATGTATGAATTATAACATAAAATACAATAGACACGAACTATACAATTATTGAAATGAAAAGAACAGCCAAAAAATTAGTTTTAGGTCAAATGGCGTGAAAAATAAAACATAACATTTGATGAATGATCATTTGTATTATATTGTAGCTTATAATGTATTATGTATGATTCATAGTAAAAACCAAAAAATTATGTATTGTATATATAGACAATTTAGAGGGAGAGAGATAGAGAGAGAGAGAAAGAGAGAGAAAGAGCAAGATAAAAAAAAATAGAAATGATTCATAGGAAAAAAATATTCATCATTTTATCTCTTATTTTTGTTATACTCTTTTACAGTGATCTAAAGGGAAAAGACAATGGCTGATTTGATTAATTGAAGTACATTTTCAATGATGATACACAAATTTACACTTTCTGTAGATTAAAATTTTGCTTGAAACGTTTAGACATTTAACTTAATGAAATAAACAATCAAAACCCAATAAAAGTCCCCATAGTTATTAATCCAACCAATAATAAATGGTTGTTATAAAACTTTGGGGACAGCCCATAGTTCCCTCCCTCTCTGACGCTTTTTTTATTTTACATTAATTCTAAATTCTTCATATTTTACCTGATATGTTATCATCTTCAGAACTCCTATCCCCCTTCTTCTCTTCTGTCTTTACTCCGCTGCTGCCAATCAAAGGTGTACTTGTTAAATTACCACCCGACGCACTGTGTCCACTTGTACTGCCACTAATCGGGGTACAAGTTAGGCTTGCATGTGTACTGTTCAAGCTGCTGCCCGCTGGCGGGGTCCCAATTAAATGCTTTATGTCCAACGGGGTTCGTGACCGAATATTTAACAGCGGGGTGCTTGACCGATTGGTGCTCGGCGTTATCGGCCGGTTGCTTGGTGTAAGCGAACGGCTGTAACCGGATGTCGGCGTGCCCGAACGGTTTAACGGGGTTGCTGACCGGGATCGGTCAATTTTCGGCGATTTTAGAACAGCACTGGCGTCTAGTGCTGACGGTGAATCGAAGCCTCGTAGCCCGCTGACGCTTGCCGTGTTGACAAACGCCGTTTGGCTGCTGGTCGTGAAATCCAACGGCAGCATGGGCATAGAGGCACACGGCCGCAGCAGCGTAGCTGCTCCAGATTGGTCCATATTCTGGCGCAGCAGGCTGCTGCCAGAATCGTGGCGGCCCAATGATGAGGCGGCGGATTCGTGGCGACCGCGGGATGAAGAGGCGGACTCGTGACGGCCTCTGGAGGACAGGGAGGAGTGGTCAAGTCGGCTAGAGGAATCTACAGATATTCCAAGGCCCGAGTCATCCTGAAATTTTAGAAATGTTCATACTTTGGTCAATTATTATTGGATATAATGATTTATAAAAAAGAGTGTTTCTATTAATAAGTGGCAAAATGGTTTTACTATCTTCAGATGAAATATCTCCCCCCGAGCTAAGCTTCTAAAAATAATGTTATCGGAAATTTTCCCAGATTTTTGTATAAAAAATCTGTTACTCACTCTATCAAGTCTATAAATACATCAGATTTTTTCTCCTACTCATTTTTCTATAAATATATATTTTTTTATTTAAAAGATATTTAAAAACAGTGGCGTGCACTTTGATTTAACATATGGGTGTGAAACCATTAGGGGGTGAAAAAAAGTTGAAGGCAGGCCTTCCAAATTTTAATTTTAATGAAGGTTTCAATACCCCCCCTCTAAGTATAAGAAGTAAAAAATCAGTTTTGATCATAAGTTGCACAGAAATAATAAACTACACCGTAAAATAAAACAGTAAACTGTAATACTTAAATTGTCCAATATTCAGTAAATTAGATAAACATAAATAAGTAACTTCGTCAATAAGAGCATATAAAAGAAATAGGTCAAATTATATTCTCTGTAACTAATTTTGTTGTTAAGAGAAAAAAAATATTTGAGAGCAATTTTCAGAAACTTTTTCCCTTTAATTATACATAATAATATAATTTCAAATAAGTTTATTTCTATTTTTGGATAGTTAGACTTTTCTAAAGTATTTGATATATTATTTGACATCTAGTAGATATCTAAGTTCATATTTAAATACTTGTGAGTAGGTAATTAATTCAATCTTTCTATCTATTATCTAACTTTCTTACTATTCTTTTTCTATATATCTTTAATTGTTTACCTGTTGGCTGATGATATGCCTGGTCTCCTCCTTGCCCAGAGCTGTACCAGTCTGTACAGGTGTCCTGTGATGCAGGTTACTGTAAGGGTCAAGAACACCCATAACCAACCCCTTTCTATCTATCTCCATACCTTTTAAATTATCTATCTATCTATAATATTGTACCTGTGGGCTGATAATTTGCCTTGCCTCCTCCTTGCCCAGAGCTGTACCAGTCTGCACAGGTGTCCTGTGATGCAGGCTACTGTAAGGGTCCAGAACACCCATACCCAGCCCTTTGTCACCAGAATAAAGGCTCTGAAATGGAATAATGTTTTTAAAAATTCACTGTTCTGATAAAATGAATTAAAAACAGTTTAAGACAGTATTATGTTATAAAAGTACAAAAACAATTTCTTCCAAATTTTCCATATTATATTAGGTATATATTTATATTTTATATACGAACATACCCTAGATATGTATTAGCTCTGCTATAACAAAGATATAAATAAGCAAAATAACTCCTACTCTTGCCTATATGATGACTCATGATACTATCTAAATAAAATGTATATGGTTTTTCCCATTACTAAAAGAGGATTTATAAAGGGGGAGGTCGGTTGTGCTAATATTCCGTAAAAGTGTGAGTTTTAAGGCTTAAAAACAGTAGTAGAACGATAATATTTACTAAACATAAATATATAAAATTTTTGTCTATGCTTTTATTTATTAATGTATGCATATATTAAGTGAATAATATCCTTCTAATACTGTTTTTAAGCCTTAAAACTCACACTTTTACATAATTTTATTACAACCTAACCCCCCCCCCCACCCTTTATAAAAGTCCTGACCAAATATTTTAACTGTGTATTTTCATAATATTTCTAACCTGCTGGGCATGGAGCAACAATAGCTGTTGGTGATAGGCCTGCAAAGCAGTCAGCGAAGCCGTTGGCAACTGCGGAGCAGCCATCGCGGCTGCCGCAGCAGCTGACTGCTGCTGATGGTGATGATAAGCAGCCGCCGAATGCAACAGAAATGGATAGTAACTTGAGAAGGGTGACCAGAAAGGTGAAGCAGCCGCTGGTTGACTTTGTGCGGCAGCTGCAGCCGACGGCTGATATGAGGCTGCTGCAGCCGCTGCTATTGGGCTGAAAGCACTGGTGCCAGCTGAGCCAACCGTCGGTTGGCTTGTTCCACTGCTACCAGCTGAAGAGCTGCCAGCAGCGTTGCCAAGAGCTGCAGAGGTCAGGTAACGGCCTAAAAAAAAGATATTGCAGCACATATATTTTTTTATACAAATTGCCATTCATGAAATAAAGATTTTCTGTAAAAATATAACAAACCGAAATTATTTGACTTCTTTGATAGACCTAGTTTTGTAAATTGTAAATTATTTGAAAATTGAGTAAAACAATTAAGAAATGCCCCTTTACTTCATTTGTTTTCCCATTTTTCACATACCCACCCCCTCAAAGTATCATTCTTTGTGGGTACAGGGTTAAAGGGAAACCTAAATTGCTTGATAAAATAGTTTTTTTTCTACTTATAGGTTTTTTTTTAGCAATGTTTGGAATTTTTTTGCTTAACATTTAGCCTTTGTTCATAGTTTTTTATTGCTGCGTTACTTTAATAAATCCTAGATTTACTTTTCCCTGACGTCTGTATGTCAGACATTGAATTAATTTCTTTTAGCATGCAATTTCAACATTTCCCTACTAAATATCTATCTGTCTATCTATCTATCTAACTGAAAGTCTGTATGGTTTTAATGATTTTTAGACAATTAGAGGCTTCGTCCCTAGCATCTAAAAAAAGCTGAAATGCCCTAAGAACCATCACAGGATTTATGTAAAATTTACTTAAAATAGAGAACTTAATCAGTTCAAGATTTATTGAGATCTTAAGCTTCAGACAAATAAAAACCTTACTACTTTATATAGGATATTTATTGGCTTAAATATTGTTGCGCTATTTTTGGATATAAATATTCTCTGTTAGTTGAAGGTAGTTAAAACTCATATTTAGGTTCGTGCTTTAAATATATATGATTTAATTAAATAAAAAAGTAATAAATTATTTCATTTTTAAATGTAAATGTAATCCATTTGAATATTGAAAGTACCTTTCAAAAGCTTTAAATTAGTTTTGTATAGGACGAAATGAAAAAGAGAACCCTTGTTTCCTAATCTTGCTTTTTACAACAAAAAAAAGTATGGGGGGGGGGGGGGAATTATGTCTTTCCCAAAAAGGGTTCTCAAATTTGACCATGTTGTGGTTCATAAACATGACTTTAATGTGGAATATTTGAAAAAAATAACGGCTTCTTAAAAGTCAGGTTCAATCTTAAATCCCTTGCTTATGTACTGAGCAATTGAGCATAATACTTTATGTTTTAAAATGTGTGGTCTGGTATCTCCATTAAAACATAGCAAACATTGTGGATCCTCTGGGCTACTACAACTACATGTATCATTATATTTGTAAATTATCTATGATTATCTTCACTTAAAACTACTAGCTATGTCATGTCTCTCTACTTATTTTATTGTTTATTTTCAATTTGTCAAGCATATATCATTATTTTAACAGGAAGGTAGGGAAGGGGACATGGATTCTAAAATGAACATATAAGCCTTTTTCTGACTTATATTTAGAGGGCAAAATATGGAAAATAGAAGGGCAAGTGTGCTATAATTAATCTACACCCCTTTTTCCATCCATATTTTCAGGGAAATGACAGTGGTGCATAAATTAATTTACAAATTTTTCTACATTTATATTTGACAAGTAACTTATGACAGTTATGTTTCATTAATAATAACATTTCTAGTATGGCTTTGAAACTGATCAAGTTCTGCTGGATTAGAACCGGTTCTCAGCCATAATAGAAAATCATGTATAGCACGAATATTAAAATAAAAATCATAGAACCAAAATACTATTTTAGTATATTTTACTATCCCTTCGATTCTTGACATATATCATTATTAAGTAAAATATTTGATTGTATTTATTTATTTTGGTATATTTTCAAGTAAAATATTGCAAATCAAAATACAAAATTATTGAATATTAGCAGTTTTTTTTTGTTATTAGAAAAGTTATTTATCGCATCGTATGAGAGACAGCTTTCCGCGGATATTAAAATGATAGAAACCATTTTGGTTGGCTGTTTTTGTACAAAACTGGTATTATTTGTACGATTTTATGTTAATATTCGCGGAAAATTGTCTGCAATACGATGTCATACATGACTTTTCAGTATGGCTGGGAACCGGTTCTAATCCGGCGGATATTAATAAGTTTCGAAGCCATACTTGAAAAACGTTGTACCTAGTTCATAGATTTTATGGGGAGGATCCATTTTAAGCCCTATCTCAATGGTTTATGCAAAATTTATATTTTTTTACTTTGCAGTGCCTTTTTATGGATATAGTCACACTTGTTTGAATGCATTTTAATATCAAGTAGCAAAAATTTAATAAAAACAATCAATTATACAAATGCAAACATTATTTTTTTCATTCAAAAACAACATTTCAAATCATATTTATCATTTGTTATCAATTTTTTTATCAGAATTTGATGTTTTAATTTTTAAAAATTGATAAGAATAAAAAACAAGTTTACAAGGATAATAACATCCATTGCTAACCATTGCTTTTAGTATAAGAATATCAACTTACCATAATCTTGTATAGGTATCGATGGAGGAGGTAGCGTGGCCCCAGTATGGAGTAGGGGGGAGGTGAGGGGAGCAGCAGTGCCCGCCGTCGGTGAGTGGGGATGCGGCGCCGAGAGCAGGGGAAAGGGCCAGGAGGGGATGGGTACAGCCGGGGCGGGGTGGTCCTTGACCTGTTGCAGCTGACCGCTGACTGTAGCTGTTACAGCAGCCGTTTCCTTGTGCCGTTGGCGTGCAACGGCTATGCCTACTGGTATACCTTAATTTTAAAAGAAGAATAAATAACTTAATAATTATTACGTAATTTAACTAACACATAAAATTCAACTTAATATTTTGACAGAGACACGTTCTTAATTTAATTTTATATCCAAGGATCTAAAGGGATAAGACAATAGTCGAAAAATTGATGTACATCCTCATTAATGATACAAAAAAATTACCCCTTGAGGACTATTGTAATGTCCAATTTCTCTCTGGTTTTTACCTGTTTTAGTGATACAAGGATCTGCGATGGATGTTGAAGGAACGGACACAGAAAGGGCTACTCCTACACCCCCTTCAGAACCTTGTAACAAATAAAAGGATTGATAATACATAGATAAATCTATAATACAAAGTAGAATAATGTCTGTCTGTCCGTCAGTCTGTCCGTCTGTCTGTTCCTTAAGATCTCGGTAACCACTGAACCGATTGGATTCTACTCTTCAGGGAATATACCTACTGGTCCTGTGGGGGTTTTAGGTTATTTTCTTAAGGGTTGGACACCACCCCCCCCCCGCTAGTAAATATATAAGTAGAAAGAAAGAATTTAATTGGAAAGATATATTAATATGTAGCGGGACAAAGTGTCTGGGAAACCAGCCATGCGACGTCATAAAAATGAGGGAGATGAAAGAAGAAGTTGGAAAGAAAAATCCAAAAATAAGATGAATAATCCCTCATTTTTATGACGTCACATGGCTGATTTTTTATACACTTTGTCCCGCTATATAAATATTTAATTTGAAAGATAGTATAGATAGCTAAACTGTAGTTGAAATAAATTAAGATAGATTGATAAGAAAACAATATATGGATAGATAGATAAAAAAAGAAAATGAATAATGATAAATGCTAGATACATGATTGGATATAGATAGATTAACACACTAAAGACAAATAAAAATTGTACCTGTAAATAAATGACCACCAGAAGTTGGGCTACAGGTAGCTGGCAAAAAACTACAGGATGTTACAACAGGATTTCCAATCAGCGGGGATGATCTAAAAAATATTAAACCTTATCTATTTTTTTTTAAAAAAAGGACAAACTTTGCACAGTACTAGATTTTATGGAATATTTAGTAAATATAAATTTTAAAGTCAAATTTTTAAATATGGAAAATTATTATTTTATTAACATTTTCAGTATGGCATAGAAACCGTTTAAAATCTGCTGGATTAGTACCGGTTCTAAGGCATACTAAAATATAATTTTTTGCTTCGTATTTCAGACCATTTTCCATGAAAATTAAAATAAATTTGTTGGCACCGAGGTGCGGACAAAACTGGTTTTAATCTTATAATTTTTAATTTGATAATCCGCAGAAAGCTGTCTTTAATACGATGCGATAAATAACTATAACATATTCATTTCTGGCTTTAGTTTCTATTGAAAATCACGTCATACAATACAAATGACCAATCATAGGCCAGTATACGGTGGAATTGGTCAATGTAAAATAATGTATACTGGCCTATCATTGGTTATTTGTATTGTATGACGTAATTTTTTATTAGGCACTATTAGCTGCTTTATTCTAAAAAAATGTTACCTTGAAAGACTTGTTGGTGGCTGCATGGTTGGCAATAGCGGCGAACCACGTTGGCCAACGGATACTGGCGGCGGCGGCGGTAGAAGCGGTGAGCTTGTAAGCGCCGGGGCGGCCGCTGATAGTGACGTCGGCGGGAATTGATCCCGTCCCGGCGACAGTAGATACGGAGAAGTTGGTGTTGGCACAACAACAACACCAGGTGAACCGCGCGGCGGTATCGGCGATTGAGCGCCCCAGGAGAAGGTGGCGGGAGCCGAGAGCGGGCCGGATGAGTGGAGGGAACCGCTGCCGCCGCCGGATAGGCCGGCTGGCGAGGCGAGGATGGAGATGGGCGAGCTGAGACTTGTGCTCATGGTGCCGCCGTTCCCGGTTGGCTGTGACCCGAGGTTGGGGTGACCGCCAGATTTCTTGCGCTTGCGAACTCGCATTCTAAAAACAAAATGCTGTAAAATAAAACAATAAAACTTATGTAACCTAATAATGTGAACAAAAGTAACAAAACTTTATGAATTATTAAAATAGTAAAATAAACATACATGTCACTTCTAGTGTCCTTTTAAACATTAACATCACATACAAATATAGTTCTAAACTGAATATATAACATGTTGTGATTCGAATGTATATCTTGGACTTTGGAACAGTGTTTGACGTGGATACTTTAAACTAGTGACGTTATTCTTATGAAAATAACAAATTTGTTTCAGGACTGTACAGACAAAATGGCTAGAAATTTATATTTAGAATTTTCTACTAGTTACCATGTTTTTCATTTAAAATTTCTATCTATTTCTTGCATATATAATTTCTTTGTTTCATTCCTAATTCAATTTCTAGCTATCTACCTTTTTAAAAGCGAAGCTTTTCTATAATTAGGGTCAGTCCGTCCGTACGTCCGTAACGGATAGCTTTTTTCGTTAATTTAGGCATGTTAGAATTGTCCTATCGATTTCAAATTTGCATGGTGATTCCTTTAATAGTTAGGTACGATTCAGAAAGCGTAGCAACTCTATAATCATCACCAAAATGTCCGTACGTCCATTTTAAACATGTCGATTTTTTTACTTTTTAAAAGCGAAGCTTTTCTATAATTAGGGTCGGTCCGTCCGTCCGTACGTCCGTCCGTCCGTCCGTCCGTCCGTAACGGATAGCTTTTTTCGTTAATTTAGACATGTTAGAATTGTCCTATCGATTTCAAATTTTGCATGCTGATTCCTTTAGTAGTTAGGTACGATTTAGAAAGCGTAGCAACTCTATAATCATTACCAAAATGTCCGTACGTCCATTTTAAACATGTTGATTTTTTTTACTTTTTTAAATAGCTTTTTTCGTTAATTTAGGCATGTTAGAATTGTCCTATCGATTTCAAATTTTGCATGGTGATTCCTGTAATAGTTAGGTACGAGTTAGAAAGCGTAGCAACTCTATAATCATTACCAGAATGTCCGTACGTCCATTTTAAACATGTTGATTTTTTTTCATTTTTAACAACAAATTTGTAAGTGACCTATTTATCCGATTAGTCTGATTTTTGGTATACTGATTTCTGGGACAACAAAGTACAATAATATAAGCGAAGCAACTCTATAATCAAGTCCTAAAAATGTAAGTATGTCCATAATCATTATCCTGTATCAAGCAGTTTTTCAACAAATTTACTTACAATTTTGCTTTGACTCTTATACATTCGCATTCTGATTATTCAGTTCTGACATTATACAAGTGTTAATGTCCGTTTGTCCTACCGTTTCAGAGCTTCGCTTTTATGGATGTTGTCATCCTTGTTTAACAACAAATTTTCATGTGATCCAATCATCCGATTGATCTGATTTTTGGTATATTAATTCCTGGGACAACAAAGTATAATGTTATAAGCGAAGCAACTTTATAATCAAGTCCTAAAAATGTAAGTATGTCCATAACCATTATCCTGTATCAAGCAGTATTTCATCAAATTTGTTTACAATTTTGCTTCGACTCTTATATATTGTTATTCTGATTATTCAGTTCTGACACTATATAAGTGTTAATGTCCGTTTGTCCTACTGTTTAAGTGCTTCGCTTTTATGGATGTTGTCATCCTTGTTTAGATACAAATTTTCACATTAGCTTTTCTCCCGCGGGGCAATCATTAACAATAACCTTTTCTACCTAACCTATCAAAAGCTTCTGTGAAAATACAACGAAATCCGTTATCCCAAATTTATTTCAAATTTGCTAAGTAAAAATTCTTTTCAAAGTGTAATTTTGAATAAACATAATATGAACATTATTTCAACATGTAAGATGTAAACTTGTATTTATGACTCATTAAAGTCATTTGCGCATTTTTAGAGCCTTGCTTTATTCAAATATTACTTTTGAGCTTTTTTTTACATAAACAGAAGACTTAATTATTATCGTATTATGTAAAATTAAAGTTTTAATTTGTGATTAATTTATAATCTAGATATTTTTATCAAAAGGAAGCACAGTGTTTAGAAAAAAATATATTTGAGTTTAATGTATAATGTAACAAATTAAATAACCTTCTTTAATAAATTATTCTCCTATTCGAAATAAGATATTTTTATTTTTTCAAAAACTCTTCAGACCCCCCCCCCCCCCCCAATTTCTCACATTATAGACCCTAAAGTTTAAGGGCGCATCCTAAAGAAATTAGTTAACAAATAGAGTTTCTTAAAGGAGATCTGGTTTTCACTATGAGTTTGCTAAAGTCAAGGAAAATGCGCTAGAAAAAATAATTGTTTGCACAATGCTACAAAGGCTGGGCCTTCAGGTTCAGATTATTTTTTGCTATCATGTTTTAAGCTATTTTTGGGGGGATTTTCCACCTAATTTCATTATACATTATTGTACACTAGCGTTGGCGCCCAAATCATCTAGGGTCTTTATATTGCGAGGTATATTGAAGGGCACAAAAGTAGCCTTAAACCATACCCAGACTTTTTATAAGAATAAATGACCTAAAACCATCCCTACAATATTGGTAAAGCGGTTAGTAAGATCCTTCGCTACAGACTGAAAAAGAATGCTAATTTATATACTAGAATATGTAATTAAGTTCCATGATATTATAAACCTAGCAAAGCAATACAACATGCTAATATATATAATTTGCAATTTGCTTAATTGAAGGAACACTCCCAAATTTGCAGAGAATAGCGAAAGGGTGCAAATTGCAAAGTTTTTGGTCGATTAAAACTTGGCATTAATATAAATGCGCAACGATAAATTAGCCCAGCAAATCTTTGTATGTTCAGTTAGGATAGGGAAGGAATATAGCATCAGAGGATAACTTTTTGGCCTTTAATTGCAACGAAAATTGCTTCTTTTTTTGCAATACGTTACATTATGATATAAACTGTTATTTATCCTTTTATATAAAGTATTATTATATGTAGGTATAAACACAGTTTAATTTTTTTACTTTTTTTATTATCCTATTATATAAAGTAGTAAGCGTTTTTTGTCTGTCCCGAAGGATCTCGCTTCTTATAGGTCATGGGAAGGCTTTAAACTATTTTTCGAGAGGGTGTCTTTACCCCTCCCGCAAAAAATATTTTTTATAACTCAAACTCAAATCTAAAATATGATGAGGTCGACTTTTCCTTCTCCTACCAGTGCAGTGCCCCTAGAGGCTTCTAGGGGCGTAGCCACTAGTTTTATATAAAGTAGTAGCCTTTATTTGTCTGTAGCAAAGGATCTCACTTACCGCTAAACCGATATGGTCCTCCTTTGTAATGAAGGTCCCGGGATGGTTTTTGGCTATTTTTCTACCCATCCACAACCCATTGAATATAAAGCCTCTAGATGTTAGGGGCGCAGCAGCAGTTATTATTATAAACTAGTGTAAATTATGAAAAATATTTTAACACAAATTTATTGAAGACTATGATGAAGTTATGGAAACGAACTTCATACATTTAATTACATCAAATTGCAGAGTATAGCTTCGCGCCCAAAAAAACCTTAAATTGTAAATTTCAAAGTTTTTTTTCGTATATGTATTTATTTAGCTATTTCTTAGTCGTGCTATAAAAATGCAGTCTATTCACGTTCTAAAAGGTAGTAAGGGGCGTCTCGGGGTCACATACTCCCAAAATTATGCGCTAAAGGGGGGCGGGGGGAGGTCATATGCACCCCAACATTAAGGATGCGCCTTCTTGCTGCACTATATATTTATATTCAGCGACAAAGATATGGTGTGTGAAAAAATTTAAGCGCCTTTATTTCTTTATACAAAAAAAACCTTACTTCTTCTTATATAAAAATACAGAAAAGTTTTAAAATAATTATCATTTTAGATAGGCAGAATATTTATCTGAAATTTTTTTCTGATAAATTATTTCCTTTTCGTTGTGTTAGGAAATTCTGTCATGATTTCTTCATTTTAGTTTACTATTCTTTAGAATGCATTCAGGCAAATATGATCTATGTTTGTCTGTCTGTCTGTCAAGCCTAAGAACATTTTAAATCAGTATTAATATTTAATAATTTTAAGGTGTAATTTAAAAGTTGACCCCCACTTTTACTTGTAGGCTTAAAAATAAAACATTTGGGGAAGGTGGGTTATCTTTTATTGGGAGAGTGAAGATGTCCTCCCCAAAAATAGTTGAAAACCTTCCCTGGACAAATAACAAGCTCTATTGTAAAGGAGAACCATATCGGTTCAGCAGTTAGTGAGATCCCTAACTACAGACAAAAAAAGCTTACTACCTTACATATAAAAATAATAGATTCTGTTTGATTTCTAATTTTGTATTGCAAATAAAAAAGTCGTGTTATAATTCGCACGGTATATAAAAGCACTTGGAAAGAAAAGAAAGAGAAAATCGTTGCTTATTTGTGAGGCAGCTTTTTAAGCATAGAAAAGGGGACTGTTGAATTATTCTCTAAGTCATCAAGTGAAAAAAAAAACATAAAATAACCATTTAGAGCCCCACTTTTTGTTCTTTCAAAAACTTTTATTTATAGATATCTAATTAAATATTTTTCTCTAATAAAATTTATGATGAGAAAAAAAGGTGGCAGATTTTTTTAAAAATTCTTACCCATTCTATATACCCTGATTTTTTCCATTGAAATTTTGATAATGTATAAATTACCCCATCACATATGTTAGGCTCAAAAATTTAAAGAAAAGCAAATTAGCAAGAAACTGTTACTTAAAATCTCTGAATTTGCAATCTTAGTCAAAGTTGTTGTGCCAAGAGATGCTTTCTTGATCCTAAGCAATAAACAATAAAACATTTTCTCGTATTTATTCGAATCCGGTGGATAGGAACCGGTTCTCATCCATACGAAAAAACTATGTCTAGCATCGTATTATATCCAGTTTTCTACGAATATAGAAATGTACAATCATAAGATTAAAACCAGTTTTTTTAGCCGGTGCCTTCGGCACCACGGGGCTAAAAAAGCTAGTTTTAATCTTATAATTGTACATTCTATATCCGCGGAAAGCCGTTTATAATACGATACGAGAAATAACTATTCTCGTATTCATTCGAATCCGGTGGATAGGAACCGGTTCTCATCCATACGAAAAAAACTATGTCTAGCAGTTTTTTTAGCCGGTGCCTGCGGCACCTCGGGGATAAAAAAAACTAGTTTTAATTTCATAATTGTACTTTCTATATTCGCGGAAAGCCGTTTATAATACGATGCGGGAAATAACTATTAAATAGTCCAACCATTTGAACTCCAAGGCAATTAAAAACGCCGGCAAAAAATGGTCTTTTTTAGAACAGCATTGTAAAAGATCAATACAGAATTTTTAAAAAGGGTTATTTAACTTTATACCTAATATTTTTTAGTCTATTTCTATATCTATTTACCCCAGAATATGTAAGAGTTTAATAGAATATAATACTAGGGCCTGAAGGGTATTTTTGGTTGGATGAAAACGCTTTTTCATTCTTATACCAAAAGCGACACTGCAAATTTTACAATTGTCTAAATTTCCTCCTATTTTCTCCCTAAAAGCGAAGCTTCTCTTTGATTTAATGACCATATAAAATTCTACCAAATACTATTAGAGTGAAAAGAGAGGGGTAGGTTTCTGGTAGAATCCGTAAAGGTGTGTGTTTTAAGGCTTAAAAATAGTAGTAAAACAATAATATTCACTAAATATGTGTATTTCTTATTGAAAAGAACTATAGACAAAATTTTTTTAAAAAGTTAACATACATTTTTATCGTTCTACTACTGTTTTTAACTTATAACACATAACCTTTGTGGATTTTACCAGAAACCTACCCCTCTATTTTTACACTAATCCACAATTTTTTTCTTTTATAAAACAAATATAAAAATTTGAAAAGGCGTAGTTTTAGTCATGTGTGCAGTAAAGAATTAAAATATTTAAAACAAATTCAAAGTATAATTCACCAGTTTAGCTATATCCAACTAAATGTTCTCTAACTTGCAGCGGGCTAAAATAATGATTCCCCTTTTCCACTTCCTTTACCCCATTCCCCTCCCTCCTACTGGATGAACGAACTGACCAATTTACAAGCTAAAATAACCAAACTCCCGTTGTTTACATTTAGAGCGACATACTGTAAATTTTAACTATCTCTCTCTCTCTCTCTCTCTCTCTCTCTCTCTCTCTCTCTCTCTCTCTCTCTCTCTCTCTCTCTCTCTCTCTCTCTCTCTCTCTCTCTCTCTCTCTCTCTCTCTCTCTCTCTCTCTCTCTCTCTCACTCTCACTCTCACTCTCTCTCTCTCAATTAATTTAACAGCTAAAACATAAAACAATAATTCTGTTCATTTTTACAGAGAAATTCTCCCAGTCAATTTTGGGCCTCTCGACACACACACACAAACATGACGTTATTATATAATCGAAACAACGC
This sequence comes from Acartia tonsa, assembly GCF_053477335.1. Taxonomy (NCBI): domain Eukaryota; kingdom Metazoa; phylum Arthropoda; class Copepoda; order Calanoida; family Acartiidae; genus Acartia; species Acartia tonsa. The sequence goes on along the minus strand of NC_137267.1, from coordinate 6,368,642 downwards.
ACTTTTTATGTTTTAATGATAGGTGGAGAGACAAAAATTTAGGATACATCAATTAAAAAATCTTTACTAATTAAAAATGGTTATCACTATAGGAAGTAAGTTTTTTCTTTCAACAGTTAAGATCTCCCAAACCACTTTAACGGTTGAGTTCTTCAGTTTAGGGAAGATTCATATTGCTTACGGATTGGATTTAGCCTATTTCTCTGCCTTGTATAGTGTCAAAACTGAATAATCAGAATATAAATGTATTAGAATCGAAGCAAAATTGTAAATAAATTTGTTGAAAAACTGCTCGATACAGGATAATGTTTATAACATTATACGTTGTTGTCCCAGAAATCAATATACCAAAAATCAGATCAATCGGATGATTAGAACACATAAAAATTTGTTGTTGAAAAAGTAAAACAATCAACATGTTTAACATGGACATACGGACATTTTGGTAATGATTATAGACTTGCTACGCTTTCTAAATCGTACCTAACTACTACAGGAATCAAGGTTTGAAATCGATAGGACAATCTAACATACCTAAATTACCAAAAAATGCTATCCGTAACGGACGGACGGACCGACCCTAATTATAGAAAAGCTTCGCTTTTTAAAAAAAGTTCATAGGCGACTGCAACCGATTATGCAATAGGTAAAACAATCAAAGATACCGGGACGCGAGGGAGAGGGCAGTAGACAATAAAATAATATTTTACCCAATTTTGTCATCAATAAGTGGTAATATTTAGGGTTAGGGTATGTTGTAAATAAATTTAACGACATTGTACACTCCCTCCGTGGGGAAAAAAACAGCGCCTCTGATTTTTACATTCACGCAAAATTAAACCCTTACTTCTAGCGTCAAAACATAGTTTATTTTTAAAACGAGGCTTATCTATAATTAAGATCGGTCCATCTGTCCGTTACAGTTAGCACTTTTCGTTAATTTTAACAGGTTAGAATTGTCCTATCGATTTAAAACTTTGCATGCTAATTCCTGAACAGTTAGGTACGACTTAGAAAGCGTCGCAACTCTATAATCGTTACCAGAAAGTACGTACGTTCATTTTAAACATGGTGATTTTTTTAGTTTTTTGAAAACAAATTTTTGAATGTTAAAATTATCCTGTTCATCTGATTTTTTTAATACTGATTCATATTACAACAAGGTATAGTGTTATCAGCGAAGCATCTCATTATTTATTCAGTTCTTACAATCTACATGTGTTAATGTTCGTTTGTACTTCCATTTCAGAGCTTCGCCTTTATGGATGTTGTCATCCTTGTTCTTATGCAATCTTGAAAATAGCATTTGATGCTTTTCTTAAGCAAAGATGAATTTTAAAATTTGCATTTCATTTAATCATATGATACTTTTTTCACGTAAATGGATATAGAATATACGTGGATATTATGACAAGGGGAAATGTTGTCCTCCATTTAGATTGCTAACATGGAACTCATTTATAGGGCAGTTTGTTTATCCTGTAGGAGGGGAGGAGATTGAGTAAAGTGGGTGAATGGGGTCCGTATCATTTTGTCTAGCCCGCTGCGAGTTTCACTTTATTAGAGAAAATGAAAATCTGGTGTAACATCCAATTAATAATACATCCATTTTTATATATTAGTTATGATTGTGCGATGCTGATATAAAAAGATAAAATCAACTCCCATTTACCTGTCCTATTATCCCTGGAAATCTATTTGCTTATGACTTAATTGATTATTGATTTGTTTGATTTGTCCTAATTAGTAGAGGGATAGATAGATTTATGTGGTGCATTATTGTAACTTTACAAAGTGTCTAAGAAAATTATCTATGTGACGTCATAAAAATAAGTGATTATCCATCTTTTTTTAGGGGTTTTCTTTCCCACTTCTTCTCTCATCTTTCTAATTGTATGACGTCACATGGCTGATTTTTGAGACACTTGGTAATTATTAATATTAAAGTATTGCCCTTAGTCACTAGCGGATGCATCCTATATGGATTGCGATGGTTACAAACCACCCCTCCCCAAAAATTAGTATCGGAAATAAACTAGAGAAAATTTAGGGGAATTCATGATATTTTTTTAGGGTTCTTGGCTCTCACAAATAATTTAACTTTTTAGAATCTATTTTGACAATATTATTAAAATGATATATGCGAAATAAAAAATAAATAGGCCCAAAGTGAGAACAATAGCTTTGCGTAATTAGAACTTACAGACAAAAGTTATGCAGTCAAAGTGTTGGTTGAATAGTTCCAGGAAGGGGAGGGACATTGGTTGTTTATTACACTTGTCCCCAAAGTTTTACAATAACATTTTCTTATTTGTTAGCCTAACAACTTTGGGGAATTTATTGAATTTTGATTTCGGTTGGCTGATTAAGTTGAGTGTCCTAACGTTTCAAAGAGAGAGGAGGTAATTTTGTGTTTCATCTTAGGGAATGTACACCAAGTCATCTGCCATTGTCTTATCTCTTTATATCCCTGGAATAGTTCTATCTTTACCATATAAGCAACTCTCCCTCGAGGAAATTATCAATCATAAAGCCAGAATGTCACACAAAAAGAATAATTCATCTTGCATTGGTCTATCCGAGTTGTATGTGTATACTATATATGCACCTAGAATATTTGCGTGCAATTTGGTGTAAAGGATCTCAAGTCAACCTGATCAACTGAAAATTGATTTCCCATTTCTGCCCTAATTTCCGAAGTTGTACGACAGATAACCCAACTATTGTAAAAGCTATTTTCAGATACATCATCATTAATTTAAAAATAAATATTAAGAAGACTTATTAAACATTCAAAATTGTAATTTTTTTAATTTTGATTTTTTTAGAAGTGCAAAGCTTTTTTTAAGCTAGTAATAAATATTGAGATAGGATGAGGGTTATACGTACAAAATTCAGCTGAACGTCAACCTCCCTTATACAAATGTTCATTCGTTTAAGAAAAAATATCCTTGTAGCACAATTATAAAAAGCTATTAACAGCTTTAATAAAAAGTTCTGTGAATATTATTTTTAAAACTAATTATAAAATTTTAAGATATATGCATTTTAAGAAAATCTCCTAGTTATGACAACGCCTTATAAACATACTAGCGGCTGCGCTCCCAGCATCTAGGAGCTCTGTATTCGAAGTAGTAAGAAAAGTAGTAAAAAAGCCTAAACAAAATTTAAATATAATAATTAAATAGCCTAAAACCATCCAGGGGCCTATAAGAATCTTACATAAAATGGAGAACTCAATCGGTTTAGTGGTTATCGAAATAAAAGCTACAGACAATAAAGCCTTACTACTTTATATAATTGGATGATATCACATGGTTTCAATGAAAATTAAGTTTTTTTGTGAATCTAAAAACAATATAATGTGGCAATTTTTGTATTGCTTTTAAATTTGACCAAATATTTGCTGTTTTTGTATGACACTTTCTAATTCTTGCATTTGAAATAAGTTATGAGCTGAATGTTAAAGGTTTACAGCTGAGGCTGTAAAATTTTACTAACTTCATATCCTATATACTAACTTAAAGTGAGAATATATGTTTGTTTCAGTAAGATCTCATAAATGACCGAATTTGGGGGCATTTCAATTGATGAAGCTTATCATAAGTACAGGGCTAACTTAAGGAAAAGGGGAGGGTCGAATCAGGTATATAAAGGGATAAGACAATGGCTAGTAAATTGATGTACATCCCTAATGATGACACACAAAATTACCTTTTCTGCAAATTAAAATTAGTGGTTGAAACGTTTAAACACTCAACTTAATAAACCAACTAATCAAAATTCAGTAAAAGTCCCCAAAGTTGTTAAGCCAACAAATGAGAAAACGTTATTGTCAAACTTTCGGGGCTTAGTATATAATAAACAGCCCTTCTCTCTCTGGGTTTGAATGCCTTTCCTCTTTAAACGTTTTTATATTATACAAAAATAAAAATGAAAACGTAATTTAAAATATGACACATAAAAATGTTATTAACAATTAAAATTCATAGAATTCAAATTTTCTAACAAAGTCCTACTAGAAAATTTTAGTTTAATAATAGAAATAGAAATTTGTCAAAAAAAAAATTTATGTTCCAGTTTTCTGTTAAATTTGACTGTCTGTCTATATATGTCTATCTAATTTTCTATCCATCTGTACATCTACCTAACTATCGGTCTATCTAGTTTTCAATCTATTTTTACATATACCTAACTATCTGTCTATCTAGTCTTTATCTATCTTTACAGATACCTAACTATCTGTCTATGTATGTCTATCTAATTTTCTATCCATCTGTACATATACCTAACTATCTGTCTATCTAGTCTTTATCTATCTTTACAGATACCTAACTATCTGTCTATGTATGTCTATCTAATTTTCTATCCATCTGTACATCTACCTAACTATCGGTCTATCTAGTTTTCAATCTATTTTTACATATACCTAACTATCTGTCTATCTAGTCTTTATCTATCTTTACAGATACCTAACTATCTGTCTATGTATGTCTATCTAATTTTCTATCCATCTGTACATCTACCTAACTATCGGTCTATCTAGTTTTCAATCTATTTTTACATATACCTAACTATCGGTCTATCTAGTCTTTATCTATCTTTACAGATACCTAACTATCTGTCTATGTATGTCTATCTAATTTTCTATCCATCTGTACATCTACCTAACTATCGGTCTATCTAGTTTTCAATCTATTTTTACAGATACCTAACTATCTGTCTATCTAATTTTCTATCTATCTGTACATCTACCTAACTATCTACCCATCTAGTTTTCTATACATCTACCTAACCTATGTGTATACCTGTATGTATCTGGAACTGGAAAGGTCCTGGAGCAGTGTTCATCAGGATATGGGTAGATCAATACCTCGTCTGAAACAAAAAATGGAAAATTAATAAATATTTTTATAAATGAGTTCCTATCCTATTTTTAAAAAATAGAAAAAAACTTTTTGTTTGGTTCATAAATTGCTTATCCAGGGAGAGAGGAAGGGGACAATGAGCTGTTTATTACACTAGCTCCCAAAGTTGGATAATAACGTCATTGACTCAACAAATTTGGGGACTTTTACTAAATTTTGATTGGTAGGTTTGTTAAACTGAGTGTTCAATCGTTTCAATCACTAAATTTATTCTACAATAGGGGTAATTCTGTGTGTCATCATTGAGGATGTAAATAAATTAATCGGTTATTGTCTTATCCCTTTATATCCCTGTTACTTATCACTGAAACTCTCTTTCTAAGTTGTAAGTAAAATAATTTATTATTGAATATTGACTATTAAATATTTATGGAGAGAGGGACAAATAAAATTGGTATCCAATGTTTCACAACTTCGTCATTTTATTCTAAGACTCAAAACTTTGGGTACTTTTCTAAACTATTAGTATCGAAACTTTTCAACAAATCATGTTTAACTCAAGAATGGTTAATTTGGTTTAAAACCATTGATGAGGCATTATAATATATCGGCCATTGTCTTATCCTTTAAAATCGCAGCAAAAGAATTACAAAAGTAAAACTCATTTTTTAGTTTTGTTAAAGATTTTCCTGCATAAAGATTTGTTTTGTATGCAACAGAGGTGAAAATAGCAGGGATTTAAGGGATAGGACAATGGATGATAAATTAATGTAACCCCTCCTCCCCCCATTATGATAAACAAGATTATTGGTACATTGTTACTTTGTAAAATCAAAATCAAAACTCAGTTTTAAATCCATAGTGTTTACACTAATAAGTGACAATACCTATAGAAATTAAATTGTTGAGTAGGAATATGATTTATCCCAAATTATCCCCTACCTTCCTGAAGAATAGAAAATTCATTTCTGCGGTGTTCAAACATAAGAACGAGGGCAAGTACTCTAAGAGGTAGGGGGCAGTGGACTGTAAATAACAGTGGTCCCCAAAGTTAGTATCCTATTTTGTTTGCTTTTAAACTTTGAGGACTTTTATAAAATCTTGATTTGGTTGTACAACAAGCATAGCCAAACAATTTTTCATCAATAGAAGGGGTAATTATTAGCATTTACATTAATATAACGCCTATTGTCTTATCCCTTTAAATAATTTGTTTACCACTAGAAAATTATTAGATTATTAAAAATATTTAAAGCAAAATTGTAATTAAGGAATTTTACTTGATTGGAAGAATATTTTCATTCCTATTTCCTTTATACTTATGTTAAAATAATGCATTCTTCTGCAATACACACATACAAATAAAAACATTTTATTTTTCTATAGGATGCCGTTTTTTTCCGTGTGATTTTCCGTAAAATGACAATTATAATAGACAGTAAAGATGCATTTTTTATAGAGTTTATATAGAGTAACTGAATAAAAAAGCGATAAAACTAAGTCCTTACATACTTGTCTATCCATCTGTCTAGCTTTTAAACTGTGTGTTTGATTGACTGAAAATTACGGGAAAATCATGCTGTTCTGACACCCATATGAGGTTGATAAACGCTTTGCAATAATTTATCTTTATCTCAGTAACAAAAAATCTTTCTATGTAGCCCTCACCATAGTTATTAGAAGCGCAGCTACTCAATATATGTATTTTATACATGTAGGTAAGTACGTCCTTATGATAAATCTTTCTATGTAGCTCCCACCATAGTTATTAGGAGCGTAGCTACTCAATATTTGTATTTTATACATATATGCAGGTACGTACGTCCTTATAATAAATCTTTCTATGTAGCTCCCACCATAGTTATTAGGAGCGCAGCTACTCAATATTTGTATTTTATACATTTAAGTAAGTACGTCCTTATGATAAATCTTTCTATGTAGCCTTCACAATAGTTATTAGGAGCGCAGCTACTTAATGTTTGTATTACATATATGCAGGTACGTACGTCCTTATAATAAATCTTTCTATTTACCCTTCACAATAGTTATCAAAAGCGCAGCTACACTACATATGTATCATATAAATGTAGGTAAGTCCGTCCTAACAAAAATATTTCTTTAGAGTTCTAATAATAGTTATAGGCTACTCTATAATAACTAAATTTGCTACCTTTTTCTGTTACTAATGGATGTATCTATTCTTGTAAAGTATTAGAAAAACAAGGATGACAACATCCATAAAAGCGAAGCTCTGAAACGGTTGGACAAACGGACATTAACGCTTGTATAGTGTCAGAACTGAATAATCAGAATATAAATGAATAAGAGACAAAGGAAAATTGTGAGTAAATTTGTTGAAAAACTTGATATAGGATAATGTTTATGGACATACTTACATTTTAGGACTTGATTATAGAGTTGCTTTGCTTTGCTATAATATTGTACTTTGTTGTCCCAGGAATCAGTATACCAAAAATCAGAACAATCGGATATTCTGGTAATGATTATAAAGTTTCTACGCTTTCGCACCTAACTACTACAGGAATCACCATGCAAAGTTTGAAATCGATAGGACAATTCTAACATACCTAAATTAACAAAAAAAAGCTACCTGTCTATAACGAACGGGCGTACGGACCGACCCTAATTATAGAAAAGCTTCGCTTTTAAAAATAATTTGTGTAACGCCAATATTTTTAGTGACAAACTTTAGGCCTTTTTATAAGAATTATTGTCATTGCATTTTTTTAGTAGCGAAGCTACTCTATAATTCACAATGTCCGTCCGTCTGTCCGTCTGTCCGTCTGTCCGTCCGTCCGTCTGTCCGTCCGTAATTAATGAATTGGGGGAAACGTGATTTTCTCGGCTCCTATACAAGATAGAGAGCTGAAATTTTTTGACAACATTCTCATCATTAAGGAGCAAAATTAACTATAAAACATCAACGGCGATCGGACTGCTTTTTAGCAGGTTTTAGGCTATTTTTTATATTTTCCAAATTTTCCCCATATCTTTGGTGTTTATGGTCCGATTTTCAAAAAATTTTCAGTTGAAGATATCAAAATTAAATTTCCCGTCATTTGAAGAAAACAACAATGACGGTCAGACTGCCTTTTTGCAGGTTTTTGGCTATTTTAATATTTTTCACATTTTCCCCATATCTTTGGTGTTTATGGTCCGATTTTCAAAATTTTTTCAGTTAAAGATATCAAAATTAAGTTTCCTGTCGTTTGAAGAAAACAACAATGACAGTCAGACTGCCTTTTTGCAGGTTTTGGGCTATTTTTCATATTTTTCACATTTTTACCCATATCTTTGGTGTTTATGGTCCAATTTTCAAAAAATTTTCAGTTAAAGATATTAAAATTAAATTTCTGGCGTTTTAAGAAAAGAAACAATGGCGGCCAAACTGACTTTTAGCAGGTTTTGGGCTATTTTTATATGTTTGACATATTTCCCCATATCTTTGGTATTTTTGGTCCAATTTTAAATTTTTTTTGCATTAACAGTTTCAACATATTTTTTCCATTGTTATGTGCATCTAGTATGTAATTTACTTTAACCGTCTTCATCATAGAAAATAAAACAAGGTTTCGTGTTTATTTTCTCCAACAAATCTATTCTTGATTTTAGTAAATACACTTTAAATCTACTTCTACGTATTCCCATCCACAATTTTTGTGCTTCGCTACTTATGGATGTTGTCATCCTTGTTTATGTTTTTATTCGATTTATTGCCTAAAAAAACAAGGATGATTTATATTAGGGTAGCAAAGATTAGGGTAGGTAAAGGTTTTTTTTTTGTATGAAGCTTAAGATTTCAATAACTACTGAACCGATTGGGTTCTCTATTTTAGATTAGCTTTGGATAGGTCCTGTGATGAATTTAGGCTCTTTTAATTTCAGATTTAAGTCTTGGGATGGTTTTAAGCTATTATTCAAGCCACCCTCTGCCCCTTCTAGATGCTAGGTGAGTAGCCAATAGTTAAAGTTATAATAAGCTAACCGTAAATAGATAAGAAATAAATCATAATTTTAGAAAAGTTTTGCTTCCAAAAATATAAAAAAAAGAAATGCTATACATAAATTTGACATGCGGATCTAGATAATTTTGCTTCATTTATCACCTAATTGTTAAAAATGAAGTAAATGCTGGTTTTTATGGACCAAAAGATTCAATAATTAGAGCGCTGAAACTGTGGATGATGGCAAAAATACTGATGTACTACTTCTAAAAACTCTTTTTGGTATTGAAAGTCATTTAAAATGATGGCCTAAAACCTTCACAATCACAGGAATAAGAAACATTCATGGTAGTTAAAGAATTGTCAACCTAACCATTTCAGAGATTTTGTGTAACAATAAAATCCTAGCAGTTTAACTTCTTCGGTGGTTTATGAGGTTGTTAATTTTATTAATGATTTTTAATCCTTAAAAAACCTTTAGTGTTTTCGTTCTCTTTAAGTTTTGACGATTTTTAAATTTTCTATTATTTTTTCTTCTCAAAATTTGTTGCGTAACTCAATTTTAGAACCAACGATCATTCCCCACCTACCCCCTCTCATTTTTAAAATGAATCTTTTAAATCTTGTGGGGTCCTATCCCAACTAGGTATAACCCCTACGGTGCTCTTCTAATCTTTACCTAACCTGAAATAATTAAGAAAATATGTAACTTGTAAATGATACTAAATGACAATTTAATGTTTTCATGTAAACTTGTCATTGATACGCTAATTAAGGACATAAATTTACATGAAAGCCAAAAAAATAAGAAATTTAGTTTAAAATCCGGGCTTTTAACTCGACGTCCTTGCATCGCGTCCAGTCCAAAAACCTACTACTACTACACCACGCTAACGGCGTTTTGACATACTAGCACAAAAATTAGGAAATCGTAAAAGCTAGAGTAGAATTAGTTTATGACACAACTGATTGATGTTTTATAATAAGAAAGAGAATTTTGCCTTAAACTATTCCACCAATCAAAACCAACAATTGTTTCGTATTATATTTTTTATTCAAGACAACATAAGCATAATGCGTTGCTATAATACTTTAAACATAAAATTTGTTTCATTGTATGACACTCGCAACCATTGATATATGCGCTCAAATGCTTCAGCATAAAACATATTAGCTTTTAAACATTTCTTATTATTTAAGAAACTTCCATACTTTTTAAATTTTTTGTTTACAACCGTGTGGGTTGGGGTAAAAAAGGATATTTTTATCAATATAGCTAGAAAGATTCTATAGATGAACTTAAAACTAAGTAATGTATTAATAAGATAAAAATACATACATTTTATTTAGAAATAACAGTAAACTGTATAACAAATAAAATCTCTGATTCTGCAATGCTTAGATAAATCGGACGGACAGACATGATCTAATTATTTAGAATCTACATTATAAAATAATCGAAATGAAATCTAAACGAAAAGTAAAAAGAGTAATTTGACCTTTTGAAGCTCATAAAACCATTGAGAAATTTGCCTATTTTACCCCAGAGATTTATGGATAAGATAATTGGCGATAAAAAAAGATTAGTTTTAATCGTGATTTAAATTCTGTAGATTAAAAGGATTGGCGAAAAAGTTCGACCACTGATAGTTTGCATTGCCCATTCGATAATTTTTAGGTCAATAGTTATGAAGAATTGTTTATGCCCAATGTCCCCTCCCTCCCCGATTCGACTAGTTTTAAAAAAGTACCTTACAATTAGGCTAAATTTAATTTTCTAAGTTTTTATGATTTCTAAACATTTATATAGTTAGCTTGTTTGTCCAGTAAGATCTCAAAAATGCGGGAAGGTTTGTAACAAATTTATGTAAAGAAGCTTCAGGTTTTAAGCTATTTTCATATAATACTTCTTTGTAGGCACACCCATATCCTTCAAAATTGATTACAACCCATTGTTAAATTCTGAGTTCAGACCTTTTTATGTTTTGTTTTCAATTTATTATGAATAGTGCAGCTACTCTAAAGCCAGAGCCAGTAAGTTTGTCCATTGCTTACTCTGTTTAATAAAAATGACTTGTAATTATTTATTGAGTTTTTGCCATATAATTACAAATGAAAAAATACCCAAAAATGTAGTATGTAAAACTTCATTGACAATAGTTACCTTAAATTTATCTTGCTCTAGCGGCTAAGCCCATAGCCTCTAGGGTAGAATAGAAAAAGTCAGTGAAATAGTCCAATCCAAAGCTTATAAAGCTTCACTGAAATTTACATCAAATTCGGACAGATATACTCCGAGATCTTCAGCTACAAACAAACAAAAAACGTTACCACTTTATGTTAAAGAATAGCATTTTCTTAACAAATATACATTTGTCCTCTATAATACTTTACTTTCATTTTCTATGAAATTGCTGCGCTACGTATGTCCATACTTGTCCTTGTTATTTAAATATACGAAGCCATTTCAAGGCTTTACTAGGATTTTTTATGACGTATAATTAAATTCAATGATTTTTCTATTTGTTTTCAGTTAACATGTATGAATTTTGTTTTTGAGTACGAAGAACAAATAATTTTAAACATGTTAAGAATTGAGTGTTTTAGAAAATTGTCCGCAGATAGAAAAATGAATTATATTGGCCCCAAGGGACATTTAGAATTGGATTATTAATCTATGGTTTATATTTTTTGGTGTAAATTGCTGTAAAACCATATGGTTATACGATACACGAGTTTTCAGCACGATTCAGAATCAAAGATTAAGAAACTTAGAATAGTTATTCCTAGCATCGTATTATAAACAGCTTTCCGCGGATATAGAATGTACAATTATAAGATTAAAACTAGTTTTTTTTAAGCCCCGAGGTGCAGAAGGCACTGGCTAATATATAATACGATGCTAGGCATAGTTTTTTCGTATGGATGAAAACCGGTTCCTCTCCACCGGATTCGAATGAATACGAGAAAAACATAATTTTTTCTAATTCTAACTGCTTATGAATAGTGACAAAAATCATTTTTGATAAAATTAAACAGAAAATAAACAAATTTACTTTTATAAAACTATGAAATTAAGCCCCGAGGTGCCGAAGGCACTGGCTAATATATAATACGATGCTAGGCATAGTTTTTTCGTATAAATGAGAACCGGTTCCTATCCACCGGATTCGAATGAGTACGAGAAAAACTTTTGCTATATTTTTTTCTAATTCTAACTGCTTATGCATAGTGACAAAAATCATTTTTGATCAAATTTAACAGAAAATAAACAAATTTACTTTTATAAAACTATGAAATGCAGTTTTAGAATACCAACTAAAACTAATTAAGGGCAATTAATGCACACAATGTTAATTAATCGCTATTTTCATAATTAACATGAATAATGGTCAACATGTGTTACAGTTTTGTACAACTTGCTTGTTGTACTTTGTACAACTTGCTTGGTGTACTTTGTACAGCTTGCTTGGTGTACTTTGTACAGCTTGCTTGGTGTACTTTGTACAGCTTGCTTGGTGTACTTTGTACAGCTTGCTTTTTGTACTTTGTACAGCTTGCTTGGTGTACTTTGTACAACTTGCTTGGTGTACTTTGTACAACTTGCTTGGTGTACTTTGTACAACTTGCTTGGTGTACTTTGTACAACTTGCTTGGTGTACTTTGTACAACTTGCTTGGTGTACTTTGTACAATTTGCTTGGTGTATTTTGTACCTATAATTATTTGGTAGTACAGCAACTTCAATGGAAATATTATTAGGATAATGCACCAGATTTTCAAGTTCTATAACAAAGTAAAACTTGCGGCAGGCTAAAATAACGATTCCCTGCTTTTACCCTTTTGCCCTATTTCCTCCCCTCCTACTGAAAGAACGAAATGACCAATAAACGAGTTCCATCTTAGCAAGCAAAATTAACGACAATTTTTCCCTTATCATAATATCCACGTATTTTTTAAAGCCATTGCCACTTCATATTAAGGAATTGTCTTCTTAAAATTACTTTTTCTGCGCTGTTTTTCTACATAATTATCCTTATTCCTCTACAAATTAAACAAGGATGACAACATCCATAAAAGCGAAGCTCTGAAACGATATGACAGACGAACTTTAACTTTTGATGAGTGTCAGAACTGAATATACAAATATGAAAATATAAGGTTTGACAAAAGTATACGTAAATTTGTTGCAAAACTGTTTAAGGACTTACTGACATTTTTAATACTTGATTATAGAGATGCTTCGCTCATAATATTGTACCTTATTGTAATAGGAATCAGTAATCAAAAAATCAGATCAATCGGATAATTTTCTCACATAAAAATTCTTATTAAAAAAGTAAAGAAATCAACATGTTTCAAATGGACGTACGGACATTCTGGTAATGATTATAGAGTTGCTACGTATTCTTAATCGTACCTAATTACTACAGGAATCACAATGCAAAGTTTAAAACCGATAGGACAATTCTAACATGCCTAAATAAACGAAAAAAGCTATCCGTTACGGACAACTGGACCGACCCTAATTATAGAAAAGCTTCGCTTTTAAAAAGATTATCTTATCTTTTATCTTTATTTAAAAATAGTACACTAAACAATTTATTTAAAACCCTTTAGCTCTAGTCCATCCAACAAAAGGGTGGTTAAAATCTGAATTTTCTGAATAAGGGCATAATTAGATATATGTTGAAGGTTATATCTGTGGTTTCCTTATTAATTCAAATAAAACTGACTTAATTTATTTTTAAAAAGGATTTTAATTGATGTTACTGTTTAATTGGCCTTATTCGTTTGTCTATGCTGTTTAAAAGACTAGCGTCTACGCCCCTAGCCATTAGATTTTAAAAGAAACAGTCTACCACCCCCTTTTTGAATTTGAATATTAAAAAGAATGTTCTTTTTTATGGGGGGGGGGTGTCCCCCCCCCATGAAAATAGCTAAAAATCGTCACAGGACCAGTAAATAAATTCCCTGAAGAGTAGAGCCCAATCGGTTCAGTGGTTACTGAGATCTTAATTTTCAGACAGACAGACATTGTTCGTTTAACGTTGAAATTATGTTAAACATTACTGTTAAAAAAAACTATAACTACCAATGTTCTAATAATAATAGTTTGACTTTAGTCTTATGATGATTTAATAACAATACTAAGTATAGCAAGGTTATTTCGTTTTTTAATTACTGTCTATAAACTTCTTTCTCGTATTCATTCGAATCCGGTGGATAGAAACCGGTTCTCATCCATACGAAAAAACTATGTCTAGCATCGTATTATATCCAGTTTTCTACGAATATAGAAATGTACAATCACAAGATTAAATCTAGTTTTTTTAGCCCCGTGGTTTTAATCTTATAATTGTACATTCTATATCCGCGGAAAGCCGTTTATAATACGATACGAGAAATAACTATTCTTGGATGTAGCCCTTCTTGTTAATGTTGCTATTTAAGTTGTAATTCACTAAAATTTTAATATTTTAAATTGTAAAATATAAATATTCAAAAAATTAATTATTTATGTTGAAAGTAGCATAACAAAAGAGAAAAATTATATTAACAATAACTTGTAATATACAGAATACATCAATAGTTACGAAAACCGGTTTTCAGCTGTACTAAAAAATAATGTATAGCATTGTGTTACAGACACGAACATTAAAAGAAAAATCATAAAAGTAATAACAGTTTTGTTAGCTCGGTTCTTCGGCCCCTCGTTGCTAACAAAACTGATTAAATCTTACAACTCAAATTTTTCATATTAACCCGCGGAAAGCTGTCTATAATACGAAAACTATTATGATATATTTTTGTGCCTGAGTTATGTGCAGGCTGACAGGCTGACAGACTGACAGACACTGTTTATAAAGAAGCTGTTGGCCAAAAGTATTAAATAACCGTCTATGTTATTAATATAAAATTTCAAAGCAAATGATAACATCTTTAAACAGTCATTCTCTTTTAAATATACACCATAGATATAGAAATATGTAAAAATCAGTTTAAGTTTAAATAATTTTATCAACAACAAAAAACTACATTCAACATATTGTCAGTTGAATTTGAATTGCAGAATGTGTACACAGTTTCCTCGGTGTTTCCTCACCCTATCTCAATATTTACTACTAGCTAAAAAAGCTTCAAACTTCCAAAAAAAATCAAATTTGTATAATGTATACATCGTTTATACATTCAATTTTTTTTTTAAGTTTGAAGTTTTTTAGCTGTAGTAAATATCGAGATAGGATGAGGAAACACCGAGGAAACTGTGTACACATTCGGCCATTCAAATTCAACTGACCCAACATATATTATTATGTTATACAAAAAGTTTTTTGAATGAAAGATCTGTGTATTTTTTAAAAAGACATCCATTTATCCATTTAGAGTATCCTTTATAGAATATTCTAAACATATTCTCTTAACTTTTAGAAGAACAATTGTTTTTTAAAAAATATCTTTGTCATCTAGATAGCATTCTTAACCATTCTTTTAGTTTTAATGCATTTTACCAGTGTAGCTACTGTATGGACAACTTTATTTGTGTGAGCTAAATAACTGTCAATTAAACTTGCTCTGTATCTCTAAATTTGTAAATAAGTAATTAACAATTTTTATATTTTTAACTACAAAAATTTTGAAACTCGGACCATAAACACCAAAGATAAGGGGAAAAGTGTGAAAAATATAAAATAGCCAAAAACCTGCTAAAAATGAGTCCAACCGCAATGGATGTTTTATAGTTAATTATACTCCTTTATAATGGAAATATCGTCAAAAAGTTTCAGACTTATATATTTTATAGGAGCCGAGAAAATCACGTTTCCCCCAAAACATTTCGAACAGACGGACATTTCAAATTATAGAGTAGCTTCGCTACTAAAAACATATTTTAGAAATAAAGCCTTAAATGGGATGAAATATATAATTCAAAAATCTTGATAGAATCTTACGAATAATGGATGTTGACATCCTTGTCTTTCAATGCAATTGTGTCGACTATGAAAAGGCAAAACAATTTTAATTAATCATTTGGTTTGAATTATGTAATCTTTGTAATAATTTTGCTAAGACAAGAGCTGGATCTTTAAATCATTTTAGTGTTAAGCCAGATCCAAGTGAGCCAGATCGGTTCGGCTCACCCCGATCTGGCTCACCACTAAAATGATTTAAAGATACAGCTAAGGTGCGACATTCTCTGGAAAAATAGAATATGAAAATAAAACAAAAATCTAAATAAAAAAATAATTTTACCAGAAAATACAGAAGCTCTTTATAGCGCCTTAAAAAATGACGCAATTCAATACAAATGACCAATGATAGACAAAACTAAGACTAGATTACAAATGGCAGGCTAGTATACAGTTTAATTGACCAAAGGTAGGCCATTATGATGTCATTTTAATAGTCACTATAAAAAGCTTGTTTGTCCTTCACTTTAGTTACCTTTATTTGGAGTCCAAACAAAATTATTTAAATCTGTTGATTGACATTTATTCATGTCTAACTAAGACCTTTTAAAACCTTTTATTTCCTAAATGAATATCAGGGAGTAGTCCCTTTCGTGACAACGCCCCTTAAGAGGCGATTCGTCGTATTTTCAAATAGGCTTTTTATAGGTTATTTTAGGTTAGGTGATTGCCCCGCAGGGTTAGAGTCCTCCGCAGGAGCTAGAAATAGGAGAAAAGCTACTGTGAAATATGAAGAATCGCCCCTTAAGGGGCGTTGCCACGAAAGGGACTATACCCGAATATTATACAATACTTATTATTAAAACCATTATATAGATAAATTTTGTAATCGCTTCAAACCTATCAATTAATTATTTTTTATCCTTGTGGGTTTGTCTAGACAATTCAGGAGCAAGATTCTTAAATTTATTCAGATTTAAATTATAATTAAATCAGAGAGTAAGGGGATCTTTGGCTGTAAATTACAATGGTACCAAAAGTTTTATTATCTCATTATCTTATTACTTGGCTAAAAAATATGGATGCTTTAAATTAATTTTTATTGGTTTGTGTCAAACTGATGGTGTCCTAACTTTTCTACCAGCAATCTTAAACTAAAGAAGGGGTAATTTTGATTATTGAAAAAGTATAGCAATTTATCATCCACTAGCGGCTACGCCCCTAGAGGCCTCTAGTGGTACTTTTAAATAATACGATACCTTGCAATGTTGCGTAGGAGTCTCTATCAATTTTCTACGATACCTTGCAATGTTACGTAGGGAAAAATAATATCGATTTATTGTGATTTTTCTTGGGAGGGTGGTGGTACCCTTCCCCCAAAATAGTTATAAACCTTCCCGAGACCTATGAGAAGCTACCCTGTTAAGGAGAACATGATCAGTTCAGCGGTTAGCGTTATCCTTCGTTACAAACACACAGACATCATGTTACTTTATTATAAGGATTGTATTATCCCATAAGATATTAATTAAAGAGATATTAATTTGAGCTCTGTAAATAGCCGATAGGATAATTCATTCTTATATAAATTTGTATTAGCAAACATTATTCCCTGCTTTTAACTTGTTTACCCTTGTTTAATTTCAAAACAATTTCTTGAATAAAAGGCCCAAAATATCCTAAAATTTAGGCACATTCCTCTTTTGGCTAAATGGACCCCCAATCTTTATTGAAGTAGATTAAAGTTGAAAATACAGGGTAAGGAGGGGGGGAATTTATTTTTAGTGGTTCACTTCCAGTTGTAAGGATATTGTCAATTTTTCCCAAAGTCATGATACACAATTTATTTATAGAATAATATGAAAAGTGATTTAACACATATTAGTATATTCCAGAGAAATGGCGTTGCAGGAAATTCAATAACTACTAAAAATTAAGATTGTTAGAAAGTTAGAACTTAAATAAATCTTTTACAGTATGCTATATTTACATTTTCTATTCATAGTGATTATTTTTCACGCCATTGCCCTATTCCTACAACTGTTTTAATGTGTTTAAGGTGATGTTTACAAAATTTTGGTTTTAAGGAAGCTTTGAAACAAAATCATATGGGTTGTAATGAGCGAAGCTGCTCAATTTATTTGTCTATAGGCTTTAAGTATCTAAGTTTGAGTGTAAGTCTAAATATTTTCAACAATTGTTCAATAAGTAACTAGCTTCTGCGCGACCATAGCTCTTTATTTTAAAGGGTAGAGAAGGGCAGAAAAATAGCCTAAAACTATTTCAAGACATAAAAATAAATAGCTTAAAACTCTGTTGTGACATTTGTAAAGCTTCCTTGAAGATCTTGGAAGTAATAAAAAAACTTACTACTTTACATAATAGAATATGCAGGTATTATCATCAAATCATTGTGTAAATATAGTTAATATAAACTTAGTTACATAGAGGGTTAAAAAAACAAGGATGACAACATCCATAAAAGCGAAGCTTTGAAACGGTAGGACAAACGGACATTAACACTTATATAGTGTCAGAACTGAATAATTAGAATATAATGTATAAGAGTCGAAGCAAAATTGTAAGTGAATTTGTTGAAAAACTGCTTGATACAGGATAATGTTTATGGACATACTTTCATTTTTTAAGACTTGATTATAGAGTTGCTTCGCTTATAACATTATACTTTGTTGTCCCAGAAATCAAAATCAAAAATCAGATCAATCGGGTGATTAGATCACATAAAGATTTTTTGTTAAAAAAGTAAAAAAAAAAACATGTTTAAAATGGACGTATGGACATTCTTGTAATGATTATAGATTTGCTTCGCTTTCTAAATTGTACCTTACTACTAAAGAATCACCATGCAAAGTTTGGAATCGATAGGACAATTCTAACATGCCTAAATTAATGAACTAAGCTATCCATCTGTGACGGACTGACGTACGGACCGACTCGCTTTTAAAAATCCAGGCAATCTATCTCGTGAACTAGTGATTTAGAAAAATTTTACTTTAAGAACTTTGTCACGAATCTTTTCATCTATTTGTGTATAAACTTTTAACACACATTGTCTGTTCAGTGAAAACCGCGCAATTTTTTAAAATCTCTTTAGCATGACATTTCATTACAATGAACGGTTAGAACTTAAAGACAAATTAAATGTAATTAAAGTTACTAATACTATAAGTACAAATTTGTATTTATTCGTTAGCTTACAAAAATTGCTAAAATACCCAATTACTAAAATTTTAAAAATTAGTAAAATTATATAAACACTCTTAACACAATTAAAAACACCTATTATACTAAATGAAAAAATCAAATGATCCTTAAAAAAAACTTTCGAAAACGACGAAATTTCTAAAATGCTCTGTAGACCTTTTCTTACTATGCTAATTATTATTAAATTAGATATAAAAAAATTATTTTTAACCCGTAACTATATATTTTTGTAGAAACAATATTTCTTATTATTATTAAACTATCAATTCTAGTTGCTTTGAATTGTCTAAAACTATCCCAAGACACACATGAAAAAACCTTACGACTTTACATAATAAATATTTTTTTAAATTTCAAAATTGATTTTATTTCGTACTTTTCTCCCAAAATAAAAATGTCCATATTCGACTGTGAAATAAGATTAAATTTGATAAGTTTTGGTCTATTTATGGAGCAATATCCTTTATATTGCATATGGACCTCTTTCCCCCATTCAATTCATTGGATTTGTTAGTTTAAGATGGCTCAACAAGTAGCGCATCCGCTCGTCGTCGGGGAGATGCTAGGTTCGAATCTCGAGCCGACACCACGTCATAACTAAAGACGTTAAAAATTGTTCCTACTGCTGCTATGTCAGGTGCGCGACATAGATAGTAAGAGTATGGGGAATGCCTTGGCCCTTAAACAGGCGCAACTCAACTCCAAGCACAGTTAGTACTTCTCAGACAAAGGTCGTGCAATCAAAGGGTTGGTTGTCCGATTGATGTTACAAAAAACAAATAAAATATTTGGAAATAAATAAAAGTATGTAGTCAAGGCTGATATTACATTGACATTACTTTTTTTCAAATGACATCAAATATAAAATGAAAGAAGTCACATTATTGACGTAACATTAAATAGGCATAGAGATTTCCTATTACTCAAAGTAGTAAGCTTTTTTGTCTGTAGTTAAGGATCTCGCTACCTACTGAAGGCTTCTAGGGGGTGGAGCTGCTAGAATATTGATAAAACAACAAAAAAAGGGGGGGGGGGGAGGGTGTAATAAGAGGTCCAATCGCAATATAAGTGATTTCTCCTATTTACGGCCGTGTAAAGTATACATAAAACCACTAACTCACTGATTTTCTCTTTTTCTCTCTCCTCCTTTCTTTCTCTCTCTCTCTCTCTCTCTCTCTCTCTCTCTCTCTCTCTCTCTCTCTCTCTCTCTCTCTCTCTCTCTCTCTCTCTCTCTCTCTCTCTCTCTCTCTCTCTCTCTCTCTCTCTCTCTCTCTCTCTCTCTCTCTCACTTTTTTTTTTCTTTCTTCCACTCTCTCTATGAGTATCACACAATAGGGGAGATAATAATGACGGTTGAATTAATCTACAGCTCCTTTTATTATCCAATTTTTTTATACATATTTTTAATATATAAAATTTAAAGAAAATATTGAATTTTCTTCCATTATCCTATTCCTGTATACCAGTGATGACCCCATTTTTTGTTTAATCATGGAAAAAGACATGTTAAAATAATAACATAGTTATTTCTCGCATCGTATTATACAGCTGGATATAATACGATGCTAGACATAGTTTTTTCGTATGTATGATATTTGGTTCTAATCCACCGGTTTCAAATGAAAACGAAAAATTTATTCACGATTTACATCCCTCAACACTTCATTTCTTTATAATTTTCATATTTTAATAGTTATTTCTCGCATTGTATTATAAACAGCTTTCCGCGGATATAGAATGTACAATAATAAGATTAAAACAATTTTTTTAGCTTAAAAAACTTGTTTTACTCTTATGATTATACATTTTTATATTCGTAGAAAGCTGGATATAATACGATGCTAGACATCGTTTTTTCGTATGGATGAGAACCGGTTCCTATCCACCGGATTTGAATGAAAAAATATTTCTTAATCCCTGGCTTAAATGTTTTTAAGACAGTAGAAACCTTTTTTTCACACAAACTATCAAAATCTTTTCAATTTTTGGGGGGGCCCTAAAAACTAACCAAATTTTCCAAAACAATAAAAATCTTTTTAAAAAAAAATTTGTTAACTAAAATCTTTAAAAAAGTTTTTTTTGTACTTTAAAAAAATATTCTATAACTATATAATATTATGTCATTTAAAACCGAAAAGATACGAGAGAAAAAAGGTTCAGATATAGTCTAAAATGCGCTATGGTAAAATTAATATTGTCGACACCCTAGAAAACATCAAAACACACTCACTCACACACACACACACACACACACACTCACACACACACATACACACACACACAAACACACACACAAAGCATAACTTTCTCTTTGGAAAATAAATGATTTAATGGTCCTACCGCCACAATTAAAATGCTTTTTTCTTTCTTTTAAACTCCCGAAAGTTTATGATACAGCCCAAAGATTAAAAAAACATTTAGAAGCGAAACTACTTTGAAATTTACTGTGTATGTAAGACAAAGTGTATGTAGAGCAAAAAATGAAAATTTTTAAAAAACTTTTAAAGGAAGCTTCAAAAATTTCAAATAAACAAAAACATTTAATTTAAAGCGAAATATGTAATGGGTATATTGAAGTTTTAACCAAAACTAAAAAGGACCGATATTATATAAAGCGTCTATGTAAAATATGTTAATGTAGTTATTTTGGTATGCTTCGCTACTTTTGGATGCTGCCAACCTCTAATTATAAATGATCCTTTTCTCACTTTCAAAATACACGGTATGCTGTATAATTAAGACTTGAAACATAAAATTTGAACAATCAATTTTATGACCAAAATAAAAGCTGTAATTGAAGTGTTTAATGATAAAGGGTTCATTAAAATTCTATCCTTTTATATAACGTAGTAAGCGTTTTATGTCTGTTCCGAAGGATCTCGCTAACCGCTGAACCGATATTGTTCTCCTTTACAGTGAAGCTTCTTATAGGTCCTGGGAAGGTTTTAAACTATTTACTCAAAAAAAAAATTTTTTCTCTTTTGAAATACAAATTTAAAATTAGATGAGGTCGACTTTCCCCCTCCTACCTTAAGTGCCCCTAGAGGCTTCTAGGGGGCGTAGCCGCTAGTTAAATATAAAGCTGCTCCATGGATAACCTATAAAAGCCACTTCACCTCAACTTTTTAAAATACATCTTTATGATACTTCGTTTAGTGTAGGTTAAGTAAGTTTCACGATAGTGTCCTCAAAATAAAAATAGTTTTCTATCCCTCTTGTAAAAAGTACAAATTCATGTTCTATTTCGATTGGAATTACTTAGTCATAGATTAGTTGCCTAAAGAATGACAATCATTACCGACAAACGTACCAACGAAAAGATTAGCTTCGCTACTGCAAAAATAACAATTATACAACGACACAAAAACTGGTGGACCGAAACAGTGAATAAGCAAAGCAAAGTATATGCATATAGTCTCACAGAAAAACACATAATAATTCAAAAAAATAATTGAAGAAACAGACAACAAGCAATTGACATTTTAATTAATACCGATTGGTTAAATAGCAAATTACATTTTAAGCTTTTAATACTAAAAATCTTTCCTTTTAAAATAAAGTTAATTATTTAAAAAATCTTTTCGTACAGACCGACGTATATTATATTAGGTATTAAAAGTGCAGTCAAAAATATTTTTTTTATTTTATAATCAAAATGCCTTTCCCTGAAAAGCATAAAGTTTACTTCATATGATTTATTCTTTTACAACTTAAGTTTTACAGGTAAAATACATCATTTCCTACTAACATACAACAAAATGCATATACAGGGTCTTTTTGTCTATAATACAAAGTAGAATGTTGTCTGAAGCTTAAGATCTCGGTAACCACTGAACCGATTGGATTCTACTCTTCAGGGTATATACCTATCAGTCCTGTGGTGGTTTTAAGCTATTTTCTTGGGGGGTGGGACACCCCCCAACCCCCCCAAAAATGAAAATTTACCCCCCCCCAAAAAAAAATTTTCTTGAGAACACATTAGACTATTTTTTACGAATTTTGCGAATTCTTTATTTAATCGAGAAAATGTTTTCCTGCTGGGTAGGTGCCAAAATAGGTGCGATCCGTTCTGCTGGGTAAGTAATAGTAATTTTGTTTACCCCCAATTACGATAAAACATAAAACAAAAAGGCGTGAAAGACAAACAGATAAGAATGATTATAGAGAAGGCTTTCTACCAAAAAAATCACAAAAAAAATTGTTTTTTATTAAACAAAATCTATTATTTATTTTGCAAGACCCTGTATTAACAACATACATGTAACATTTCTGCAAATCTACTGACATGAAATAGCCATGTAAATCAATCATTTTACAAACTATATTTTTAAAAGCGAAGCTTTTCTATAATTAGGGTCGGTCCGTCCGTCCGTAACGGATAGCTTTTTTCGTTTATTTAGGCATGTTAGAATTGTCCTACCGATTTCAAATTTTGCATGGTGATTCCTTTAGTAATTAGGTACGATTTAGAAAGCGTAGCAACTCTATAATCATTAAAAGAATGTCCGTACGTCCATTTTAAACATGTTGATTTTTTTACTCTTTTAACAACAAATTTTTATGTGATCTAATCATCCGATTGATCTGATTTTTGGTATGTTAATTCCTGAGACAACAAAGTATAATGTTATAAGAGAGGCGACTCTATAATCGAGTCCTAAAAATGTAAGTAAGTCCATAAATATTATCCTGTAACAAGCAGTTTTTCAACAAATTTACTTACAATTTTGCTTCGACTCTACTACATTTATATTCTGATTATTCAGTTCTGACACTATATAAGTGTTAATGTCCCTTTGTCCTACCGTTTCAGTGCTTCGCTTTTGTGTATGTTGTCATCCTTACATCATTACATGATACAATAAAACTTGATTTAGATATTTAGATAGAAAAATCCTTATACTAAAGTAACAGGGTGTAATTGTGTTTGTATGTTTGTACCAAAGAATCTCGCTAACCGCTGAACCGATATTATTCTCCTTTACATTACAGGGTAGCTTCTCATAGGTTCCGGGAAGGTTTATAACTATTTTGGGGGAAGGTACCACCACCCTCCCAAGAGAAATAACAATTTTTTTTTACCTATATAGACTTGAACGCAACATTGCAAGGTATCGTAGAGACTTGAAAGCAACATAGATGGGTATCGTATCATTTTTAAAAAAAAACAGTTATTGCCACTAAAGGCCTCTAGGGGCGTAGCCGCTAGTATAACATAATGTGTTAGTGATATCATTGTTAAGGCCTACAAGTATAAAAAGATCTATATTTTAATGAAAAAAGTACTTTTCTAATAATTTAAAAAATGAAGTAAAAAAATACAAAAAAAAACATTCTTTATAAAGAAAATGGCATAAGGAAAAGAGGTTTAAAAATGCATGTATGAAAAATTTATTGTTCTTTTATATGTTGCTTAGGATTGGTCGATTTTTAAAAAGTTTTAGAAGATTTTTAATACGATATCAATTTCCGGATATGACATTAAATTTAAATAGTTTATTTATTTCTTCAAAGGCAATTCAAATTATTATTAATTAAGAACACAACTTAAAAGCGGAAATTTTTATTCTGTATAAACGTAAAAATTGCATTTTTTTGATATAAAAATCTCAGTTGGATAAATTAAACAATTTATATCTTTTTGCATGTAGAGATAATTTAATTTGCAGGCCCTCTAACTATAAAATAATACTTCCTTGATATTTGATGTTCAAATATTGTCCCTAATAATTTGGCTATTTTAAAACCATGTAGTTTCTAAGTAGTTGAAAGTTGAAAGAAGTCCAATATTTCATACAATTGCGCCGCCTAGCGGAACTTTAAAAACTTTCTTTTGACAGCAAACATATATAGATCCTATCCTATTACTGTGATATGAAAGTATGTCAATTGTAAAAACCATTAAAATTGTATGTCAACAACATGCCCTCAAGTTTAACTGGGAAGTTGAAGCTAGTAAAAGTGGCTGACTCAGATTATGACGTCAAAACAAATTAACCAATTAGAGGCCAGTATACACTGTAATTGACCAATGGTTAAATTTTTAGTGGCCTCTCATTTGTTAATTTTTTTTACGTCTTAATCTGACTCAGCCACTTTTACTAGCTTCGGGAAGTTTTGTGTAAACTCCGACTTTTTTATTGTCCATGTAGCATTCTCTCTGGTTATAATTAACTTTTATATCATTATCATTAAACTACAAAGCGAATGCAAGGCATAACACTGTTGGTCAGTTCCCTGAAATACTGGCCAAAATATTTATTGGATTCTGGATTAATTATTACTTGGATCTTACTCCAGATTTTCATGTTTCATGATAAAGTGAACTCTGTAGTTGGCTAAAACAACGATCCCCCTCCTACTGGATAAACGGCCCGACCAATAAATGTAATAAATACGAGAGGATAATGCAACCAAAATTGACGACAATTTTTCTCCTGTCATAATATCCACGTGTTCATTAATTGGATAACGTGTATGAATTGTTGATTACATTTAGTCGACATGAAAGTTGATCAATGTGTTTTTAAAGGACCCTTAAACAGAGGTGGATTCTTAAAAAAAATGCCCCACTAATCGTCTAGTGGGGCAAAATTGTTTTCGTGAAAAATCCACCAAAATCACATTCAAAATCTACAAAAAATTAAACAAAATCATAGAAGGGTTATCAACATAAAATTTTATTTAGTTTTTGTAGATTTTTTATGTGATTATGGAGGATTTTTCACGAAAACAATTTTACCCCACAAAGCGATTAGTGGGGCAACTTTTTTTTAAGAATCCACCTCAGGAGACGACCCCCCCCCCCCCCAAAGCCTATTTAAAACATTTTGACCATACGATTTTGAAGGCGATGATTTGGAAAACAAAATGGTTTTACATGCCTAAAAATTTGGCCAAAAAACACGTTACACGTTTCAATTAGGAGAAAATTAATGGTCTCAACGACCTTCTAAATAATCTGAACCATTTACATCTCCTAAGTGTTTTATGTGTTTGATAACCTGTCAAACTTTATGCTGTCATTATATATTAATTTCAGATTTAAGTCTTGGAAGGTTTTAAGCTATTTTTTTCTGCCTCTTCGAATACAATACCGATAGTATGCTATAACTCACTTTGTCACACTACTCAACAATCTATATTATCATGTCTATTTGTTTTCAGCTTTTTATCTTTTTTTGAAATTGTTGCTATCTTTATTATTAGATCTGGTATTTTTAGATTTTTATTTGATAAAACTATGTTCAATTTTTCTCCCTTTTTGACGTCAAAAAAACTTCTAAAGAATATTAATTCTAAAATTTCTGTTAGCAACAATTTGTATGAGGCGTAGCAACTCTATAAAGTAAAAGTTATGGGTCCATCACTGTCAAAACTGAAGGCTTTTTTAGGCATATTATTTATCGACTAATTCTGTTAGGAAAAAAGTAGTTATTTGAATCACATTAAAACTATATATTAGTGTATTAGTATTAGTGTAAAAAAATTAAACGCTCTTTATACACATTTTTAATATATAATACATAGAGTCTTATTTTGATATAGTACCAGTATTAATAAATACAATTTAAGATACTTTCGTCCTTGTTTTGTCGATAAGAATCTAATTTTTGTCCTATAACAATATAAACCTTTTTTACTCAAATAGTATTGTATTGGAAAATTTTAAGTTTATCAATTTTTAACATCAAAATTTTGTTTAAATATAATAAAAGCTTTGGAATTTTAAGTTTACAAGGATGACTACATCAACATGTAGCGAAGAAAATTCAATTTTTAAACTTGAATATTTTTTGGTGGGTGGGGAGTATCTTTTCTGCTTTAAATCAGCTTAAAACTATAGGCCTACAAATGAAAATCATACATTTTTTAGCCTTTATTATATACAATATGTTAATTTCTGAATAAACAGGGATGACAACATCCATAAAAGCGAAACACTAATACAGTAGGACTAACGAACATTAGCACTTGTGTAGAGTGTCAGAACTGAAAAATCAGAATATAAATGAACAAAAGTAGAAACAAAATTGTTAGTAAATTTGGTCAAAAACTGCTTAGATACAGAATGATTTTTAAGGGCATACTAACAATTTTAGAACTTGGTTATAGAGATGCTTCGCCTATAACATTGTACGTTGTTGTCCCAGGAATCATTATTCCAAAAATCATGTTTAAAATGGACGTACAAAAGTTCTGGTAACGATTATAGAGTTACTCCTCTTTCTAAATCTTACCAAATTACTACAGGAATCATCATGCAAAGTTTGAAATAGATAGGACAATTCTAACATAAATAAATTTAAGAAAAAAGCTATCCGTCACGGACGAATGGACGGACGTACCGACCCTAATTATAGAAAAGCTTCGCTTTTAAAAAGTTAGTTTTATAGTTACTTCGCTACTATTTAAATTTTTATATTTATCAAAGTTTAAATCATACATACAAAAGGATTAGATTTTGTAGGGCTTTATTGCATTTACTAAAATCTGTTTAAATAAAGAAGATTTTCAAATGCTAAAATTATTAGATCTTTTTAAGAAAAAATAAAAGTCGAGGAGTCAAGAATTAATCTTACTCAAAATCTTTTAGCTAAAAAATTAATGGAAAACTTGTTGCAGATTTTTTTTCCCGTTAGGTATGTGAAAATATACGATAATTGAATCTGCCCCTAATTCTGTCTTTGATATTTGTTAAATCTTGCTTGTCCTTCTCTGATAAGTCAGGGATCTAAAGGAATAAGACAATGGCCGATAAAGTGTTATACATTCAAGATAATGACACACAAAATAACCCTTTTCTGTAGATTACAATTAGTGGTAAATCGTTTAAACACAATTAACTAAATGAAGCAACAGTTCAAAATTCCTTAAATGTCTCCAAAGTTTAAAGAAACCGTTCTATAAAACATTGGGGACTAGTGCATTAAACAGCCCCCTCCTTTCCTGGATTAAAGTAGTATTTCTTCAATTTGCTATAGAATATATTTTGTGTAGCATCAACAGTTATGCTAAAAATAGATAAAGAATAAAGTGAAAGGTATATTGGGCAACAATTTTAAGTGGTCTAAACAGGGAGGGGACATTGGGTTTTTTATTGCACTAGTTCCCAAAGTTTTATTATTGCTTAATCGTTGACTTAACAACTTTGGGGACTTTCATTGAATTTTGTTGGTTTGTTTCTTTAGTCGAGGGTCCAAACAATTCAACCACTGATTGTGATCTACAGAAGGGCTAATTTTGTGTATCATCATTGGGGATGTAAATAAATTTATCGGCCAGTTCAGAATATTTATAAGGTTTAGTATAGTGAAAAAGAATTTTAGCATCTGAAATAAAAACTGTATTTTCCATTTTCCCCAATAAAGACGCAGAGAAGTTCACCCCTAGGCAGGATATTATTTTATAGCAAAAAACACCAAAACATAACTCTTTTTAATAGTGTTTACACAACACAGCCAATATAGCAAAGTGGTAATCATCAACGGAATAGATATTTAGTATAGATGTATATACAAATAACTACCTCCCCCATCTTTTCCAAAGATCATTTTTGTTTGCTGACAAATTGTTTTCTGATACTTGGCTGTGTTAATATTCCCGACACTCTTGGTTAATTTTCAAAGACCCAATTGAGAGTTGGCAGGCATAAGGTCCTTGGGATGGGGACATGCAGTTATTTAACCCCTTCCCCCTCTAGTGTTTTACTCTAATATTAACGGCAAGACCATGTTGAAACATCAAGCCAAAAAAATTTATGACGAACGAGTTAATCATATCTAACATTTTTATTTTAGTATGAATTATGCATAACAATTTGAAAAGTTTAATGATAATCAGTTACACTTTTGCTGTTTCATATATGCACCACTTTTTATGAAGCAAGTAAACCCTCGCAAATTTGAACATGGTCAAAAAATGCCTAACATAGAATTAATTTTACGCAAAAAAAAGGTTGCTTTTGTGGCTTGTTCAATAAATTGTTATTTAACTTCTTGAACATAAATTGTGTTTTTATGAGGTTTTTGTTGTTAAAACAAGGATGACAACATCCATAAAAGCGAAGCTCTGAAACGGTATGACTGACAACCATTAACTCTTGTAGAGTGTCAGAACTAAATATACAAAATTTGAGTATATAAGTTTTGACAAAATTATACGTAAATTTGTGACAAAACTTATTACATTACAGAATTCTTTTAAAGGACATACTGACATTTTCGGACTTGATTATAGAGTTGCTTCGCTCAAAATATTGTACCTTATTGTAATAGCAATCAGTAATTTAAAAATCAAATCAATCGGATGATTTCATCACATAAAAAATTGTTGTTAAAAAAGTAAAAAAACAAGGATGACAACATCCATAAGTAGCGAAGCTCAAAAACTATAAATAGACAACTGGAAATGATCTATAGAGTATGTAATAAAAAACTTCAATAACAAAAATCACGAAACCTTTTAAAATGTATATTGTATAATGTTTTTTTAAAGCATTAAGCTAATAAGAAAAAACGTTAAAATCTAAAATTCGATTTAGCACCCCAAAAAAAGTAAGTCTTTAAAAAACTTGGTCAAAATATGAAGAATGTTGACTTAATTAATCACTAAAAAATCCAACCGTTTATCTTGAACAGGAGTTGAGAAAATCAAAAAAACTTGAAAAACTAGGAATCGATCTAGCACCCTAACCAATAAAGGTATCTTAATAAAAATAGGTGGAATTATGTATAAAGTAAACTTGTTTAATCCCTGAAAATTTCAACTGTCTATCTTGTATAGGGATTGAAAAAATCATGAAAACTTAAAAATCTAGGAATCGATCTAGCACCCCAACCAATAAAGGCGTCTAAATAAAACTTAATCGAAATATGTAAAATCTAAATTTATTCAATCCCTGAAAATTCCAGCCATTTATCTTGAACAGGAATCGAGAAAATTACAAAAACGTAAAAATCTAGGAATCGATCTAGCACCCCAATTAACAGACAGACGGACAAAACAATGTATAGATTAGATGGGCATATGTCATATAAATCTTCACTAAAAATTTCAGCTGTCTGTCTTGAATAGGAGCCGAGAAAATCACGTTTCCCCCATAACGTTACAGACGGACTGACTGACTGACTGACTGACGGACGGACGGACATAGTGAATTATAGAGTAGCTTCGCTACTAAAAAAACATGTTTAAATAGACATTCTGGTAACGATTATAGAGTTGCTACGCTTTTTAAATCGTACCTAACTACTACAGGAATAATCATGCAAAGTCTGAAATCAATAGGACAATTCTAACATGCCTAAATTAACGAAAAAAGCTCTCCGTTACAGACGGACTGACGGACCGATCCTAATTATAGAAAAACTTCGCATTTAAAAATTAACGAAAAAAGCTATCCGTTACGGACGGACAGACTGACGGACCGACCCTAATTATAGAAAAGCTTCGCATTTAAAAACAAATTGCTTAAATGAATAAAATACTAAGACAAGGTTTTTATATAGTAGCACGTCTGTAGGTCTGACTAATTAAGTTAAATGTCTTTTATCTCTCTCTTTACCCTCTGCTTATTTGACTACTTCTCATCATATTCATTTATATATTCATAATATTTTTAGTTTCTATACTGTACTATAGTTTATTGTTATTCTTCAGTTAAAAAAGATTGCAAAAATCCTAAACACTCATCCAAAACAAGCAAAATAAATCTTTTTATAAAAAGAAAAAGCCGGAAAATTTATAGCATAAATAGTTGAAAGAGAAATATAAATAAATTCAAGATGAGAGAGGCCTGTTTGTCGTTTGTTTTATCATTATATCGACATATATCACTATTAAAATTCACTAGCAGCTACGCCCTTAGAGGCCTCTAGTGGCACTTTAAATATTAAGTGTTTTAAAAAAATAATACGATACCTTGCAATGTTGCGAAAGAGTCTCTATCAAATTGCTACGATACTTTGCAATGTTACGTAGGCGTCTCTATTCGAGAGAAAAAAATTCGAATTATTGTGATTTCTCCTGGGAGGGTGGTGGTACCCTCCCCCAAAATAGTTATAAACCTTCCGGAATCTATGATAAACTACCCTGTTAAGGAGAACCCAATCAGTTCAGCGGTTAAGATCATTTTGTACAAACACACAGACACACAAACAGACAGACATCATGTTTCTTTAGTATAAGGATTAAGTTGACTTTACTAACAATATAAGGTAAATAAAATCTTACATAGTCGATATAATCAGGAGTCAACACAATGACTCCAAGATGATCTGGGAAGGGGGCATAGAACGCCCCTTTGTCAGATAATATTGCAAAAAACTGACATAAATAATTGCCAAACTGCCTCAATTTTTTGCGAAGGTTTTAAAGTAAATTATTTTGTTGTTTTTAAATTGTTATCATTATATATTAAGATGAGATTTTTTTATACTTTGCATTATTCGCTTTGTATGATTATTGGATATAGTCCCTTTCGTAGCAACGCCCCTTAAGGGGCGATTCTTCTTACTTTTACAGTAGATTTTCTCCTATTTCTAGCCCCTGCGGGGGGGGGGGCTCCAACCCTGCTGGGCAATCACCTAACCTTACCTAAAATAACCTATTAAAAGCAATTTTAGAAATACGATGAATCAATCACCCCCCTTGCCACGAAAGGGACTATATCCGATTATTTTTACATAGATAATATGAAGATTAGCAATAATATTTTTATATTTTTCGTTGACCAGCTATCTTATTTTAAAAATATATGTCCGCACGTCCGTCTGTCCATCAAAACGAGAAATTTAGTTAATGGAATTTGGTGGTTTATTCAAATAATATTTTTTTTATATCTAAGGATTAATATTTTACATTATGCTCAGGAATTTTCTAATTCTAAAAGTTTAGCTGTGAAAAAAAATGAATAATAAATCCCTACCTTCGCTGTCTGAGTTTGATTTAGCCTCCTCCATTGCATCTGTCGATGAATAGTACATTTTTTATCCACCAGGGGTTGTTCAAGCAGATTTTAGTACATTTTCTATCCGCTAGGATTTGCTTTGCAGTTTTTGTTTTGTTGAAGTCAGCACAAGAAAAATTACATGCACATCCTGATTTAAAATTGAGTTTTTGTTATTTTGTGTTTGTCATCATTTTAAAATTTATACGAATTTGGTGATTTTTAAATTATTATATCTGTAGTGGGACAAAGTGACTTAAAAATCAGCAATGTGACATCATAAAAATGATGGTGATGAGAAGAGAAGTGGGAAAGAAAACCCCTAAAAAAGAGATGGATAATCCCTCATTTTATGACTTCATATTGCTGATTTTGAATTACTTTGTCCTTCTTCTTATATCAGGTTTCTATATTCTTTCATGGATAAATCCCATGGTACCCTTAATACAAACATACATATATGTATTTAGTGCAACAATCTTACAACTTTTTAAAAATGCACCAAATCTCACCATCCACTTCTCCTAACTTTTGTTTTGATGATGATGATATTGAAAAGTAAAAATGTGCACAGTTCTATAAATTAACAGGGCAGCTCTTTTCCTTGTTCAAAAATTTGCAACTTTATAAATATTTATTTATTTGAAGCTAATTATAAGGATAGAAAATTTATGGAAGAGGAAACCTTTAAAGGGGAATTATATCACATAAAATATTATTTCTAAAAACAAAAAATCATCATTGACATTAAAATGGACAAACTGACTTTCTGGCAAGAATTATAGAGCTGCTACGCTTTATAAAGTGTTCCTAACTGCTACAGAAATAATCATACCAAGTTTGAAATTGATAGGACAATTCTAACATACCTACAAAATGCCTACAAATAAACATCAGAACATCTTAATGTTTTTACTTAAACTTGACTAGGTAGTTTAAAAAATGAAAATTTGCATGATTTTATTTTCATAAAATTTTCCGAATAAAAATCTCAATTTTCCTGATGCATTTTTGTGTGTCTGTGTGATACAGATGTGGCGGGGGAGAAATAACAGTCATACAGATCCTGTACACAGGTTTCATCTTCCAGTGACACATGCCCGTTTAAAAAAAAAAGTTTGTTATAAGAATGGAAATATAAAAAAAACTACAACTTAAACTTTTTAAAGTTTATATGATTATAAAATTTTTACCCAAATCTTGGGAGTAAAATTCTTCTTTTAGAACTTGGAAGCAAATGTACTTTGGGGACAGAAAAAGAATTTCAATAAGTTGCTGCTGATAAAAGAAATCTAAAAATTTAGATATTATCAAATATGTAAAAATATGAAATAGCTAAAGAAAATGTGACAATATTATCTAACTTATTTGAACGGATGATTCCTTTCCTGCTTTCTAATTTTCAACTGCAACACTGAGAACTCTTGTATTGTTTTGTTCTTGTTTTACTATTTATTTTTGTATAACTTGTTTTTGTTTGTCTTTTTTTACATTCTTTTTATCTGAAATTTAAATTTAATTTTAATAGAGTAATTAATATATGTTTATCAGCACAGCTCTGCTGCTTCAAGTCAGCCGCTTGTAAGACTTTGTAAAATATCAGCTGGAAGTCTAAACCTGACCCAAATGTGACAACCCCTTTTTTCAAACACAATTCTAAAGCTTTTAAAGACTGTCGTGCAGCTGCCGAGCCCTGGTCATCCGCCACATATCTACTAAAACTAATTTAATGTATTTTTTCATTAAATTTTAATATTATTAAATAACTATTAATAGCAGTTTTACTCTAGTTAGGCCAAGGCATTTCCCTTAATCTTCAGTAAAAAAATGGAAGTACATATATTCTTTAACAGTATTCTGTATTTGCAAATTTGCAACAAATTTAAAACAAATTGTTAGACTTCTGCTTATTTAAGTTATTACATTCTCCAAGAAATAATGTTTGTTTGTCCTGACTTTTGATTTTAGAGCTTCGCTTTTATGGATGTTGTTATCCTTGTTTAAGAATATCTCTTTCCCCTAACTGCATTATAATTATCTAAATAATACATAGTAATATAAAGGTGTATATGATGCTTTTTGTGGCTTTATGTTATCATTATCTAATTGAAATGCTTTTTAGATAGATAAAAAATGTTAGCTGCGGTTTTCTTTAATGTCTGCAGAGATATTGCTAGACTTTCCCAAAAAAAATTTAGGGTTCGAATCTATAAAAATAAAGATATATGTCAGGTGCGTGGTATTATTAAAAGCGAAGCTTTTCTATAATAATGGTCGGTTCGTCCGTCTATAACGGGTAGCTCTTTTCTTTAATTTAGACATTGTCCTATCGATTTCAAACTTTGCATGATGATTCCTTTAGCAGTTAGGTACGAATTAGAAAGCACAGTAACTCTATAATCGTTACCATAAAGTTCGTACGTCCATTTAAAAAATGTTTATTTTTTTCAGAATAAATATCTGTGTCCTAACGTTCGTGTAGAGGCAAGATAAATATTAACGAACTATGTCTATCAAGTTATAACAAGTAAGTTTATAAAACAACAAAAAATTTGAAAATTAGCAATTTATTCGATGCTGTAGTTTAATTTTATTAAAGCTTTCCTTAAAAGTAAAGTTTAATTTAAATTTGCCTATCCGATATCTTATACTAGGCCTCTAGGTGCACTTGAGGTAGAAGGGTGGGGAGTCTCCCTCCCCCCCCCCCATTCCATGTTTTCAAAAAGTTTTTTTTATCTATTGTCAATTTTTCTTCGGGGGTTGGTTGTACCCTCCCCCGTAAATTCCAAGGACCTCTGAGAGCCTTTGTATGGGAGAACCTAGTCAGTTCAGCGCAGAGCGAGATCATTTCTTACTAAAAGTCAGACATCCAGTTACTTTATCCAAAGGATGGAGAAGAAATAAATCTTCTAAAATTTGACAACAAAAATGTGTGGAATTGTAAAAACTCCGTTGTAATCTTCGTGAGAAGGTTTTAAAGGAAAGACGGATGAAATTTGAGGCTTTTTTTATTTTAGGTTTAATTTAACTTTTTATATTTGATTTATTATTTCATATATGCCTTTACAGAACTTTTCTTAGCCCAATAAACTAGAAAGACAGTTGAACAGAAAAGGACAAACAGACGAATGGATAAATATAAAAAACCTAAAAAAAATAGGGTGGATTTTTTTGTGGGGTTGGGGTGTCCCATCCCCCAAGAAATAAAGCTTAAAACCACCACAGGCCCATTAGATGTATTTCCCTGAAAAGTAGAATCTAATCGGTTATTGGTTATTACCGAGATCTTATGCTTCAGACGGTCAGACGGACGGACAGACATAAAGCTCCTTTGCATCATAGATTATCTTGTCTTTTTTAAAAAATGGGACATTTAAACGAAAATAAAATAATACTCTATAATAAATTCTCATTTGTTTTTAATGTAATTGTTAGTTTAATATAAAATTTCCGTGAAATATGAAGCCAATTTAATATATCTTACTTTCAACTTAGTTTAAAGGCTCTTTTGGCTGTGCCACTAGAATCTTGGGGGTTTTACTTTAAAATTGAATGATCTTGCAAAAATGCATTGATCTACATTTATAAAGTGAAATTATTATATTTGAAGCCACTTTAAGGAAAACATTAAATTGTAAATTTTCTTTTTCACAAAAAAATATCAAAATTCAAAAGCTTACTAGGAAATACAAATTAATACTTTTAATATTTTCAAACATGAAAAAAAGTTTAAAATTTTATTATTGTCATGATTAAAGAGAATTGGAAATGGTAGGAGGATTTTTTTCAGGGATTAAAACGGACGTTAAATCAAAAATCGTCTACTAAATTATTAGGTTGGTTTTAGGCTACTTTTGTATTACTCTTGTATAAAAATACTTTTCTCCCCTAAAAACTAAAGCTAAAAACAGCTAAAAAACAGCTTACCGCGGATATAAAATGTTTAATCTTATGATTGTACATTATTATATTCGTAGATAACTGGATGTAAAACGATGTTAGACATAATTTTTTCGTATGGATGAGAACCGGTTCTAATCCACATTAATCGGTTTCGATTAAGACCGGGAAGAGTGTTTCTTAATCTTGAGGTGCCTTATCCCTGCAACTATTAAATTGTAAATATTATTCTACAGATGAAAATTAAAATGAAAATGACATGGCAAATTTTATTGGATTTTTGTATACAGAACCTCAATTTCGTTTAAAATTTAACATTTAAATACTGCATTTTTAAAAATAGAAACAAATCCACTATCTATAATACAAAGTAGAATGATGTCTGTCCGTCGGCCTGTCCCTTAAGATCTCGGTAACCACTGAATCGATTAGATTCTACTCTTCAGGAAATATACCTACTGGTCCTGTGGTGGTTTTAGGCTATTTTCTTGGGGCGTGGGACAATTTTTGAGACAATTTGTAAAGCTTCACTGCTAGGACTTTCAGACAAAGGACATTTTGACATCTCTTACTACTTTACAGTGTCTTAATTATGATATAAAGAAAACAATCTCCAAAAGCTAATCACTCTCTCCTTATGCTCTGCTGTTTATATATGGGTTATTCTATGAGTTAGCGCTAAGCTAGTTAAAATGGCATCACAAATTCATGACAAACGAACAGACCATGACAAAACAAACTGAGCAAAAAGTACAGTCCTGGCTTTTCTTATAATTTGCACTTTATGCATTTTCTAATGTTTCATTTTTTTAATTTCTCCGAATTTTTTGCTTTAACCAAAGCATATAAGACTAAGTAGTAGTTTGATGCTTTAGATCTCTTGAACGGTAAGAAAAACTAACATTTTAGATACAGGAAATTACTAAACTGTCATTGGATCTTAAATAAAGTGTTATGAAACTTCAAATAAATACGTTATTTTATTCTTTGGCTCAAAAACTGTAAGTTTTTTTTATTGAATTTTGATTAGCTAGTGTCCAAACTTTTCACCCATTGAATTTAATCTACTAAAGGAGAACTTTTGTTTATCATCATTGAGGATGAATGTCAGTTTTGTAAATCCCTTAAGATCCCTATTTAAATGTACAGGAGCCTTGCTTATCTAAGAAAACTAAAAAATAACTTTGACGAATACACTTTGAATACGCCAGACAAAAAAAAATGTCTTGCTCTTGCAATATTATTTTGCAAGCTGGCAAAAAAAATTGGCTTCTTGTACAATACATGCAGATTTACAGATTAAACATTGCACATTAGTTATGCTACTCTAGAATTAAACTGTGTAATTGTACACATCAATCATACAGGGTAACATTAGTAGGACTCAAAAAGATAAATATATTCCTTCGAAGTTCTCTATATTTGTTTTCTCGTATTCATTCGAATCCGGTGGATAGGAACCGGTTCTCATCCATACGAAAAAACTATGTCTAGCATGGTATTAAATCCAGCTTTCTATGAATATAAAAATGTACAATCATAAGATTAAAACCAGTTTTTTTAGCCCGTGCCTACGGCACCTAGGGGCTAGAAAACTGGTTTTAATCTTATAATTGTACATTCTATATCCACGGAAAGCCGTTTATAATACGATGCGAGAAATAACTATTATCTTAATTTCTTACATGAATTATACATTATTTTACTTGTTAGTAATGTTTATGTACAAAGTTTTGTTTGTTATTATCTTTGTATAAATAGAAGATTTTAAATGCATTTGGCTGGCGAGCCTCAAAAATGCAATTTTAAAAGCCTGTCCTTTTTAGTAGCGAAGCTACTCTGTAATTTATAATTTCGATCTAACAATTTATACATGTTCGACTTTGACAAAGTGTTTGATAAAATGATAACCAAGTTATTAAAAGAGTAGCTTCGCTACTAAATAATTTGATTAGTAATAAGTGTAGTATGGTAATTAATGACAATATATAAAGAAAACAATATACCTATTTAGTTTAAATTGTAGTAATTTTTGGCAATAGGGAAAAATGTAGCATTAATTTATTATAAGGGGGAGGTAGATTGTGCTAAAATGCCGTACAGGTGTGAGTTTTAAGGCTTAAAAACAGTAGTAGAACGTTAATATTATCGTTAACCTAAAAATTAAATTATTTGTCTATGTTTCTATTCAATAAGGAATACACATATAATTAAATTTGTCGTTCTACAACTGTTTTTAAGCCTTAAAACTCAAACCTTAACGGAACTTTAGCACAACCTACCTCCCCCTTTTATTCTCATTTGATAATTATGTAAATTATATTTTAAAATGAAGTTAGATAAAAATTCTGTCTTTGCTAGCACAGGTTGATGAATTTTTGCAGGAATGAGGCAAATAATCAGAAAACAAAAATAAGAAATTTCGTATTTTTTAAAAGGGGGGATCGTTGGTTGGCATTTTTTAAAAAGTACATTAATGTTTCTTCTCTTGGGCAGGCTAAAACTAGTTTTGCTAAAATTAGACAGATAACTGGCAACTTTGCAACAACAAAAAAAATGAGACACAAAAACAACTTGCAACTAATTATTTTCTCTTTTTTAGCCAGGGCTCGGCAGCCGCGATTAAGTCACAAATTTAAATCAGTTTGGATGCCTTGAAAGAAAAATTCTTAAAGAGGGAATGCCATATTTTAGTCAGATTAAGACTTACATTGGATTCTAAAATTGAAAAAGGTTGATATCCGTGAGACTTACAGGTGGCTTACGCGCAGATGCTGAGCCCTGCTTTTAGCAGACAAGATCATTGTCTTTTCAAAAGTAAACATTTCAAAAAATGAGTGATTAATTGTCTTAGGAATGCTAATATTCATTAAAGCGAATCTCAACATTATTATCAAATATTTTAAGTTTTTAATATTGTACCTTATCATTACATGGATCTTCATACAAAGTTTAAATTCGAAAAGGGATTCTAACGTTCTATATTTGTTACTAGCGGCTACGCCCCCTAAAGGCCTCTAGTGGCATTTAAATGTTTTTTTTTATTTTAAATATCTAATTTGAGAAATAATTTGTCTATGGTCAATCAGCTGTTAAATTGATGTCTCTACGCAGCGCCACTACGCTAGCGACACTATGCGGCGGGAATATATTTTTTTTTTTGATTTATTGTGATTTCTCTTAGGAGGGTGGTGGTACCCTCCCCCAAAATAGTGTTAAACCTCCCGGGACCTATGAGAAGCTACCCTGTTAAGGAGAACCCAATCGGTTCAGCGGATAGCGATATCCTTCGAGACACACAGACAAATAAACAGACAAACATCCTGTTACTTTAGTATAAGGATTAGAGCAGTCAGTTGTACAAATACACGAACAAACAAACCATAGTTATGAAGAAGTTATGCTCACAAAAATTGAGCTTACAACTATGAAACTATATAAATTCTATAGATTTCATAACTGTACACTAGTATACAGACAGAAATTTTAGATAGAAATCAAATTTAAGGGGAAAAAGTGGAATTTAAAACTTTTAAAACCCAAGTTTGATTTATTTTGAAAGATATGTATACAGGGTGTTCTGAATTGACATATTTTTACCAAATTTTTAAACTAATACTAATACTAATACTAATCAGATAGAGTAAGTTAATAGTTATGTATAGCATTGTTTTATAGACAGGTCTCCGCTGATAATAAAATGAAAAATTATCATTCAGTTTTGTTAACCCCGAGAGTTTCACAAATCTGGTTTTCATTTTATTAGATAATTGTCCATAATACGATAAGAAACCTGTTTATCGTATGGCTTAGAACCGGTTCCGATCCAGCGGAAAGCTAGAAATCAGTGTTGTGGAGCCGTTTGATTTTGTTGTGGCTCCGGCTCCACAACACTGCTAGAAACACAACGATAAACAACTATTCCTAGACAGGACCCTGTAATTTAAATATTCTAGAAAAGTCTCCACCAGAAATGATTTATCATGCCCAGATATTGATAAAAATTTAGCGGATTTTTCCAAATTATGAAATCTTTACTAACAGTAGAAAATTCAGCCTTAATTCTTTTTAGGGTGATGTAATAATAAAAAAAATATTTAGACCTTCCAATTCTATGCGACTGTTAAGTTTTAGATGGTAAAGCAATATCTATTTTGAATGAATATTATGTATATTAAGATCTCTAATTTGTGATAATATGGGTTTGATATCCAATATTGTGAAATAGGTATTAAGGAAAAAGAGATGGAAATAAAATATTCACACAAACATTATATGTTTTAAATCAACTACAATCAATTTTATAGCAATTAATGAATAACTATAGATCTACCTCAAATGGTTGAAACCCTTTTCGTCTGCTAACAAATTGCTTTCTGTTCTTTTGTAAGGACTTGGCTGTGTTTTTATTTCCGACGCTGTTTGCTGAATTTAAAGACCAAATTCAAAATTGGGCCCCCTCTATTCTTTAGCTTAATTTTCTACCCCAATTAAAATTCATTTAAATGAGATTTAATTTAATATAAGCATCAAAAAGTAAGAAGACAGCTTATGATAAGTCAATCATCTAATCAATGGTTACATTCTACCAAAGGCATAATTTTGGTATTCCTTTTATTGCCACAACTATCTTTATATTAATTATGAAACATAAATATATGTATATTAATCAAAATTTTAATGTAAGTTTAATTAATAATTATTCTTAATTGAGGATGTAAAACTTTTAATGCACTTTCGCTGGAAAACAAGAATAGCAATGTTAACTAAAGCGAAGCACTGAAACGGTAGGACAAACGGACATTAACACTTGTATCGTGTTAACTGAATAATCAGAATATAAATGTAAAAGAGTCGAAGCAAAATCGTAAGCAAATTTGTTGAAAAACTACTTGATACAGGATAACATTTACATTTTTAGGACTTGATTATAGAGTTGCTTCGCTTAAAATATTGTAATTTGTTGTCTAAGGAATCAATATATATACAAAAAATCAGATCAATCGGATACTTAGATCACATAAAAAAAATAAAATGGACGTACGGACATTCTGGTAATGATTATAGAGTTGATACTTTTTTAAACGTACCAAATTACTATAGTAATCACTATGCAGAGTTTGAAATTGATAGGACAATTCTAACATGGCTAAATTAACGGATAAAGCTATCCGTCTTGGACGTACAGACAGACCGACACTAATTATAGAAAAGCTTAGCTTTTAACAAGGATAATAATATCAATAAGTAGAGGAGCTGACAAAATGTTATTTTTTTATTTTCTTGC
The DNA here is from genome assembly GCF_053477335.1 of Acartia tonsa. Classification (NCBI taxonomy): domain Eukaryota; kingdom Metazoa; phylum Arthropoda; class Copepoda; order Calanoida; family Acartiidae; genus Acartia; species Acartia tonsa. Next base: position 6,327,538 of record NC_137267.1, on the reverse strand, counting down.
TAGGAGGATTTATAATCGAATCACATTAAGTTTATATTAGAGTTTGTAATTTATAAACATTTTCTCGGTAGGACAGACGGGTGGACGTCATGCAGCAATGCCCTATTTATAAAGAAGCGGCGCCACTGAAAATTATATAATATTATATAAACTTTGTTAAAATTATAAACAAGCTAAAAAAAATGAATTCATAAAAATTAAAATTTGTATTGAAACTTAATCGAGTCCCAATCAACAAGTTGTCTAGTTTTAATTTATTACTGTTTGTTTCGTCTAAAACATTTTTATACACTTGTGTATTTTATTGATCTGTATATTATATAAAGAATAATGAAAATGATTTATTAAGCAATAATAAAGAAGTTTTAAAAAAATTAAAATTAATACAAAAAGTTTTGAGGTAGTATTATATTGTTTTAAAAATCTGCCAATCTGCGGATTTTTAAAAGCTTATACATGTTTCATATGGTTAAAATTAAGTTTAAAAATATGAATTTAAAAAAAAATTATCAATTTTAAAATTTAGAAAGCAGAGGGTTATCCATATAAAAATGAAAGTAGAACGTTCAAACTTCAAAGACTAGGCATATAGCAACATGAGAAAAAAAATCCTAGATTTTTGTTAGTCCATAAGAATAATTTTATCACAGTAAAAAAACAGTCTTAAAAAGTAATTTCTTATTATTTTTTCTTCAAATCCCTTTTTCCTGTAACTTGGGGCTTTAAATGCCGCATGATGCCTAAACCCCTGCAAGTCATTTAAACCAGCGGATCTTTCAGGGTGCATGAAAATTGGTTCCATTTTTTTTCATGTACAAAAAAATGTACATTTTTATATATTGAATTATTTCTAATGAACAAAAGATAAAAGTATGGATTAATAACAAAAACGTAAATTTTTTTATTGTTAGTTTCAATTGTTCAATTGCTATTTTGTTATATTGTACAGTATACAAAAGTTACCAATTCTCCTATAATTTATCTTTGTGCAAGAGACGATAGAGAAAAAAAGGGCAATAACCAGAAGAATTATTGGTAGTATCTTTTGTTAGTTGAAGGAACATTTATGCTCAGCCCCCCCCCCCCAAAAAAAAAAAAAAAAAATCAATGCAGTCAAAAGCCACCTAGATTCTTTCTTCAAAAGTTTAGGTAGGGTTTTTATCAATACAGCCATTAACGAAGCCTGTCAGCTTAATTTTCACTTAAGTTTCATATCAAGGTGACAAATGTCAATATAAAAAGCTCCTCCCCCCCCCCCCCAAAAAAAAAGGGGGTATCAAAGTACTATCTTAACTGTCTTGAAAATTGTCTTGTTGTGTACTTTAAACCAATCCCCTTTTGTGTTAGATGGTAGTTTAACTTATGGCGGTTTTAATAGTTTCTTAATAGTGGCATATAACATTAGCTTTTCTATCTTTAATAGCCTTTGTTTTAATGATTTTTAATAGTAGCAAAATGTTTTTAGTAATCTAAAATGCTACTCAAGTAATTAGCTCACAAAAAAATTGCTTTAAAATGAAAGCTATACCAAGAACGATATTAGCAACAGGTAGCTAAAGAAATATAATATTAAATGGCATAAAATGCACTAAAATAACAACCATTTTTGAAAAGTATTCACTTTATCACTGTTTTTTAGACATTTCACTTGCTTTCATTTTTTATTCCATTTTATTCTTCATTAACAGACCTGAAAAAAGACATAATTTTTAATTACAATTGCTTTGTTTAATTAGTTCGCTTTCTGTATGTCTGTGTATTTCATAAATTATCATATCTTTGATTTTCAAGGAAGCAGTAGTACGTGGCAGGTTTTATGCCAGACACATCAAAAATTATCATGTAAATTCCCCCCAACACCTCGAAGATGATTAAAGTCCCTCAACAAATTATGACGTCATACGATAAAATGACCAATGAGAGGCCAGCATAAATTTTACCATTAGCCAATTACAGTGTATACTGGCCTCTCATTGGCTATTCTATAGTATGGCGTCATAATCTGTTGAGGGACTTTAATGATCTTCCAACACCTCCATTTTGGCTACTGCTACTCCCACCCCAAAGCATCTACAACCATACAGAACAGGAGGAAAGGGATAAAATAGAAGAACAGATCTATAGTTTAGATGTATATACTGACAACTACATCAATTCTTTTTTCAAAGACCTCTTTCGTCTGCTTTAAATTATTTTCTGCTAATTGGCTGTGTTAATATAAGCGACACCATTAGTTGATTTTCAATGACCCAATAGAAAGGTTGCACAAGGTGGTTGTGATGGGGAGATACAGTTATTTAACCCTTTCTCCCTCTAGTGTTTTACTCTAATAATAGAAGGTCAATAACTTGAGGCTTGATGCCGAGAAGGGCCTTTTCAAGCCTAGCAATCGAGCCGATAGTACTTCAAATATAAGCTTTACTCTATCAATGTAGACAAATCTTATTATAGACAAAAGGTGAAAGAGAAAGAGTAAAATTGGTTTCCAAAGTCATGAAATTATTTAAAAACACAATATGATTATAGCTAGAAATGATATAGTATTGTTATGTTATATTGTTATAATTTAGAGTCTTTAGAAATATATACTTGGATCGTTTCAGACATGATAATAACTAAACAAAAAGGGTTAATATGTTTCATATAAAAAAATTAAGTAAAAATACGTTTTTTGTCATAAAGTTTGATAATAAAAGATATGCATTTAATATAAGAAAAAGTACATATTTAGCCCTGTAAAAAGCGACGGTATTATAGGCCTACAGACTAAGGCCTACTCTAGGCCTATATGTGTAAGTGTGTGTGTGTGTGCGTGAGAGAAAAGAGAAAGGGCCTAGAGCACGAAAATTTGTCTACTCACCCCCGGGGGGGGGGGGGGGGGGGGAAAGAGACATTTCTAACAACTAAGAAAAATTGATGTTTAAAGCATGGTATAAGTTTGGTACTGGGTAGATAGATAGAGATAGATAATTAGTTTAGAGAAGATAAAAAGAGTTAAATAAAGAGTAAGATATAGAGATAGATAGATAGCTTGATTTAGATAGTATATAACTATGGTTAATTGCATAGAAATTGAAATAGAATTAAGAATAAAATGTAGAATAGAAAGTTGATAAAAAATAAAGATAGATTATTAGATTAGTAAAAAGATAAATTTATTAATATATAAATAAATAGTAATAAGTAAAAAATAAAGAAAAAAAGGCAGACAATTACTAATTGATAGATAGATACATTTAATAACAAGGGAGAATTGAAATAACAATTGATATATTACTAATTGGATCTTACACCAGATTTTCATACCTTTCATTAAGTGATACTTGTAGCAGGATAAAAAAAAAACGATTACTCCGTTCCACCTTCTTTACCCCCATCCCATCCAATCCTACTGAATAAACTAACTAACCAATAAACGCGTTCCATGTTAGCAAGCTAAATTGTCGACAATTTTCCCCTGTCATAATATCCACGTATATTCTACATCCACTGGAATAACAGACAGACATAACCATGGGAAAGTTGCATTTGTAACGTCTAGAAAAAATATCTTTTTATAAATTAAAACTGCAGTTTGATTAATTATTCTTTTAAAGGTTTAAAATATCACCTTTTTAAAGTATATTATATATTATTTGAGAAATTTATTATCATTTCAAAGATTTATTAATAATATTATATTGAACCAGAATTAAGCAAAGTAAGGAGTTTTTGTAAGGCAAATGATTGATATAAATATGTTGTAAAAAAGGTAAAAGTCAACATGTTTAAAATGAACATACGGACATTCTGGAAATGATTATGGAGTTGCCACACTTTCCAAACTGAACCTAGCTACTACAGGAATCACCATGCAAAGTTTGGAAAATTCTACCCTATTTCAATAACGAAAAGAGGTAATTGTCCGTGATAGACGGACGTACTGACGGACCGACCCTATTTATAGAAAATCTTTGCTTTTAAAACAATGTAACAAAATATACATATATCATAACAATATTAAAATTTAAATTTAATCATAACCTCTTTGTATGTCAAAGGCAATTTGATTCCAAAGTAACATAGCAATAAAAAAACATTGAAGAATAATATAAATCATATTAGATTAATTGCAAGATTTTCTAAAATACAAAGTAGCTTGATGTCTGTCCGTCCGTCCGTCCGTCTGTCTGTCTGTCTGTCCGTCCGTCCGTCTGTCCCTTAAGATCTTGGTAACCGCTGAACCGATCGGATTCTACTCTTCCTCCAATCCCCTAGAGGCTAGGGGCGAAGCCGCTAGTATCAATCATATTAGATTAAATGCAAGATTTATTTGAAATAAATCTTCTAAAATGAATCAATTTACTTAGGTAATATACCATGTGACGGACATACAGAACAGACAGACCTGTAGAATAGCATTTGTACTCAGTCAAATTTGCATTCATCATCTTAAGGGTTTTTGTTGTGTTTTTATTTTTTGTATTAATTGCTTCCGCGTCTAGCTGCATCCATAATGGTCGCTTATCTGGTCCGCAAAAGAACCGAATTTTTTGACAACTGATAGGATACCCAGGAAGGGAGGAGACATTAGACTGTTTATTACACTAATCCCCAAAGAGTTATGATACCGTTTTCTGGTTGGTTTGCTTAACAACTTTGGGGACAATTATTTAATCTTGATTGGTTGCTTCATTAGAATCAGCAGTTGTAATCAACCGATTTGAGGTTATTATTTGAATCATCATTTGGGATGTACATCAATTTATAGGCCAATTTCTTAACCCTTTAGAGCCCTGTAGTAAACCACAAACTTCTCGGGACATTTTTTCTTAGAAAAATTACAAATTTTGTCTCTATACAATTATTTGTAAATGGCAGATAAGTTGTCGGCAAAAAAAATGTAATTTAAATCAGTAATTTTAATGTTGTACATTAAATGAGGCAAAATAGCTGTTTATTTTTACTTAAAATTTCATACAAAAACACACACACGTATAAACAAAGCTATAAATCTATTTATTGTCCTATAAAACTGAGTCCGCCAGACTGTTATCTACTTATGATTAAGTGCTTGCCTTCTTTTATACATACATTAGAGTAAAACTCTAGAGGGAGAAAGGGTGCAACCTTTCTATTGGGTCATTGAAAATCAACCAATGGTGTCGCTTAAATTAACACAGCTAAGTAGCAGAAAAAAATTTAGAAGCAGACGAAATAGGTCTTTGAAAAAGGAAGGGAGGGAGTTATCTGTATATACATCTATACAATAGATCTGTAATTTGTACAGAAATAGCTTCATTTTGATATTCAGCATAAACCATTTTCCAGTAAGGCTTTGAAACCGATTAATATCCGCTGGATTAGATCCAGTTCCCACCCATACTGAAAAAGATGTATCGTATCAGATTATCTACGAATAATAAAATATTTTTAATACCTGTTTTGTTCGCCTGGACAGGCCTAACAAAACTGGGATAAACTTGTTTTTTTTTTTCATTTTACTATCCGCATTTCTTTGAAAAACTTGAAAACTATTTAAAATAAGCATTCTTACTATAATAGTACATTAAAGAATTGAAAACCTGCTAATTATAGAGAACCCTTGCTACTAATTACGGAACAATTTATATTGATGATAAATTATACAAAATAAAACATAATGTTTTAGCCTTGTATTTAATATTTCAGTGGGGCATTTAAGTAAAACAATAATTCTTTGAGTGAGAAAAAAAGTAAAAAAAAGATAAAAGTATTCGTAGCTTTCAATAGAAGCGCGTTTTTTCCAAATTGATAAATATTTTTTATTAAGATAACTTTTAAAACTACATTTTTTTTAATAAAGAGTTATAAGTTATAGCCATTTATTAAGATTTTTTTTGAATTACTGACAAATTGATGTACAATGATGATACACAAAATGGCCCCTTCTGTAGATAAAAATTAGTCATTGAAACATTTGAACACTCAACTTAATAAAGCAACCAATCAGAATTTAACTCTAAGTTGTCAAACGAATAAGAAAACATCATTATAAAACTTTGGGGACTAGTGTAATTAACAGCCCATTATCCCCTCTCTCTCTCCCTCTGAAAACTCTGGTACACTTATAAGCCCCACCATATTTATTGTACAATACATAAAGTAATATGTTTTCTCGTATTCATTTGAATCCGGTGGATAGGAACCGGTTCTCATGAATACGAAAAAACTATTTCTAGCATCGTATTATATCCAGTTTTCTACGAATATAGAAATGTACAATCATAAGATTAAAACTAGTTTTTTTAGCCGGTGCCTTCGGCACCACGGGGCTAAAAAAACTAGTTTTAATCTTATAATTGTACATTCTATATCCGCGGAAAGCCGTTTATAATACGATACGAGAAATAACTATTAAATTATTAAGATTAATTGCTAGATGTTATGTTCATACAACCAAGCTTAAAATATACATATAATATATTCTTTTACACAAAGTAGTAAGGTTAACTTGCCTAAAGCTTAATATTACAGAGAAATGATTGGGTTTTACCTTTTAAGAAAGCTTAACACATGTCCCAGAATGGTTTAAGGCTATTTAATTTTTAGATTTATACTACTATTATGCCCATTTTTTAATCGAGTCCCCTAAACCGCTAGTTCGTATATATATTTAAATTTAAATCTAACTTTGGTTTCAAATATTTTTCTTATGAAGTCAAAAGCAAAATGTTTAAAAACAAAATATGCTATTCAAAACTAATAACTTTGTTGTTTTTAAAGTCTGATATTCTTTCTATGTAATAGCTAAATATTGCTACTTCCTTTTTCTTTGTTGCAAGATCTTTTATATTCTGTGTCTTAACGACATAATTATTTATAAATTATAACCCTTTCCGCGTATTTCAATTATAGCGCAGCTATCCTATACTTTTGATTGATAATTTTCTTTATTTTAAGGCATAAAAACTTGAAAATCTAAAATGAAGTAATTCATTAGTACTTCAATAATATTAATTATATCATATTATGAGATTAATTGTAGAAGTACGAACAAAAACATTTATAGTCAAATTAACAGTTCCATTTTTACCAGGTATTGTTTAAAGATCAGTGAAAAAAAATTTAAAATATGAAATTTAGTTAAATTACAAATTTACTTTCTTCTATGTTTAAATATATATAACGGATGGACAGACTGACATGCAGTTATTAAAGAGTAGCTAATCTACTAAAATCATTATTAGATCTACAAATTAGATTATATTTTTTTATATAAAACTACATGAAAACATGTTATAATTAAAATATAAATCACGCTTCGTTGCCTAATTTAAAATATACTTAATTAGGTTTTAAAATATGGACTAAAACTTTCTAGACACAATTAGATTACTTATACAACAATGTTAAACTCAAGTGATGTTGTTATCAACCAAAAACTGTATTTAGAAGCTCTTTATAGAGCTTATAAAAAATTGGATATTTTTTTAAAAATTGACCGAATGACCTCATATTAGAATAACTTTACCACTCATCTTTAAATAATCTACAAGCAAGAAAAACTTCAATTATAAATCATACGAAATGTCATGTTCTATGATTTATTGTCATCCTAGGTTCTGTTGTATGAATTGTTACGCTGCATATTGACATAACTGTCCTTGTGTGATGTGTATCATAATGAATATGAATTAAAGACAAGGTCAAACTATATCCATATAAATATATATATATATATGATAATATACAACTTTTTGCAGCTTCTTTGCGCTATGCCTCGTTCAATTGTTGTTCCATCGCTTCCGTAAAAATTCTATTCCTTTCATTTTCATAACAACGTATATTATGTTAGAAAATATATATAGGGGTTAAAAGCACAAGAATTAAATACAATAACAAACACTCTTTAAGTATTAAAACAGAAATAAATATTAAATTAGGGGCATAACCATTTAGCGGACACGATTACACACCAATGAACACAGACATCACCCCTCCGCCTCCTTTTTATTCTTCCTGTCTATAATTCTCTTCTCTTAACATCACAGAAACGGAGATAGTACAATAGACAAAAATCAATTCAATGGAAACTCTTTATATTGCAGAGATTTAAATGGATTTGACAATGGTCGATAAGTTGATGTACATCCCCAATGATGATAATCAATTAGTTGTTGAAACGTTTGGACACTCAACTTTATGAACCAACCAATTAAAATTCAGTAAAGTCTCCGACGTTGTTAAGCCAATGAATAAGAAACCGTTATTCAAAACTTTGGCGACCAGTATAATAAACATCCAAATGTCCCCTTCCTTCCTGTTAAATCAAAAATATCTTAATGTCTTAGCGCCTTGGAGTTTAAAGGATGAAATTTAAAATTTATAAAAAAAACTTTTTTAAAAATATAAAACCAAAAACAAGGCTTCAAAAAATAAAAAAGTAATATATAAGATTTTTTGTTTACTTCTCGAAACAGGTAGAACGAATTATTATTGATAAAAATAGTGGTGCAGCTACTCTATAATTATATATGTCCGTTCATCTATCATTAAGAAACTGTAATTCTCAAAGAATCCATCATCTTTCTATCTGTTTTTTTTTAATTTTCTCATTCTCTTTTTATGTTTTTATGAATACTGAACATGATAAAATTTCTCACATTGTCTGTCTGCACTGTATGATTTGTTTGTCTTTGCTGCTTATGAATATTGTCATCATTGTTCTTCACTTTGACCCTCTTCCTAACTATTTTACAATTGAAGGTTCGATTTTTAAAACAAACTTATTTTTTTGATGGTTAGTATTTTAAAAAACAAAATAGTAAAAATTAATTATCTACATTTTGTTTAATATATTTGCATTAAAGACAATTTTTTAGATGAAACTATTTTAAAAAGATGAGTTACCATTTTAAAAATGAAAAATATTTAAGAACTGACCAAACACCCTAAACATGATTTTAGGGCATAATTTCTGGGGGATTTATATATTTACTATGCATATTACTACTACTATTAAGCCATGCGAAATAATACTTACGTAACTTTTTCAAACACTTTTTTCTCCGTGAAATTTTAAGAATCCCTTACAATTTTTTTTAAAAGCTAAAAGTTTTAATTATTGATAAATGGAATATTTAAGAAAATTTGTAAAAACACCATATCTTTTGGTTGATTTATGGCTATGAAAATTATTACCCTCTCAATTTTCAATTTTTGATTAAGCCCTCCATTAAAACATAAAAATTTTATTTAGTTTTTTATTGTTTTAATATTTTTACTTTTTAAAATGAAAGTGATAGCAATAATCTTTCAATATCTATTTTCATTTTTTAAATATATCATCCCTGTCAGTTTTTAGAGCCATCTAAACAGAGGCTACTTTAACGTAGTTTTATTGACGTGTGGGTACGAATGGGTTAATGATTGCATATTCAAATTTCTTGACCCTATTGAAATATTTGGACCCCTGCTAATCTTTTTTTCCATTTTTCCCTGTTAAGAAGTTCAGACAAAACTAAGGTTATTAGAACATCAAAAGTTAACTATTTTTATATCAAAAACCAAAAGTAATTTTTAATTTTTGTTTTAAATATTTGATTCTTTTAAGGAATCTAAAGATTTTTTTATAGAAGTTTTTTCTTCTAAAGTCAACTACCTAACAGTTTATACGTTAGAAATACTCCTAACTTGATTACTATAGAGATTTTCTAATGGTGATTTTCCATGCATTATGCAATTATAATAATCAAGTTTAAGAGTGAACAACTAGGGTGAAAAGTAAACTGGGTTGTTTGCAGAAGATACTAGATATATGAAATAAAGAAACTTAAAACATGAATTCACTACATAAAAGTTTTTGTTATTCAATTGTGATAAATTTTCTAAAAGCAAACTTTTAGTATGTTATTGATCAAAATGATAGAAAGAATAAAAAGTGCCTAAGTAATGTACAAGAGTGACATTATACTTCAGGGATAGATATTTCAATAAGAAGATTTATAATGTACATATTGCACAATATTCACAATACCTTCTTAGACTTACATGTTTCACTACAAGATAATTTTTAAAATTGTAGTAGACATTTTATGGAAAAGGCGTTTTTTGAGATAGGCGTTTTCTGAGATGGGCGTTTTTTGAGATAGGCGTTTTCTGAGATGGGCGTTTTTTGAGATATGCGTTTTCTGAGATGGGCGTTTTTTGAGATAGGCGTTTTCTGAGATAGGCGTTTTTTGAGATAGGCGTTTTCTGAGATAGGCGTTTTTTGAGATGACCCGAAAGTTTTAGGTAGGCTCTTCAGCTGTTGGGAGACGATGTTTAACCTTCTTCAAAAAATTATTTATGTTAAAATGAAGATGATTAAAGTCCCTCCACAGATTATGACATCATCAATAGAATAACCAATGAGAGGCCAGCATAAATTTTACCATTTGTCAATTACAGATGATTAAAGTCCCTCCACAGATTATGACGTTATACGATAGAATAACCAATGAGAGGCCAGCATAAATTTTATCATTTGTCAATTACAGTGGTTACTGGCCTCTCATTGGCTATTCTATCATATGACGTCATAATATGTGGATAATCATCTTATATGTTAATTTTAAAGCATATTTTCTTTCTCAAACCATCCCTTGAATTCTGATCTTTTGGCGTATAGCTCAATTTTATCGTCCATTTCATGTTTTGAGGAGTTTTCAAGACCACTTTTTACAACTCACAAATTGGAGAGGGTTGGGGGGGGGGGAGTGGACATTTTTAGGCCTTGTTAATTGAGTTAAGATAGTGAAAAGGGGGAGGCAGGAAGGGGTTATCACAAATTTCAAAGGGTTTTAGACCACACGGTTGTTTTTTTTTATTGTGCGCTCCTCGTGGTTTTTGGAGAATATATGTATACAACCACGGATATAGCAATAAGGCAATGGAAGGCAAATTATATTTTACTGCTCAACATGGCATAATTTTGTCCAAAGGAAGATCAGTAACAACAAGATTACAATACTTTAGTTATAGAAAAGAACAATAAACCAAAGAACAGCAATAACATTTAAATTCTCATAATTAGTTTGAACTACTAACAGTCAAAAGCACACAATACATAGTATCTCTGCAGCAAGCGTGTTTGTTGATTTTTTTTAAAGGATAACAGGGTAGAAGGACTATATGTATTAATTTTTTTTGAATGGCCACTAATCAGATCAACGAATATATCCTATTATATAAAGTTTTATTTATCTGAAGCTAAAAATATCAATATCAAGTACTAAAGTGATTTAGTTAACTTTTACTATACATAAGTCTCAAGGTGGTTTAGGCTATTATGCTTTTACATTTAAGTTAAAGTATTAGGCTATTTTCAGCCCTCCAAATACTATATACGTACAGCCGCTAGTTATGGTTACAAAGTTATTAGACCAATTAAGAAAAAAGTTGAAGTTTGGGAATATTTGGCGGGAGATTAATTTTTCTGACATTATTCTACCCCTGCACCCGTGAAGCATATTACACAGTATGGGCATGCAGCTAATAGAGCAATAAACACAAATCATTATAGGCCAAAAAAGATTTAAACTTCAATTTTGTTTTGAGGAAGAAAGTCCCTCAATGACGTCATAAAAATGAGGAATGAGGAGAGGAGGAGTGGGAAAGAAAACCCCTAAAAATTGTTTTTGAGGGACTTTCTTCGTCTTAGTTTTGAGAGTGGCTTTGTGTTTCAATTCCGGAAGTTTTTTTTCAAGTCATAAATCAATTTATTTCTTTGATATTTTTTTGTATATTATTCTGCCATATTAACTAAACTTTAAAAATCTAGGGCATAAGATAATTGGGTTTTCAGAGATTTGTTTAGGTCTTGAACAATTTAATTTCATATAGAATATACAATTTTAAGACTAAATATATTTTAAGTATCATCTAGAGAATCCAGAGCATCATCCACTCCAACACCTAAGGATATTAGGTTAAGTAACCATCAGACAACCAACCCTTTGATTGCACGACCTTTGTCTGAGAAGTCCTAACTGTGCATGGCAGTGAGTTGCGCCTGATTATGGGCCAAACCATTCCCTCTACTCTTACTATTTATGTCGCGCACCTGACATAGCAGCAATAGGAACAATTTTAACGTCTTTAGTTATGACGCGGTTGAGCCACGATCGCGGGTTAAATTTAAGTTAAGTTCAATTGCATAAAATATAAGTGTTTCGAAATGGTAAATTTGTTATGATTAAGGTCAACTTTTCGTTACTTAATTCTTTGAAAATTTTAATTTATCAAAAGCAATTTTATCATCTTTGATTAAATATACGGAAGAGTAAAAAATGGTTTTACAGTAGCAATGCAACTGAAAAAGTCAAAGTAATGACAAACAAGGATAACAACATCCTAAATGAGCAAAGTCCATTTTAAATAAATACTTTTACTAAATAAAAAAAAGGTAGAAACAATAAGATAAGGTTAAAAGTGTTTAATGACCATTAGGATCCTCACTACTTGATAGGTTCATCCATTTGTCAAAGAACTTTTAGAGCATATAATATAAACATTAGGTATACATATATAGTGGATAGACGGCCTTGATATGAGTTATTGCTCATGTGTTTATTGGTCAAAAGTGATTTTCAAAGAATAAATCAGCTGTTACCTTTGTTAACAGGACAAAGCCCAAATTGTGTTAAAAATGATCCATGTGATGTAATAAAATAAGGGAGATGAGAGGAGAAGTGGGAAGGTAAACCCCTAAAAAAAATGATAGATAATCCCTCATTTTTAAAACGTCACATGGATCATTTTTGACACAATTTTAACACAATTTGGGTTTTGTCGTTAATAGCCAAATATTTAATTCATTATCCTAATAAATAAAGACAAAGTAAGCTGAGTAGTGGCTTTGCAACTAAAAATGTAGGTAAGGTGGCTATACAATCAAATGTCATCATTACCCACCCACTAGGAATTGCAGCTCCTCCCCCCAAAATAACAATACAAAATGCATTTTATTAACTGCCCCATCCCCCCCTTATTGTATAATTTTGCCAATCAGCTAATCCCTCCCCCTCCACTTCCAACCCAATTTGCAAGGATGAATATGAATAAATAAGGGATCTCAAGAGATAAGACAATGGCCAATAAATTGATTTATTTCCCCAATGATGATACACAAAATCACCTCTTTTGTAGATTACAATTAGTGGTTGAAACGATTGGACACCTAACTAAATGAACCAACCAATCAAAATTTTATGAAAGTCCCAAAGGTTGTTAAGCCAAGGAATAAAAAAACGTTATTGTAAGACTTTGGGGACTAGTGAAATAAACAGCTCATTGTCCAATCCTTCCCTGTGAAGAAATGCATTGTATACAAAGTATACAAATAGTCATCTTAAGTGACAGAGATATGGCACCTCTCAAAAAAAGATATTTTGTCTCCAAAAACTCTCTTTTTTCCTCACTAGTCCAGCACAGACAGAACCCCTTCCCCCCCTTTTATAATAAAATAAAAATAAGGTGGGGGGGGGGGGGAAGGTAGTTTTTGTAAACTTTAGGTCAGATTAGGTTAGGTTATATTTGGTACTGGGTAGCCCCGCATGGTTAGAGACCCTTTCCCCCCCGGGCCCCCCCCCCCCTCCAAAGAAACTCCCCTCCTTGTTTTCAATTTATCTTAAGAATAAGGGGATGGAGTTTCAGCGCTCGATAGGTATTTTAATGGGAAAGCACTGAATTCTTTATAAATTTTAATGCACCATTAAATGTTTTTTTTTCTATAAATATAAAATGCTTTTGATTATTTCCCATAACAAAAAACTACTGGGTGAATCAAACCTACCTACAGAAAAGGGTTGCAACTGTAGAAATCCACAAGATTGCCCCCTGGATGGAAAATGCCTTACAGAAAGTTTGGTGTACAAAGCCCTTGTCACAGATGAAACAAACCAAACTAAATACCAATATATAGGGCTGTCATCTGGACCTTTTAAAAACAGATACTACAAACACTTGCACTCATTTAGACACAACAACAATGGTACTAAGCTTTCTGACTGCATTTCAAAGCTTAAAGAACAGAACAAGCCACACAGCCTAAAATGGTCAATAAAAGCCCTTGCAACGACTTACAACCAAAACTTCAAGAAATGCCAATTATGCCTGACAGAATGCGTTTCCATTGCCCATGCTTCAAAATCAACCACAACATCACTCAACATGAGAAATGAAGTCCTCAACCACTGCATACATCGGAAAAAGTACTTACTGGACCAAACTTAACCTTGTATGGCCATATTATAGCAATTTTTTATATATATATCATGCATAATATTCATTACTACAAAGTACATATTGCCTTTTTATGTGTTTAATAAGAAACATTAGTCATAATTAAATGGTAAAATTTAAATACCTCACCACCTTTCCCCTTTTTTATTATGCAAAATCACCCCCCCCCCCTCATTCCTTACCTCCACTTAAGGAAAAAAATCATCTTTTGTATTTTAATAAACAGTATACAACTTATGCTCATTAAAGCATCATGTCTTTTTATTTATAACCAACTGAAGATTGTTTTTTAACATGAAACACTGTGTATTGGACTTATCAAATAAAAATAACATGTTTAATTAAACTGTGTTGATCACTCTATGTTATTGCTAAATAAAGTAACTTTAATATTGAGTATTTATGCAAATTTTATAAATGCAATGAATCCTTTTGCAAAATCCTGTATTTGCAAGTAGCCCATCCATAAACTGCCTGCAAAGATTTCGTATATTATATTAACAACTAGCGGTTTTACCCCAAGCCTCTAGGGGCTTTTTCCAATTAAAAAAAATTGAACCCAGTAATAGTGTCGGACTGATTATGACGTAACAAAAAAAATCAGCCAATGAGAGGACATTATTGACCAATGGTAAAATTCATAGTGGCCTCTCATTGGCTAATTTTTTTTGTTACGTCATAATCAGTCCGACACTAATACTGGGTTCAAAAAAATTTGTTTATATTTTTTAGATATTTCAAAATATAACAAGGATGACAACATCCATAAAAGCGAAGCACTGAAACGGTAGGACAAACGGACATTAACACTTGTATAGTATCTGAACTGAAAAATCGGAACATAATGTATAAATGTCGAATCAAAATTATAGTTAAATTTGTTGAAAAACTGCTTAATAACAGGATAATGTTTATGGACATACTTACATTTTTGGACTTGATTATAGAGTTGCTTCGCTTATAATATTGTTCTTTGTTGTCCCAGGAATCAATATACCAAAAATCAGATCAAACGGATAATTAAAACACTTGAAAATTTGTTGTTAAAAAAGTAGAAAAATCAACATGTTTAAAATGGACGTACGGACATTCTGGTAATGATTATAGAGTTGCTACGCTTTCTAAATCGTACCCAACTACTACAGGAATAATCATGCAAAGTTTGAAATCGATAGAACAATTCTAACATGCCTAAATTAACGAATAAAAGCTATCTATCTCGGACGGACGTACGGACGGACGGACCGACCCTAATTATAGAAAAGCTTCGCTTTTAAAAAATATAAAAATCTATAAAAATTTATAAAAAAATATATAAAAATAAAAATGTATTATTTCTTTGAAAGGAGAGGGGGGGGGAGTTTCCACTGAAGAAATAGGTGATTCTACCAATCTTTTATTTGCAAGATTAATGATCGAGTCACAAAAAAACAGTGAATATCTTTAAATAGAGAAGGATTAAAGGTGGCGTTGCAAAATTCTATTTCCAATACTTTTACAGAAATAAGGATGATATCTATAATACAAAGTAGCTTGATGTCTGTCCGTCTGACCGTCTGTCCGTCTGTCTGTCTGTCCCTTAAGATCTCGGTAACCACTGAACCGATCGGATTCTACTCTTCAGGGAATATACCTACTGGTCCTGTGGTGGTTTTAGGCTATTTTCATGGGGGGTGGGACACCCCCAACCCCCCCAAAAATAAAAAAAAATCCAACACCCAAAATTTTTTTTTTTACATTTTTTGTAAAATCTCAGTAACTGCTGATCAAATTGGGCTCTACCCTTCTGGGAATATACCTACTGGTCCTCTGGTGGTTTTAAGCTTTTTTCTTGGAAGGTGGGAAACCCCAACCATCCAAAAATAAAAAAAATCCCCACTTCCAAATTTTTTTTTTAATTTTTTTGAAACAAAAACCAGTAATTGGGGTGGGGGGACCCCACTGCAACATGGAGCGAAGCCCCCATGAATCCCCCCCCCCCCAAAAAAAAATCAAAATATTTTTTTTTAATTTTAATTTTTGTGTATGCGAACAACCTGGGTTTAATTTTTACAAATTAAAATTTTTGTGCATAAAGCGCACAACCTGGGTTTAATTTTACCACAGAGTAATTAAACAAAGAATAATTTTTTGAATATTTCTATTAAGGAGGGTTGACTTCCCAAAACTATATAGGGCGAAGCCCCTAGAGGCTAGGGGCGAAGCCGCTAGTCATCATAAAAGCGAAGCTCTGAAACGGTAGGACAAACTGACATTAACACTTGTAGAGTGTCAGAACTGAATAATCACAATATAAATTAATAAAAGTTGAAGATTGTAAGTAAATTTGTTGAAAAACTTTTTGATACAGAATAATGTTTATGGATATACTTACATTTTAGGACTTGATTATAGAGTTGCTTTGCTTTTAATATTGTACTTTGTTGTTCTAGGAATCAGTATACCAAAAATCAGAACAATCGGATAATTAGATCTAGTAAAATTTGTTGTTAAAAAAAGTAAAAAATTATCATGTTTAAAATGTGCGTACGGACATTCTGGTAATGATTATAGAGTTGCTACGCTTTCTAAATCGTACCTAATAACTACAGGAATCACCATGCAAAGTATGAAGTCGATAGGACAATTCTAACATGCCTAAATTAACGAAAAAAGCTATCCGTCCCGGACCAAACTATTCGTACGAGATAACAAATTGGCATAAATCTCACAAATTTCCTGTACAAAATCATAGCTGAACAAATGTCATAACTCAGTTTTTTGCGACCTATTGGGGTTTTATGCATTGAAGTGGTTTTATTTTCAAAAGACAATGGAAGCACAGTGAAAATAAATTATAAAAAACATCCTTTTTTTAGTATCTAATATTTGATTATAATTTTCTAAAACAAGTTCTTATTAAGCCCTTCTTTTCTACTTTTAAAAAACTGGAAAAAAAGACACAATCTTTTTGAAATTCTGCAAAATTCCGACTGTGATTGGGTTGGTTAGTTTGCATATATTTTTGCAAAGTTCCGGTTAATCAATTAGACCTGGGTGTTCGTATAATATCAATTATTTTTTTTTGAAATAGCAAATTGCGACAATTCCCTGTTACACTTTGCTGTTGTTTTTTATGAACCCAAAAAGTGTTAGGTTTAATCTTATAATAAAGTAACAGGATGTCTCTCTGTTTGTTTGTCTGTAAGGAAGGATCTCACTACCCGCTGAACCGGTGTGGTTCTTCTTGCATCTCATAGGTTCTTGGTAGGTTTATATCTATTTTGTTGAAAATCCAAAACTTAATAATTATTAACATGCTTCAAAGTGATATGAAAGCTTAAACAAACAGCAAAACTCATTAAGATTGAATTATTACTTTAAACCAACTATTAAGACTATTAGTTACTTTGTAGGAAGGCATCCTTTTAGTCATAAAATTATTCGCAATTAGATTGCAAAATAAAGGAATGGAGTACTTTTGAAGAATTATTTACTTTTAACCAATCAATTGGTAATTAATGTTAATTTAGAAGTACCTAGTAATAGTGTCTGACTGATTATGACGTAAGAAAAAAAATTAGCCAATGAGAGGCCACTATAAATTTTACTATTGGTTAATAATGACCTCTCATTGGCTAATTTTTTTCTTACGTCATAATCAGTCAGACACTATTACTGGGTTCGATAGAGAGGACCCAGATTTTTATAATCTTGTTATCTTGTCCCAAAAATTTAGGATACTTAATGAATTTTGATTGGTTGGTTTTCTATCACTTTTTACCAATAATCTTAATTTACAGATGGTGTAATTTTGTTTATAATCATTGAGGGTATACATTAATTTTTTCGCCCATTGTCTTATTCCGTAAGCTCCCTAAATTTAGTGCTTCGATATTATTTAGCATGTGGTCTGTGGTCTGAACTCCTTCATCAAGTTTTATGTGTATTAGTGTTTGATAATTTTAAAAGAAGCTCTTAAATTTTGTCTTATTTTTGCAAAAAAAAAAGCCTAGCTAGTGATTGGACGAGATTTGGTGACTGAATTAGATAACTATAATTAGACAGACAGGCAGATGTGATTTAATGAATATAGAGTAGCTGCATGTAATTATTGTTTTTTTACAATTCCATTTCAAAGGAAAGAAAACTATTTCCCCATTTTTTAGCTCATTAAAAGCAATCATTATATTTCTGAAATAATGTTAAAAAAAAATTCTTTAATGTTTCTTTGGGTACTATATCCTTATCACCATTTCTAAGTGTTTAAATGTAATTTATTTGTATTTAAATGGTTTTTCTTGCTCTTATGTGTGTATGTATGTGTGTGTGTGTGCGTGTGTGTGTATGTGTGCGGTTATAATTAAAGGTCTATTATTCTACTAGAGTATAAATGATGATAATTAATTTGATCCAAATGTTTTAATGGAGCTCCCCGGCTAAACTAAGACTAAGGTGTGTATGTGTTTCTACTTCCTCAATAATATTAGCCGTACAGGGTGTCCCCAATAATGTAAATTTTTAATAATAATTTTCAACAAAGATTAGGGTTAAATAATATTTCCTAGAGTTTTTTTTGAATACATAAAACAAACAAAAAATTGTCCATAATATATTCTCAAATTTGTAATAAGTTAAGGGAAGAGGTTTAATAACTGTATTTCCCAATCCCAGTGACATTGTTCCGACTCTCAATTGGGTCATTGAAAATCAACTAATGGTGTCGGAAATATTAACACAGTCAAGTAGCAGATAACAATTTGATAGCAGACGAAAAAGGTCATTGGAAAAAGGGGGAGGTATTTGTCTGTGTATACATCTATACTATAGATCTGTTATTGTAACTAAACCTTAAGAATTAATATAACGGCAAAAACTACAAAGATAACATACCTGAATTAAAAAAATCTTATTTGACATCAAAATTTAATAAATCTTGATCTTATTATAGAAAAGCCAATGAGAGGCCAGTATACACTGTAATTGACCAATGGTAAAATTTATGCTGGCCTCTCGTTGATTATTCTGTCGTATGACGTCATAATCTGTGAAGGGACTTTAATCATCTTCTTTCTTTAGAGTTATCATTAAACTTTTTTGTAGGACACCCTGTAAGCGTTGCTGTGTATGCGCGAGTTTATATTGTGCTTGTATTTATTTAATGGTTAGTCATAAAAGGATTCAAATGCATATAGTTTGATATATGTATCATGTATAACTAATATTAGCATTACCAATAGATATACCAATATAGATGTAACATTAGCCAACAAATATTTGACCTTCTAACATACAGAAAAAAAACTATCTGAATTTTTTGTTCCAGTATGGTTTCGAAAATGATATCTGCTGGATTAGAACTGGTTCTCATGTATAGCATATTATTACAGAGAATTTTACACGAATATTACAACACAAATTATAATTCAAACCAGGTTTATAATTTTTCATTTTCATATCCGCGGAAAGCTGTCTATATTACGATGCGATAAATAACTATTAGGAATTCACGGATTAGATCTAATTAATTAAAAGTTCTTGTATATTTTGAACCATTATCAAGAGTTTAAGCAATAATATATTTGGAGTTTACATTTTTGCCCCTTCAATTCTGAATCTATTGTAAGATTTCCATTAAATAACCTGCCCTTTATAGATCGGGCTAATTAGTGCTTAGTACTTATACATATTTTTTTAAAATTAAAGACAAGATATTTTGATTTTATTACATGAACTTTAAAGCAGAATTAGATAAAAAGGTTTGTTATTAAAATACACAATTGATGTATCATGAAATTTTGTGTGTAATTTATATCAAAAATTATAAAAAAAAGGGAAAATATTCAGCCTGGTAACTTTCTTACAAAAAAAAATTCTTAAATTCAAATAAAGACACTAAAAATGGATTTATTTTTACTTGGATTTTACATCAGATTTTTATGTTCTCTAAAAAAGTGAAACTTGTAGCGGGTTAAATAACGCCATTTTTTTTCCTCCTATAAACTAATTGACCAATACATGACAGGGGAAATAGCAACCTACAACAATTACTTCTGCATATTGTCTGATCATCAAAGCGCAAATTCGCAAAAATATACATGTGCAAAAAAATAAGAGTGGATAAGCAGTTTGCGATACTTAAAATTTCCTAATGTTGGGCATTTGGTTGAAGTGATGGCACACCAACCAAACATGGCTTTAAAGGTAATAAACAATTAAGTTAGCGAGGGCATAAATATACAAAAGGTGAAATGTTAAAGTAATATAGTGTAGATTATGAATTGGTGACTGTTTACTCAAGTGGATTTTCTGGTAATATACAGTGAAGAATATGAATAGGTGACTGGTTACTTAAGTGGCTATTCTGGTTTACCATCACTGCCACAAATTATTCTGCTACTTAACCTGCTCTCTTTTCTTTGCTTTAAACTCATATAATAAAACAAAAACAATAATGATTTACTGTGAATGTGAAGTAGCTGCCTATAGTGCCCTAGCAAAATGGGGATAGATGTCACTGCTTTTAGCATAGCTATTCTATTGAAATCAGGAAGTACACTATACCCCATCTCTTTTCTAGGGCGTTGTTTAGTCAACGAACAAGAAAACGTCATTATAAAACTTTGAGGACTAGTGTAATAAGCAGCCCATGTTCTCAAGTAGTAAAAATCTCACCTAATATCCTAACTATATTATAAGAAAGGTGTAAATGTACTCAGAAAGAAAAACTTTCTAAAATAAATGTTATTTTTAATGACTATATTGCATTTTAAACATGCTTTAAAACATTTCATGTGTGTTTTTGTTTATTTTTAGGTTCTTTTGTGAATTTTTTCTCCAACTTAACCCTTCTCGTAGAGAATCTTTGCAAAGCCTCGTTACTGGATGTTTTACATGGAAGGAGGGGACATTGGATTGTAAATTACACTGGTACTCAAGGTTTTGTAACAACGTTATCTTATTCGTTGGCTCAAAAATTTGTGGGGTACATTTACTAAATTTTGATTGGTTGGTTAAAACTAGTAGGGTTCTAAATATTTTACCATTGGTTATAACTTATAAATTTAATCTACAATTTTGTTTATCATTAGTGGGGATGTACATCAATTTAACGTTCATTGTCTTATCCTTAAGTATAAATATGGATATAAATCTTATGGCAATTTTTTATGGCAAAATATTTTTCTTCTGCTAAAATATCACCCTCAATAAGATGTGACACGTCGCTAATTTCAGCTCAACAACAAATCATAATCATTGCCTAAATTACCCCCCGCCCCCAACCTTTTTTATGCAGTTTTTAGGCACCTCCTTCCCAAAAATACACCCCCTTTCAACACCTCTTGCTTAAAAAAATGCCTATTTAATGTCACCTAAACACAAAGAACATCTAATCTGAGGGTACTTTTCACGCCGCTTCCTTATTTCTAGTTAAAGGGTTTTGGAGTAAATCTGTTTTTTTTTAATGGCGTGTTGTACAGTGCCC
Source organism: Acartia tonsa (assembly GCF_053477335.1). Taxonomy (NCBI): domain Eukaryota; kingdom Metazoa; phylum Arthropoda; class Copepoda; order Calanoida; family Acartiidae; genus Acartia; species Acartia tonsa. The sequence goes on along the minus strand of NC_137267.1, from coordinate 6,305,829 downwards.
CCTCCCCCCCCCCCATCATTTACACCCCAAATAGAAAAAAAAAACTCTTTCTTACTCTCTTTTGGTTTTATACCAGCTGAGAAAGGGTCCTTGACGCACACACACTCACACACACACACACACACTAACACATACATTATACCCTTTATAGACACGGGGCTAAGCTGCTTTAGGTTAATAGGCCTTCACAAGGATATATTAAAAGAAGGAACACATATATTTTATTAATGTATGTATATATATTTAGTGAACACAAGCTACTCAATAGGATTAGGCCTATTTTTTAGGCATTCAAGCATTGTTATTTTCGCCCTAAGGCCTACACAAACACATTCCCTGCAAGGCCTACGTAGATTTTCCTCTAAAGCGCCGTACAGTCGCGGCTTCACACTTAATACCGTGTGTGTGTGTCCTAAAAATGGCGCGAGTTATTGCTTTTTCGCGCGCAAACCCGTGTTTCACGCGCAATGCCCCGTTCACGTATTAGTGTCAATTTAGAATTTGCGCATTTTCTGACTACTCCATGCTGCTGCTAGCTAAATGCAAAGTGATTTGCCATAGACACAGCACGGCTCGGCGCAGTGGCTGACAACCAAGGACCTTGCAAAATAGAATTAAGGATGTTTTCTTTGTTTGGCTTGTTGTAAAGTATATAAATACAAAGTTTGCAATTTGGAACCAGGAAGTTTAAAAGTTAATATAATACACAACAAGTAATTTGCAAGAAATAAAACATTTCATTTGTGCAAATTAAAGTTTTGCATTAGAAATAAGTCAGGGCTCGGCAGCTGCAATAATATAAAAACAAGGATGACAACATCCATACGTAGCGAAGCACAAAATTTTGTGGATGGGACTGACCGTCATGGTTGTTTCTTCAAACGACGTGAAATTTAATTTTGATATCTTTAACTGAAAAAAATTTGAAAATCGGACTAAAAACACCAAAGATATGTGGGAAAATGTAAAAAATATAAAAATAGCCAGAAACCTGCAAAAAGACAGTCTGACCGTCATTATTGTTTTCTCCAAACGACGGAAAATTTAATTTTGATATTTTTAACTGAAAAAATTTTGAAAATCGGACTATAAACACCAAAGATATGGGGGAAAATGTAAAAAATATAAAATAGCCAAAAACCTGCAAAAAGGCAGTCTGACTGTCATAGTTGTTTTCTTCAAACAATGTGAAATTTGATTTTGATATGTATAACTGAAAAAATTTTGAAAATCGGATCATAAACACCAAAGATATGGGAGAAAATGTAAAAAATATAAAAATAGCACAAACCTGCAAAAAGGCAGTATGACCGTCATTATTGTTTTTTCCAAACGACGAAAAATTTAATTTTGATATCTTTAACTGAAAAAATTTTGAAAATCGGACCATAAACACCAAAGATATGGGGGAAAATGTGCAAAATTAAAAAAATAGCCTAAAACCTGCTAAAAAGCCGTCCGACCGCCATTGATGTTTTATAGTTAATTGTGCTCCTTAATGATGGAAATGTTGTCAAAAAATTTCAGAATCCTATCTTTTATAGGAGCTGAGTAAATCCCATTTCCCCCATAGCGTTACGGACGGACGGACGGACTGACTGACGGACGGACGGACGGACATAGTGAATTATAGAGTAGCTTCGCTACTAATAATGTAATGCACACAGATTTTAAAATAAATAAAAGGAAAAGGCGGCTAATTTAACCGAGCTGCTTAATTAAACGTAATCTCCAGCCTTAGGTGCAGCTGTGAAAAAGGCAATCAGCAGTTTAGCATCCCGGAACACCTTCAGCAGCTGAAGTTCTGTTTCATTATCTTTAAACTTTTTTATTTACACAAAAAGAATCAAGGGCAAATCTATGCTGTTTTGATAAATTCTTTTCAAATTTTGTTATAAAAAAGGGGTAATGGTCCATCATTTGATAAAATTAGTGTCATGTACAAAACATGATATTTCTCCAAAAAAAAATATTAGGTAATAAAAGGCTTTACGTATAGCATACTTAATTATGATCTTCTATAATATAAAGTAGAATGATGTCTGTCCGTCCGTCTGTCCCTTAAGATCTCGGTAACCACTGAACCTATTTGATTCTATATTACATAAAGTAGTAAGGTTTTTTGTCTAAAGCTTATTATCTCAATTACTACTGAACTGATTGTGTTCTACTTTTGGGGGAAGCTTTACTTAGGCCTGGGATGGTTTTAGCCTTTTTTGTGCCCTATTAATACAGTTCCCCTAGATACTAGGGATGCAGCTTTTAGTATTGTATCTTGTTTGTTTATTTATATACTAGCGTCTGCGCCCATAAGTAAAACAATTGATCTTAGGGCCCGGGGTTCAATTTTCATTAGGAGGGTTGAGATACCCTCCCCAAAAATATTTTAAAACATTCCTTGAACCTAAAAGAAGCTTCACTGTAAAGGAGAATCATATTGGTTTAGCGGTCAGCAAGATCCTTCGCTTCAGACAAAAAAAAAGCTTACTACTTTATATAATAGGATATGTATGCGCATAAAGGTGCGTTACTTAAAATCATCAAAACAGCAAAAAAGTCCAAAGAGATGTATCGAACTGTTTATATAAACAGCGTGTATAGCTGTTATATAAATATACTGATATTATTAATTAAAAGATTTATTTTGAGTGCATCTTGGGATTAGATCACTTTCACGGCTTATGTAATCATACACAAATTTTACTTCTACATGGGAGCGAAGCTACTCAATAGCCAAGAGAGGGAAGGGACAATGAACTGTGAAATACGCTGGTACCCAAAGTTTTAAAATATGCTTTCTCGTATTCATTCGAATCCGGTGGATAGGAACCGGTTCTCATCCATACGAAAAAACTATGTCTAGCATCGTATTATATCCAGCTTTCTACGAATATAAAAATGTACAATCATAAGATTAAAACCTGCTTTTTAAGCTAGTGCCTTCGGCACCTCGGGGCTAAAAAAACTGGTTTTAATCTTATAATTGTACATTCTATATCCGAGGAAAACTGTTTTTAATACGATGCGAGAAATAACTATTATACTTTTAAAATTGCGATCTTTTAATTTTTTCATGAACAAAATTGTATTTGTTTAAATCTTAAAAAAAACATAGACGCAACATGTACTTTAATAATATTTACATTTTCCTAATCTTTTTCAATTGACACCCCCCCCCCCGGCCCCCCCCCCCCCCCCCCCATCAGACGAAACTTTCATCTTTACACAAAAATGTAGGTTTTCTACAGTAAAATTAGAATATTTCAAAACATTTAAATACTCCCTCCCCCCCCCCCCTCAAAATAAATAAATCCTTGGAAGGTGGTATATTTTTAAGAATTAAAATATACTAAAAACTGCTGCTTACTATTCTTGTTTTTATAACAAAAGACCTCTTAATTAATGAAGAAAACACTTAAAAATTGTTTTGTTAATGATGAATTGTCAAGTAGTTGTTTTAATCACAAGACAATAAAAAATTAGATGTTAATAAATTTTTTTTAAATTTTTCTTTAACCGGTCCTATGACAAACGCAGGAGTCACAAACGTCGGAGTGGACAAACGCAGAAGTGAACACTTAACCTAACCTAACCTATTTTAAACCATATTTTAGCCATATTTTAATGCCTAACCCCTGCGAGGGCTTATTTCTATATTTATATCTTAACCTAACCTAAGCTATATAGAAATACCAACTTAAAATAATATTTCAACACTCCTGCGTTTGTCCACTCCGACGTTTTATTCTTACTGTATTGATGTTAAATGTACTATTGTATTAAATTAGTTAGATGTGCATGTGTCTTTTAAAAAAAATGTTTTTGGTTCTTTTTGGCAGGTTTAAAGCTATTTCTTATGAAGAGTCAAAAATGAATGTCATAATTTAATTTTTGCTCTCAATATGAGATGATATAAATTTTTAAAATATTAAAATTTGAAATCAAATTATTTAATACTTAAGTAACAGGATATTAGTCTGTCTGTGTGGTAGCGAAGGATCTAGCTACCGGCTTCTTTACAGTAAAGCTTTATATAGGTCTAGGAAAGATTTATAACTAATTTTCTCGTATTTATTCGAATCCGGTGGATAGGAACCGGTTCTCATCCATACGAAAAACTATGTCTAACACCGTATTATAACCAGTTTTCTACGAATATAAAAATGTACAATCATAAGATTAAAACCAGTTTTTTTAGCCCGTGCCTTCGGCATCTCGGGGCTAAAAAACTGGTTTTAATCTTATAATTGTACATCTTATATCCGCGGAAAGCCGTTTATAATACGATGTGAGAAATAACTATTCCCACCTTTCCTCAAGTGCCCCTAGAGGCATCTAAGGATGTAGATTCTAGTTTAATAAAATCTTACACAATTATATGTATTTTAAACATGGTTAAGCACGCTATAACAATTTTATAAATAGAATTGAATTTGCTTTTTAAAATGATCATGGTGTATTTTTTTCGGTGGCCGAACCCATTGTTCAGCACTCAATAGAATTAGGAGTAGGGTTAGGATAACTGAAGAAAAATACATATAGATAACTTAAGTTATTTATATGGCATAAAAATAGTAATGAGTGACATGTTAACGACATGCCGTTATCCTAATGACATTGTTATATGAATGTGGTTATAGATAACATATCATCGAATTGGCGTTTAACAAATGACATTAACAAATCTCAGATAATCTATTAATATTTAGGTCCTTAGATCTCATAAGTTCATGGGCATTGCGCATTTTGTACTTGAGCATTACAGACAAGCCACCCTGTTGATCGCACAACCTTTCTTTACATATCCTCTCACCCGGCTAAGGGCGTGTACACTTAAAATCCTTTCACTTTTGACCTAATAAAATAAATATAAAATTTAATTAATCTTAAAGGGAATAGTTCCTTTCGTGGCAACGCCCCTTAAGGGGCGATTCGTCCTATTTTTAAAATGGCTTTTGATAAGTTATTTTAGGTTAGATTAGGTGATTGCCCCACAGGGTTAGGCAATTGGCCCCCCAGGGTTAGAGCCCCCCGCAGGGGCTAGAAATAGGAGAAAAGCTGCTGTGAAAAAAAAACGAAGAATCGATCCTCAAGGAGCGTTGCCACGAAAGGGTCTAAACCCTTATGTTGAAAGTAATCATTATTTGTACAAAATGTATTTTTTTATTTAAAGTTGGTGGACAGTTTTAGCCCGTAATCAATAAATTTACTTGATAAACATTATATTATACTTCCAGTATAACTTCGAAAATAATTAATATCCACAGGATTAGAACCGGTTTTCAGCCATACGAAAAAAACTATGTCCAGCATCGTATTATATCCAGTTTTCTACGAATATAAAAATGTAAGATCATAAGATTAAAACCAGTTTTTTTAGCCGGTGCCTTCAGCTCCTCGGGGCTAAAAAACTAAAATGCATAATAGTTATTTCTTTATATAATATATCCTTTCCTGAATATGATACTATTGAAAGTGACTATTTAGGCCTAGATAATGTAGGCCTGTCTTTTTTTAATGCGGAGTTTTTCTATAATAAATAGGTCATTGTTCGAGCGACTGTAAATTAGGATTATTTCAGATTGTAAATGTGAATATTTTATAACGATATCTTAAAAGCTAGGGTCAGAAATCTGGTTGGATTGGAGAGATTAAATTATTTAAAAATAAAAATTCATGCAAACAATTATTATGACTACTTAGAAGTGGAAAGTCTTTTAAGTGTAATATTTGTTATTATTAATATAAAAGCTTTGATAGTCATTTTGTTTGCTACTAACTTACATTATTGTCCTTGTTAAACTAGGTCTTTTCAGTTCATTTTGAAAAGTAATGGATGCACAACAAATGAATAAGCTTCACCTCCGGGGAGGGAGGGGACATTGGATTGTAAATTGTAATGTTATAAAAAGTTTAATAGACAATAGACATGTTCTACAATCAGGTACTTTTATTTTTAATCTAAATGGTTGTTTCGAATAGCAGTGTCCAAGAGTTTCAACCAATAATTTCAATCTATATTAGGGTAATTTTGTTTATCATCATGGGGGATGTTTTTAAATTATCATCCTTTGTCATATCCCTTTAGGTCCCTGACTACACCAAAATTTAAAAATCATTTTGCAAGTGACAAGGATATGAAAACTGAAAACAATTTTCTCGAATCCGGTGGATAGGAACCGGTTCTCATCCATACGAAAAAACTATGTCTAGCATCGTATTATATCCAGCTTTCTACGAATATAGAAATGTACAATCATAAGATTAAAACTAGTTTTAATCTCATAATTGTACATTCTATATCCGCGGAAAGCCGTTTATAATACGATGCGAGAAATAACTATTAGACATTTCAGGAATAAGGTATAACCAACAAGCGAAATAAATGTAAATAATATTTGTTGGGGGGGGGGGGGGGGGGGCAGATGTAAAGGTCGTAAATGTGTTGTCTACTTTAGTAAAACATTTAGGTTAAAGTCAGATTTGTTTTATTCTTTGATAATTTAAATTGATAACAATTTTTATTGTCCTTTTAATGACCAATTATTTTAGGTAGCTTTAGTAAAACTTTAAAAAATAAAATGTGTCTAATTTAAGCAATGTTTTGCATGCTGTAGTTGCAATCTTTGAGTTAGAAACTACATTCATTAATTAAAAAATTGGCGGCAAAATAGATTTTCTACGTGTACTTTCCAATTCCCGTCATGAAACCGCCTTTTTTATATACCTTTAATAAGTATGTATTTTTCGCATAAGCCGTGCGTAAATATTAGTGGTGTGCATACATTTTCACAGAAACAGAAAGAGGGCTATACAGAGATGTGACCTAAAAGTATCTAGTATCTATAATACAAAGTAGAATGATGTATGTCCGTCTGTCTGTCTGTCTGTATGTCCGTCTGTCCGTCTGTCTGTCCGTCTGGTCTGTCTGTCCGTCTGTCTGTCCGTCTGTCTGTCCGTCTGTCTGTCTGTCCGTCTGTCTGTCCATCTGTCTGTCTGTCCGTCTGTCTGTCCGTCTGTCTGTCCGTCTGTCTGTCCGTCTGTCTGTCCTTCTGTCTGTCTGTCTGTCTGTCTGTCTGTCCGCCTGTCTGTCCGCCTGTCTGTCTGTCCGCCTGTCTGTCTGTCCGTCTGTCTGTCCGTCTGTCTGTCCGTCTGTCTGTCCGTCCGTTTATCTGTCCCTTATAATATCAGTAACCACTGAACCGATCGGATTCTACTCTTCACGGAATATACCTACTGGTCCTGTGGTGGTTGAAGGCTATATTCTTGGAGGTTGGGACTCCCCAAACCCCACAAAAACAAAAAAAACATTTTTGCTGACACAGGTAAAAAAACATTGGTTCTGCACCACCACTTTTTTTCTTTTTTTAATTATCTCTTGGGGCAAAGCCCCTAGAGGCTCTGGGCGAAGTCCTTATATGAAGTAATAAATATCTGTTTTTATCTGTTTGTTTTTACCGAAGGATCTAATTAATCGTTGAACCAATATGATTCTCCTTTACAGTGTAGCTTTTCTTAGGTCTTGGAAAGGTTTATAACTATTTTGGGGTGGGTAACACTACCATCCTAAGAGAAATCGCCCATAGTAAAGAAAGTTACTCTGCCTCCCCCCCCCCAAAAAAAAAAATACTTTTTGTTATCAAAATTAAAATAGAAAGTGGGATGAAGGTCGACTATACCCTCGACAACCCTCAACCAAAATCCAAGTTCCCCTAGCGACTTCTAGGGGGCGAAGAAGCTAGTTTATTAGAGTAAATCAAAAGCAGTTCATTTAAAATTAAAATAAATTTTTGCTAATGTATGAAATATTATTTTGCGCATTTGATTGAACACAATTGTATGTGGCATAAATATATAAATTGCTTAGTTGCATATTCTCGCCAGAATGAATTTTAGTTTGTCTCACAAATACAAAAGTACAGGGATATTTAAATGGAGAATAAATTTATCTTCCTTTCATATATTTAAAATTCAAATATAAATAAAAGTAACTTTTTCATCAATGACAAATTTTTGAAATTTTTAAAGAGTAATTGAATCCAAATTTATCAAGTAATACAACATAAACAGTGAATTATTTATAATATGAAAGACTTTTTTATTTGTTTATCTTTAAACTGTTCTTTTTAATCAAGAAGGTTATGTTATTGCTTCGCTAATTATGATTTGATTATTGCAAAAGGAGAAAGCATTCAATAATATTGCAATCAAATCATAAATAAGTAAAAGGAATATTTTATTGTTCTTTAACCTATCCTTGTATACCTTAAACTACATAAAGACAACCATGCCATCCAAAATTGCATGCTTAGTATCGAAGCTTCTCTAACAGGTATTGGGTCCGTTCGTCTTACTGTCTACTTGCAGGGAGGGAGGGGACATTATGCTGTTTATTACACTAGTCCCCAAAGTTTTATAATTAAATTTACTAGTTGGTTTTACAATTTTGGAAACCTTTATTGAATTTTGATTGGTTGGTTAATTAAGTTGAGTGTCAAAATGTATAAAAGGGGTAATTTTCTGTATGATCATTGGGAATAAACCTAAATTTATCGGCCATTGTCTTATCCCTTTAGATCCATGCTTTATTTGCATATATTATTTATTAACTATACATTACAAATCCTTTATGTATAATCTTAATTGTTAATTTATTTTTAATCATTAATAGAAGTAAAGCTTGGTTAAATTTTGCCCTATGTTTATCGTTAAAATAGTATTGTCGCGTATAGTCCCTTTCGTGACAACGCCTCTTCTTAAAGGGCGTTTCATCGTATTTTCACAGTAGCTTTTGATAGGTTATTTAAGGTTATGTTAGGTTAGGTGATTACTCCGCGTAGAGTTAGGCAATTGGCCCCGCAGGGGCTAGAAATAGGAGAAAATTTGCTGTGAAAATAAGACGAAATGCCCACTGTTGTCACGAAAGGAACTAGAACGAATATTTCAATATATATTGTAACTTTTTATTTAAAGAATCTACAAAAATAAAATTGCGTTTAACTAAATTTCAATGAAATCAAAATTTCCATTCTGAATGTAAAAGTTATTACTCATTTTCTTCAAGTCAGGGATGCAGGGGCTAACCAATGGATGGTAAATTGATCTTCTTTTGATCGAAATTAATTCAGCTCTTAGTAGCAATGTATTTATTATTACACCAGATTATCATATACTCTAATAAAGTAAAACTTAAAGCGTGCTAAAGTAACGATCTCTTCCATCCCCCCTTCACACTATCCCCGCCTTTCTTACTGAATGAACGAACTGACCAATAAATGAAGGGGAAATAGCAACAATTTTCCCATGTTATAATATCTACGTATATTCTACATCCATTTCAGTAACTTGTGAAAATATTGGCAGGAAAAAGGCTACAGAATAATCGAATTGTAATTTTACATTTTCCCTGCTCTTGATATATCTATCAATATCAAATTTCATTACATATGAAACAAGAAAGTTTGTATACATTGACAGCGAAGCAAATATATTCAAAAATAATAAGATTAACATTAGTTCTTTTCAATAAGAAATACACATATTTAGTGAATATTATCGTTCTACTACTATTTTTAAGCCTTAAAACACACACTTTTACGGATTTTACCCGCAACCTACTTTTCCCTTTTATGAAATTACAATTGTTTAGTCAGAATTGTTTTTGTTAAAATTTAACTAGCTAAAAACTTTTTTAGGCAAAAATTGGCTGCTCTTTGACAGTTTTAGAGCGATTTTTTTACTGAGGCATGGTGTTTATCATAGAAAAGCTGCGCTACTACTAAAAATCATTGGAATTTGCTGTTATATCCTTACAGTGGGTCCTACGACAAACGCAGGAGTCCCAAACGTCGGAGTGGACACTTAACATAACCTAACCTATTTTAGACCATCTTGTAGGTTTTTTAAATGCCTAACCCCTGCGGGGGGCTTATTTGTTCATTCATATCTTAACCTAACCTAATCTGTACAAAAATACTTAATAAAATTTATATTTAAACACTCCTGCATTTGTCCACTCCGACGTTTGGGACTCCTGCGTTTGTCCTAGAACCTTGCAGTGCAGTGATGTAGCATGCAAAAATATCATTTTTCATATAAAGATACATGCAAATTATAATATCAATATTTCTTTTTTTTTCATTTTTGCAATAGATATGGATCTAAAGAGATAAGTCAATAGCCAATAAATTTATATACAATATCATACATCCCCAATGATGATAAATAAAATTATCCATTCTGTAGATAACAATTAATAGTTGTAACGTCTGGACACTCAACTTAATAAACCAACCAATCAAATACACTGAAGTCCCCAAATAAGAAAACATTGTTATAAAACTTTGGGGACCCATTGTTCCCTCTCTTTCTCTCTCTTTGTGTAAATTAAAATAGTCGACATAAAACTTTGAATTGATTTATATTCCATTAATAGTTTCTAATATTGAATAGTTTTCATTTTATTTCAATATGAATGAATGAAAATTTTTAATGAAAAATTGAATCATGATTTTTTTCATTTTACATTTTTATAATGAATAAAATCCATTTTTAACTATTAATAGCTTAATTGGCATATAAATAGATCTTTTCTGTAATTTTTTTTATATTTTTTATCAACATAAGATTGAAATTATAATATCTTTTTTAATTCAATGTCGACGAAAATAAGGGCATGTTGTCAGCAGTGTTCTTAAAGCAAAAGAGCCAATAAGAAATGTATATCAACAAAATGCCACCAAGTTTAACAAGGGAAAAAGAGGTTACCGCATATATGTATACCTAAATGATATACACAAAGCATTTTAGAAAGTTTTCGCAAAGATTTATTGCCCCCCCCCCCCCTCCCCACCCACCTGCAAGTTTTGTGCAAGCCTTCATAAAGAAAAGGCATGGATGGGCCTTTGGGTCGGTTTTTAACAGATTTTTTCAAAGTTTTCTTTTTTGTTGTGACAAAAAAAATCATTAAGCTGAAAATTGAAGCCAGTAAAAATGGCGGCACAGATTATGACGTCAAAAAATGTAACCAATGAGAGGCCAGTATACACTGTAATTGACCAATGGTAAAATTTATAGTGGCCTCTCCTTGGTTAAATTTTTTGACGCCATAATCTGTGCCGCCACTTTTACTAACTCTAAATTTTTCAGTAAAGAATAAATTTAGGTCGTCCAATTAAAAAAACACTATTTTGTAATACAGCTATATTTTTTTCTAAATTATGATTTTTAAGAATGATTAGGTGAAGCAATAGTTTTTTTGTAATTTTTTAAATAAATCCTCCAATTAACAATAAGGGTCAAATCAAATCCTACAAATAGTTGCAAAAAATATTTTTGCAAACGGACTGGCAAAGTATTGCAAATTCTAATCAGACAAGGGTATAATTTCACCTTTACACGTTGTTAAAGGCATCTAATAGGACAAGCAATATTTGGGGTGGGGGCGGCTTATTTATGTGTCTCGCAATTAAATTATGTTTAAGGTATTATACCCTATAATTGCTTATATTTATATCCCCTAGTAAGGGCTCTGTCTCCTAGGGGCTTATTCTTTACTAACCTAACTAAAAGAAATTAAATTAGGTTATTTTTAAGGAAAACTATGAATATTTATAAAATAAGAGTTTTAAATTTTCATTAAATAATACTACTAATATAATAAGGTTATTAAAAGGTAAAAGTAATAGACTACATTAAACAATTAAGAGATAGAGTTGGTTTCACAGAGAGAGGGGACAATGGCCTATTTATTACACTAGTCCTCAAAGTTTTATGATTACGTTTTCTTAGTTGTTGCCTTAACAACTTTAGGGATATTAATGAATTTTGATTGGTTGATTCATTAAGTTACGTTTTTAAACGTCTTAATCTTAAACTTTAATCTACAGAAGGGGTATTTTTTGTATATTGGATCTACACATAATTTATCGGCCATTGTCTTATCCCTTTAGGTCCCTGGGTTGGTTTTTATTTTACTAGCTGCCATGCCCCTAGAGGCCTGTAGTGGCACTTTAAATTCTTTTTAAAAAATAATACTTAACCTTTCTATATTGCATTCTCTACATAAAAAATAATTCGATCTTTTTGTGATTGCTCTTGGGAGGGTGGTGGTACCCTTCCCCAAAATAGTTATAAACCTTCCCGGGACCTATTAGAAGCTACCTTGTTAAGAAGAACCCGATAGGTTCATCGGTTAGCGAGATCCTTCGGTACAAACAAACTGACAGACAAACACACATCCTGTTACTTTATTATAAGGATTTAATTGACCGATGAACATATTTGTCCTTGTTAAAACTATTAAAGGTGACCATCATTATAGGTGTAACCACCAATTAGGTTAAATCCTCATTAAGAAATGAAAGATAATATCGGAAATTAAACACAATGTATTATAAGCTGCGATTAATTGTCCATATAGGAAAGAAAACATGTATACGTTTCTTCACAAATTAACCTGATAACCCCAACTCCCCCTTTTTTTTAAAATAGTCAAAATATAAATTTTTTAAATAGTCAAAATATAATTTTCATTTGTTGATTTATTATTACTGTAGGTCAGGTATGGTTAGATTATCTTGGGCACTAGAGAACCCTGCAGGATCAGAAAATATTACCTCCTCTTATTAAAGGATAAGTGGTTGGGGGGGGGGGGGGGGGTAGTAAACATAAAACACATATCCTTTTTTTCAGACTTCTGTAACAAAGAAGTAAAAAACATACCTAAAATAATAAAATATATATTAACAGTAATATAAATAGCTAACATTTGAAACTTTTAAATATTAATTTTTATTTATCACAAACATTATTGACATGAATTACTCCTCAAAGAACACAATTGTGTTATAATTCTACAAAAAATATTAAGAGCCTGTAAGTCCTCAGATGAGGCTTATTCACAATGAGCAAAACATAGCTTTAGCAAAGTATTTTTTTTAAATTTAACCCTGTTTATACAGATTAGAATTAATGGATGAAACATGGATGACAACATCCATAAAAGCGAAAACACTGAAACGGTAGGACAAACGGACATTAACACTTGTATAGTAACTGAACTGAAAAATCGGAACATAAATGTATAAATGTCGAATCAAAAATGGAGGTAAATTTGTTGAAAAACTGCTTTATACAGGATAATGTTTATAATTTACATTTTTAGGACTTTATTATAGAGTTGCTTTTCTTTTAACATTATACTTTGTTGTTCCACGAATCAACATACCAAAAATCAGATCAATCGGATGATTAGATCACATAAAAATTTGTTGTTAAAAAAGTAAAAAAATCAACTTGTTTAAAATGGACGTACGGACATTCTTGTTATGATTATAGAGTTGTTACGCTTTCTAAATCGTACCTAACTACTACGGAAATCACTATGCAAAGTTTGACAACTCTAACTTGCCTAAATTAACGAAAAAAGCTATCCGTTTGTGACGGACGGACCGAACCTAATTATAGAAAAGATTCGCTTTTAAAAAAAAGAGTGGATCAATGTCAGAAACAATTGTCTTCTCCCTTCATATATTTCAAATTGGAGTCTTAAATTTAAAGCAATTTATTGGTGGGCTTTCTTTTATTTGTAAAGTTATCTGAAACTTTGAAGCCACTTATCAAACTTTGGTTATACTCTCTTGGGACAAATTCGAACAACTATTTTATTTTGTTCATAAAAATCATTATTTTTGTTAATTTTATTTCTTTAATTTAAAATCTTTAAGTAAAGGAGCTTGGAATACAAATTTCAGTAAATCATTAAATTATCAGATACATTTAATTTTTATTGCACGTCCCTTGGAAGATGATTAAAGTACCTCCACAGATTATGACGTCATACGACAGAATAGCCAATAAGAGGTCATAATCTGTTGAGGGACTTCATTTTGATTGCACGTCCCTTGCATGAAAGTCCTAACTGTACATTGTAATGAGTTCCGTCTGTTTATAAAACAAGACATTCCCCCCTTCTCTTTTCTATTGATATCATTTTGTAAATATTATATTTACCCAGACAAATTAAAAAACGACCCAGTACGAATATGAATTAATCATTCTTAAAAATGGGGAGAGGGGTAAGTGCAAAACTAATAAATCTTTTCTATCAAAAGTGTTCCTTTATAACAGCTAATGATTTAGTTAACAGCGTAATACAAATCCAGATTGCTTCATATTTTCATAATATATCTCAATTTTTGTGTTTTCAAGAAAAATCTTCAAAAATTATTTTGAAAAGTCCACTAAAATTTAGAATAATCTTTTAATAATGTGAGGATACTAATGTTTACAAGAAGCCTTTATCAGGCCATCTTCTAGACTAAAAGATCATGATTGGAATGATAATAGGTTAAATAACATTTTTTTCATTCTAAGATATCGAATACTTATTACACATAATTTTTTTTATTAAAAATGTTAAAAGCAACGTATTAAAATGGACGTGCGGACATTCTGGTAACGATATAAAGTTACTACATATAAATCGTACCTAACTACTACAGGAACCACCATGCAAAGTTTGAAATCAATAGGACTATTCTAACATGCCTAAATTGACGAAAAAAACTATCAGTTCCGGATGGACCGATCCAAATTATAGATAAGCCTCGCTTTTAAAGATATTCTTTTTTTTCAGATAAATATAAAAAATAAAAAAATAAAAATAAAAAAATCTTTATTGGAATACAATTTCAATAAAAGTAAAAAGCTTTTTCTACATAATTTTGAAATCGAATTTGTATTTTTGTATTTTATTTTATTTTTATTTAAAAGAGCAAAGAAACTCTAAAAGCCAAAATAGTCTGTCTGTTCATCCCTTCCTCCTTTTGGCTTTATTACTGTCTCTCTCTTTTAATCTTTTCCCAAATCTAATTTCCTCCTTTTTCCATCCCATTCTGACACTCTACAAGTGCTGATGTTCGTTTGTCCTACCGTTTCAGAGCTTCGCTTTTATGGATGTTGTCATCCTTGTTATTTTTATAGACAAACACGCTCAATCTCAGCTCTGCAAAACAGATCTGAATCTTTTCCCTGTTTGCAAAATAAAAGACGTTGGCAAAGTCTTTGTCATTTTATCCCCCCAAAAAAATGCATTGGTTGTTGGCAAAAAGGATAGGAAAAAAGAAGATTGTAAGCTTAATTTCTTTTCCAGTATGGCTTCGAAACCGATTAGTATCCGCTGGATTAGAATCGGTTCTCAGCCACATTAAAAAATCATGTATAGCATAGCATTACAGACAATTTTCCACATATACTAAAATATTCTATAACTTATCAAATATCTTTATACTCTAGGTACTGCAATTCCATTAATACAAATTTGGTTGGAACTAAGAAAGTTAAAAAGTAACGAA
This sequence comes from Acartia tonsa, assembly GCF_053477335.1. Lineage (NCBI taxonomy): Eukaryota > Metazoa > Arthropoda > Copepoda > Calanoida > Acartiidae > Acartia > Acartia tonsa. The sequence continues at coordinate 6,290,473 of NC_137267.1, read as the reverse complement.
ATGATATGAAGAAGAGTACAGGAAAACATGGATTAGAAAACGAACGTTAAATCAGTCTTCCTTCCCAATTTTAAATTCTGAATTTGATGACTAGTGAATATTAGAGGAAAGTGTTGAAGATAAATTTAGCCTTCATTAACTTCTCCCTCCCATTTATACTACAAAGTTTTCCTTCTGTATAAGGAAAAGTACACTGCAACTTTCCTCAAATATTCATGTAAAGCGACGTTTTTATAATTAAGCCAATAAACACCTCGACATTCAATAGCTAATTTAATGACTTTGTTACTTTAAGAAAATTTTGAAGAGAATCTTTTCAACAACAACGGTCGGTCCGTCAGTATCGGATAGTTTTTATCGTTATTTTAAGGACATGAGCTTTTTCCCATGAAAATACATAAACAATTAGTTTAAAATCTACTATGATTTTTTCTTTGAATGTTAGCTTGTTTAGAGAAACTCCGAAGAAAAAATTCAAAACTTCATCCTCTTTTAGCTTCCGTAATTGTAAGTTCGAACAAAATCAATTTGATGTAGATTAAAATTTTGAGAACGGCACTTAGTTTTAGAAGATAATATAAAACTAACACAATCTTTAACTATGATACTTATTTTTAAGCATTTTTAAAAAAATACTTTTTATACTCTGACAAACCAATGCCTCTCAAGAATAAGTGTATGTATGGTGTGTATGTATGTGTGTGTGTTTGTGAGTGTATGTATGTGTGTATGTATGTGTGTGTGTTTGTGAGTGTATGTATGTGTGTATGTATGTGTGTGTGTTTGTGAGTGTATGTATGTGTGTATGTGTGTGTGTATGTGTGTGTGTGTGTGTGTATGTGTGAGTGTGTGTTGCTAAGCTGTGATTTTTATTGCAAATGGGACAGTAGAAATTTATACACAAGGAAAATCTCCACCAAAAATGAATCTCCTTATGAATTTTTATGCTTTTATTTTATCAACAAACAAAAGACTAAAGTAATTTTAAAATCCGACGTTAATCTTATTTCATAAAGTAGTAAGGGTTTTTGTCTCAAGCAGAAAATCTCAATAACTACTCAAATAATGGGGTTCTCTATTTTATGTGAGCTCTTATGGTTATTGCCAATTTGATTTAATTCTTGTGATGGTTTCAAGTTATATTTATAGCCCTTTGTATGCCAATATAAATTCAGAGCCCTCTAGATGTCAGCGCATTGTCAATAGTAAAACTTATAGTGATAGAAAAGTTTGATTTATGAACCTTACTGTCAAAAAAACGCAGTTTTTTAAAAAATGCCTTCTTTTAAAATAAGCCCGGGCCTTATTTACCTTGGGGCCAACAAAAAAGGATCAATCCTACAACTTTATCATACAATAAATTCACGTTACCTATCCCTTCATCTATTGCAGAATGGCACAATCTATTTTATCGTTACATAAAGTCTCTTTACAGCAAAGACTAAAGGTATAATGTTGATTATCAAGAACTTTACTAAAGTCAAGATGATCATAATTATTCATTTTTAAACTCGAGGCTTTTCTACAATTAGGGTCCTATCGATTTCAAACTTTGCATGATAATTCCTGTAGGAGTTGGGTACGAGTTAGAAAGCGAGGCAACTGTATAATCGTTACCAGAAAGTCCGTACGTCCATTTTAAACATGTTGCTTTTTAATTTTTTTACATCAAAGTTTTATGTGTTAAAATTATCCGATTGGTCTGATTTTTGGAATATTGATTCCTAGGATAACAAAGTACATTGTTATAACTTATAAGCGAAGCATCTCTATAATCAATTTCGTTAGCTAGGTCAAATATAAAAAAAGTATTTGTTTTCTTAATTAATTTTTTTGAACAAATACAGATTTATTTTTTGTAACTCATTGAGTCTGTGACCTGGAAAAAAATAAGTCAAAAGTAGTGAGCGGGTTAAATAAGATGTTTCTTTTAAAATATCAAAAACTAATATTTAGCTTAATGTACAATTGCAGCGCAACAATTACAAAAATAGGGAATATTTTTCAATTTGGTTAGTAAATGTAGAGCCTTTTTGTTTCGCCCCTAGCCTATAGGTGTAGGAGGGACCAGAAGATTGCAAGTTCTTTGGCTTTAGTAAAAAAAACTTACTCCTTTATATCATCCTTTTTTATGGGGGGGGGGGGGGGAAGGGTAGTCGGCCCCACTATTTTTTTTTTTTTTTTTTGGGGGGGGGGGGCAGGTATTTTTGTTTTTTGGGGGGTTGGGGGTGTCCCACCCTCCAAGAAAATAGTTATAAACCTTCCCGGAACCTATAAGAAACTACCCTGTAAAGGAGAACCCGATTGGTTCAGCGGTTAGCGAGATCCTTCACTACAAACAAACAGACACACAGACATCGTTCTACTTTGTATTATAGATGAGGATAGATTATGGCATATTAGCTTTAATTGTTGATTAATTATTATGTATCTTTGCTGCGATTATGTTAGTTCCTTTATATTTGTATTTTTTAATATTTGCTAAAAAAATTATTTAGTTGTTTTTGTAAAACAGCTATGAAATGGGAAAATTTTGACAGGAGCGTAACAAATAGGAGGCAAAATCCTTTATATCGCCAATAGAAATCTCTCTCAACTAGCTCCTTAGCATCCAGGAGCTCTATAATCCAAGAGGAGGAGGTGAAAAGTCATTTTCATAGAAAAAATAAATGAGCCAGTCTAAAACGCTGTGAAACTTCTAAATGGTTCGGTGGTTAATGAAGTCTTAATGGGAAGACAACGAAAACAATAATACTTTGTATATTTAGTGTTTCGCCCATTTAGGGCTCATCAGTATGGCTCAATTCATCAGAGTTAATTTTGAACGTGGCGGGGCTTGAACCGGGAACCCTTAGATTACCAGGCCAACACCCTACCCATAGCGCAATTACCCCATGACGAGTAAGGAATGAAATTTCGACCAAAGAACTCAACCAACTTATGATGAGTTGGGGGCCTTGCACTTATGGCTAATTACGGTTTTTCATTCAATTATAGAATGTTCTGATAATTCATATTTAAGTTCAGTTAAGTTTACTAAGTTTATTGATTTCCCTGCATTGTTATAGATTACAAATGGACTAGAAACAATTCTATTACATAAAGTAGTAAGGTTTTCATTTGTCTATTAAAATCTCGTTAACCAAAGAATTTATAAAGTTATCCATTTAAAGGAAGTCCAGGATGGTTTTAGGCTGTTATGCACAATGAACGAGGGGGGTTGTAAGAATATGTAATTCAATTTAGGATATAATTCTACATGGGCTGTCTCTACGATGCAGTTCATTTATAAAGCTCGGGTAAATATGTTTGCTTCCCTATCTAGGATAGGTAGGAGTACAGCTTCTATATAATTTGCTAATGATCATTTTAAAGAGAGTAAACAAGGATGACAACATCGATAAAGTCAAAGATTTAAAATAAAAAAAAATTGTAAAACAATGTTTGATATAGAAGTTCAGTAATAATTAACAGCAATAATCACTAATCAACTCCTTTGACTTTTTAACTTTCTGAATGAGTTAAACACGTCAAAAATGTAGAAAATCTTTTTAAAAGTTTAATTGGTTACTTGATTTTTTCAAGTTCAAGTATTTTCTTGTGTAAGTATTTTTTTTTTTTTTGAAAGGGGGGTCATCGACCCCACTATTTTGATTTTAGTTTTAAAAAGAAATTCTTTTTTGGGGGGGTATTTTTCATTTCTTTGGGGGTTGGGGGTGTCCCACCCCCTAAGAAAATAGTTATAAACCTTCCCGGGACCTATGAGAAGCTACCCTGTAAAGGAGAACCCGATCGGTTCAGCGGGTAGCGAGATCCTTTGGTACAAACATACACACAGACAAACACACAAACATCCTGTTACTTTATTATAAGGATTGCACTAAAAAGTACATTTCAAAAATGCGTAGGTATATATCATATGCATATATAATATATATATTTATGAAATTTAACACCAAACTAATCCCGTCCATCAAATTTTTCATTTTCTGAATTTCTCCTGAAGTTTTCAAGCTATGGGTGTTTATAAAAATAAAAAAATGTTTTGAATTTTTAAATTGTAATAATCATTAGAAATTAAGCATACACTTCATTTAGATACACTTATGTATGGGTGATGTCATCCTTGTTTATTTTGAACAAAGATGAAAACATTCATAAAACCAAAGCTTTCAAATTAACAAATCAACCCTGGCTTTTAAGCTGTCTTATACGATTCAATCCTACATTAGTACGAGTAACGAAATTTTTGAACAATCTAATTTTCCAAAGCAAAGTTTTATCATGAGAAGTTCAACATATTTTATGGATTTAAAAAAAAAAACTGCCAAAAACTACGTATGGGCATTTTTGTTTCTTATATTTATAAAGTAGTTTCTATAGATAAACTGCCATATATCGGTAAGAATGTTTTTTACTGAACCAAGTATGCTGACGTATATACCCTAATTATAGAAAGATTAACTTCAGGTAAAACCGTGAAACAATGGATTTATTATTACTTAGATCTTACACCAGATTGTCATGTACTCTAATAAAGTGAAACTTGTAACTGGCCAAAAATAATGATTCCTCCATCCACCCCTTTTATCCCCTCCCCTTATAATTGACAAAGAAACTGACTAATAAGTAATGTCCATGTTAGCAACCTAAAATAACGATAATTTATTCCCTGTCATAATATCCACGTATATTCTATATCTATTGGTGCAGCTAGAGAGAGAGGGAACAATGAGCTGTTTATTACACTAGTCCCCAAAGTTTTATAATAACGTTTTCTTATTCGATGCCTTAACAACTTTGGGGACTTAAGTGAATTTTGATTGGTTGTATTATCAAGTTGAGTGTTCAAACGTTTTAATCCACTAATTTTATAGAATCTACAGAAGGGATAATTTTGTGCATCATCATTGGTGATTTACATCAATTTATTGGCCATTGTCTTATCCCTTTAGATTCCTGATAACGTGTGAAAAGGAAGGAAAGGTTAGTAATTTCCCTAACTGTTTAATTGAAGCTTCAATACCTGTCAAACATAATTAACTCATAAGTTGAGGGTTCAAACATTTCAACCAAAAAAAATCATGTTTTTTCTCATTTCTCAATGTTTACATATTGATAAATAGAAATGTTTAAGGCTATCAGAACCTCAATTTCCTTTAAAAGCAGAAAATCTTCACTTTTAAAACAAATAATAATCAATTCTGTGTAAGATTTTGCCTTTGGTAACAGATGCTTTTTTTAGACTCTTTTCCAATATAATGTAAAATTTGCTGTTATAAACACTTTGCTATTTTTATTTTTCGGATGCTTTTGAACATCAAATATTTTTACCTAATTTCTTCCTGCCTTTAAATGTTTCATTTGTTAGCAGGATTGTTTGGGGGCACAAAAGGGCTAAAATTAGGAGTTTATACATAACAATATAATAATACTGGCGGATTCGCCACTAGCCTCTAGGGGCTTTGCACCAAGAAATAATTTTAAAAATAAAAAAAATTCTGGTGCTGCCTAAAAACAATTTTTTTTTGGGGGGGGGGGAGTATCCCATCCCTCAAGAAAATAGCTTAAAACCACCACAGGACCAATAGGTATATTCCCTAAAGAGTAGAGCCCATTCGGTTCAGCGGTTACCGAGATCTTAAGCTTCAGACGGACGAACAGACATCAAGCTACTTTGTATTATAGAGTATGAGAAATGACTTGGCCCATCAAAAATTACAACTTTTTATTTACTACATTCATTTAGGATTTCGGGAAAAGGTTGTGGAATTTTAAAAAATATTTTAATCCAAAGCTCCATAATTTGATAGAGAAAGAAACAGTATGGAAATAAAAGTTTTTTTTTGGATTTTATTAACTATTATTGTTTTTATTCTTGTTTTGTAGATGAAACTAAGTTTTGCTTATCTGGCATAGAAAGAAATTCATCAATTTCCTATCTTTCTTTCATTAACCTTTCCTTCCACCTCTACATAATTTTTAGTGTGCAGTTTTTCTATAACTAGATTGTGTCTGGCAATATGTCCTTATGTACGTCTATAGCCTAAAGATTGTTTAGTAAAAATAACCCCAAAAAACAATAAACTGTGTACTCGAAGTATATTATGAGTGGTTTCTACGCAGTTTCTCTATATATCCATATATTATGCTGGATTAAAGTTTACTGTTTTATTATTTTTGATGCACCATTTATGTACAAAGCAAAATGACAAGAGGCTTAGTCCAGTTTAGAATATTAAAGAGGGGGTGGGGGGGAGTTAAACACACCATTAAAGAAAAATGGAAAATGACAAAAATTTAAACTCGCCAACTTTTTTTTGTTCAAACATCATTGTAAAAGTGCATCCGTAGCCGAGAGCTAACATGTCAAACTTATTAAAAGGACAGTTCATAAAGGGTACTTTCATGTCCATAACTATGAAAGTGTTTTGAAGCCTGTTATTTTAGGTGAAGCAAGGATTTTAGGTTCTTTTTTCATATTTTTTCCTTTTATAAATGTAATTTAAATCATACAAATCAAATGAAAAGCTTTCTGAAATTTTTAAATTCTAGCTAATTTTTTTTTTTTAAATCAACTTTTCTCTGTCATTATAATAAGCATATCTTTTGAACGGATTAAATTTGACATTATTACTATGCTTTTATTTTTACTTGTTTTAATTAAATTAACTATTTTCTAATAAACATAAAAATATTTTTGTATAAATAATGCATTTAATATAAATGTAAAGTTTTTTATGCCCTCAAAATTGTTTTCAAATTAAATAGAATACAATTTTTTTAGTTGGGAGGTTTCTCTACAATTAGGATAGTTTCTTTCTACCCTTAATCAAATAATTTTCATATTAACTAGCATTTTGTAATGATGATTCATTGATTGATTAGGAATAATATTAAAGAAGCTTTTATCAAAGAATGGACATAAAAGTAACTTTACAAAGTGTCTCAAAAATCAGGTATCATCTCTTTTTAGGAGTTTTCTGTCACACCTCTCCTCTCATCTTCCTCATTTTTATGACGTCAAATGGCTGATTTTTGAGACACTTTGTTAAGTTACAACATAATATTTTGGTTATATTATTTATTATTATTGTTCGTTTCTGATTTTTTTCTAGCTCTACTGTTATGGTTTTTGCCAACTTGTGTTTATGCAAAGTATAAGTAAATAAAGAACGCAATTATTTTTGCAAATATTTGGCAAGGAACTAAATTTGAACATCAGCCAATATTCTATAATTTTGTAATTTATAATATTATTTACATATTAAAGTTTATGTGCTGGATTATTACTTAGATCTTACACCAGAGATTATCACGTACTCTTGTAGCGGACTAGAATAACAATCCCCCATCCCATCTTTTCCTACTGAATGAACAAACTGACCAATAAATGAAATGGTAAATAGCAACCTAAATTTACAATTTTTCTCTTGTCATAATATCCACCTATATTCTACACCCATTTTGCTTTTATTGTTCTCTAAGACTACAAAAATATCATCACTTTTAAAATAGCATCCAATGATATTACTTTCCCATATATTTAAAGAATTAAATAGCAATATAGTCGATAAATAACCACTGAAAACTTATGTCAACTCAATGTTTTAGGTCTAACAGGGTATTACTAGATTATATTCTAAAACAAAATCTTGACAAAGACATATAGGTTCATGGAATGCTTAGCATATAAATGAATTATATTTTACTAGCGGCAACGGTCTCTAGGGGCACTTAAGAAGGGGAGAGTCGAATTAAATAACCCAATTTACCATTTTAGATTTTAAAAGAAAAAGTTACAAAAATATATATTTTTTTTTTTTTTTTGGGGGGGGGGGTAATTATTTTCTAGGGGCGATTTAAAGGGAGGGTGGTGGTACCCACATCCTGTAACTTTAGTACAAGGATTATAAGTGTTTTTTGTTTAAATTCTTTCTAAAACGAAATATTTATCAGCCTTATTCTACCTATATCTTGTTTTGTTTTTTATTTTTTACAATTGTGAATGACAAAATGCATTTCACTTAACAGAATCTGATTAGATTAAAGACATAACAAGAAACTTTTTATCCTATGGTGCAGCTTTAATTTGATAGATTTTACATCAATATTTCTTGGATTTTGCCTCTATTATTTATTCTTTAGTCTGAGTAAAAAAGGGCAGAAAAATAACATATAAATCTTCACTTATAAGAAATACAATTTCAAAGAACTAAAAAAAATTTAAATAAACTTTAACTCTTAAGAAAACTAATTTTTTATTTAGAAAAATGTAATGTTTAATGAATCGAATTTTATATAATCATTCTTTTATTTATTAATTTTTTCTTTTTGGATTCTTATTAGAATAAACACTTGAAACAATTATTGAGTGGCTGCGCTCTTACAAACAACCTGATTGAATCTTATATTGATGAGTTTAGTTTTCTTTTTAAATAAATTGATAACAAGCTTTTTTTTATTAAGGAAAAATAATAGTTATTTTCTTGCATCATGTTATAGACAGCTTTCCGTAGATATTAAAATGAAAAATGATAAGATTTGAGCCAGTTTTATTAGCCCCGAGGGGCCGTAGTACCGAATTTGTAGAACTGGTATTATTCAATTTTTTTATTTTAATATCCGCAGAAAATTTTCTGTAATACGATGTTATACATGATTTTTAGTAAGGCTGAGAACCTATTCCAATCCGGCGGTTATTAATACTGCAAAAGATAATTTAAAAGGAAAGGGATATTTTTCCATCAACATACATGTTTTGCCTCCAAGTATTTCGCTAGACAAAGATAGCACTCTTTCCCTCTCTCTTCTCTGGTATTTAATAAAGAAGTTTAAATTTTATTACTGTAAATTATATTTGAGGAGCGGCCAAACTTAATAGTTATGGCGCTTCATAAATTTTAGATATTTAATAACAAGGATGACAACAATCCAAGTAATGGGCACGAGATTTCTGGAGATATCACTTATGTGCCTCTAGGGGCACTTGAGTTAGAAGGATGAAGTCAACCCCTACCCTTTAAATTTCAGTTTCAAAAAGAAAAAGTATCTAACAAAAATTTCAGGGAGGATGATTTTTCTTCGAAGGGTGGTGGTGCCCTCCTCTAAAATAGTTATAAACTTTCCCAGGTCCTATGTAAAGCTACATTGTAAAGGAGAACCATATCGGTTCATCGGTCAGCAAGATCCTTCGTTACACAGCGACAGATATCATGTTACTTTTATATAACGATAATTCAAAGAGGTAAGCTAAACCCCTTAGAGAAATGACAATAAAACGTTTTAAAAAATATAAAAATAATGCATGGCGTAATTTATTTTTTTCTCAATTGTAAATATGTTAAACGGCCATAATCGATAAAAGAGCATCTACCCCGCCGTTTAAAAAAAAAACTAGGTACTAAACTAGTTATGGTAGTAAAATTCAGGCAGATCCCATAGTTTTGGAACTTTTATTGCAATAAATATTTCAACAATTTTTACATTTTTTACAAGGTGCGGTTGATATCTGTTTGTTCAATATATTTTTAAGATATAATATTATTCTTAATCATAGATAAAAACTAGATTAAAAAGTACAATCGCAAACGTACAATTAATTTTGAAACTGGTGATAGGGCCTAAAAAATTACGTCATGCTGGCTTACCATTCGTCAATTTTAATGTATATTGCCTATCATTTGTCATTTGTATTGTATGACATCATTTTTTTAGGCAATAACATTAGTTTCAAAATTAATTGTACGTTTGCGATTTTACGTTTTAATCTAGTTTTCATCTTTAATTAAGAATAAGATTAGATCTTCTTAATTTTATGTATAAAATAATTTTGTGTAAACATCTTAGACTGCCAAAGCATTCCTCTACTCTTCCGGATAATAATACATGTCTTTTCGTCTGGATATTTTTTAACGTTTTTAGTTTGACGAATTATGAACAAGATTTAAGAATTAAACTACCCTCTTTTATTCCTAAATTATCTTGTTTCTTTTTAAACTGCGTGGCTACAAAACTTGGTTGTACTTGTTTTAAAATTCCAAGCAAATTAATCAAACCACACAAGACATTTTTGGTAGCGCAGCTACTATAATACTAGGGATTGTCCATATACGTCCTACTTTTTTGCTACAATTCGAGAACTTATTATAGGTTTCTTTTCAATTTTATACCCTTTAATAGGATTACTGTGATGAAAATGTATAATTTAAATCAAATAATAAAAGCGTTATCACTATATAATTGTTCATTTTTTTCATTGTTTCAGGGAGGGAGGGGTCATTAGGCTGTTAATTACACTGGTACCCAAAGTTTATTATCATATATTATTAACCAAAAGATTTTGGGTACTTTTACTGAATTATGATTGGTTCCTTCATAACAAGTAGTGTCCAAACGACTCAACCATAAATTTTCATTAACAGATAGGTGTAACTACATTTATCATAATTGGCGAAAAATATTAATTGTCTTATCATTAAAGTAAAACACTGGAGAGAGAAAGGGTTAAATAACTGTATCTCCCCATCGCAACCGACTTGTGCAACCTTCCTATTGGGTCATTGAAAATCAACCAATGGTGTCGCCTATATTAACAAAGCCAAGTAGCAGAAAATAATTTAGAAGCAGACGAAAGAGGTCTTTAAAAAAGGAAGGGGGGTAGTTGTCTGTATATACATCTATACTATAGATATGACGTGTAGTTTCTGAGCTTTGGTTTTATGGAAGTTGTTATTCTTGCGCAGACGACATTTCCTTGCATTTGCTGCGCATAATTAGTTTAAGATTTTCACTTATGATAAATTCAGTGATTCAGGATTAAGGGATAGGTCTACTGTAGATAAATATATAAATTCTCCAAATGACAGTTTACCATTATTACTTATACTTTTAATGGTGGGAGGGGGGAGGGGGGGAGGGGTGGTGGTATCCTCCCTTACCAGTGTTAATACGTCCCAGGACCTATGAGAAACTACACTGTAACGGAGAACCATATCGGTTTATCAGTTAGTGAAATATTTCGCTACACAAACACACCTAGTCATATATCTTGTTACTTTTAGTAAGTATTATTGTCTGTTGGCTGTTTATTGATAGCAGTTTTATATTTTTAGTAGGGTTGGGCCAAATATCTGGTTTGGCCGGTTAACTGGCCGGATATCCGGTCATTTTCAATATTCGCCCGGATACCGGTTATTACAACTATTCGGTTACAGGATATCCGGCTGATTTTTGACGCCGGATATCCGGTTATCCGGCCGGATATCCGGTAATTTGCCGGATATCGAACGTTGGCCAGATATCCGGCATTAGAAATCAGCCGGATATCCTGTATCCGGCCAAAAAAGTATCCGGCCCAACCCTAATTTTTAGTTGACCTATAACTGCAATGGACGAAAACATTTATCTGCAACAACAGCTTAGAAAATGGTTAGTTAAACTAATAGGTGGACATTTGAGATATTCAGAGTACCTTCGCTACTAAAAAAATTAGGGTTGGGCCGGATATCCGGTTTCGCCGTATATCCGGCCGGATATCCGGCCATTTTCAATATACGCCCTGAAACTGGATATTTTAACTATCCGGATACCGGATATCCGGCTAACTTTTAATGCTAGATGACCGGTTATCCTACTGGATATCCGGTAATTTTCCGGATATCGAACGTTCGCCAGATATCCGATCAGAACCGGATATCCGGCATTAGAAATAAATATCTGGTATCCGGCTAAAAAAGTATTTTTAAGATATAAGTAATGCAAAGAAATAAGTGACCTACGGACAAAACTAATTATAGAGTAGCACCACAAAACAAAAAAATCAATGTTGACAGTAAATAGGATTAAATCGATTATGTCCATTATAGAAAATATAAATATAATGATTACATTGATAAGCTTATGTTTAATATATAAGGTCTATAAATACATGAAAACAAGGATGATAACATTCATAAAAGCGAAGCTCTGAAATGGTTTGACCACTTGTAAAGTGTCAAAACTAACGGACATTATGGTAACGATTATAGAGTTGTTACACTTTCTAAATCGTACCTAACTACTACAGGAACTACCAAGCAAAGTTTGAAATCGATAGGACATTTCTAGCATGCCTAAATTAACGAAAAAAGCTATCCGTTCCTGACGGACGGACACACCCTAATTATACAAAAGCTTCGCTTTTAACAATTATTTAAAGTGAATAAAATCAATAGAAACAAGGATGACAACATATTAGTAGCAACCAACACTTTAATTGCACACCTTTGGTATGCTGTCCTATATGTGCATTTTTGGGGGCCAGGGCATTCCTTCTCCTTTTATTATCAATGTTGTGCAACTGACTTAATAAACCTTTTAAAACTTTTATGTTATTATGACGCGATGTTGAGCCGAGATTCGAACCTATCTAATTTCAAAATAAACGGTTTCGCTACATGTATGTAAGTATGCCACGGTCGTGGATTTCGCCAACATACTACCATTACTACCAGAAACCTAAATCTACCCTGTAACGTTTTGTACAACAAGCTAATATTACATCAGATATAAAAGTAGAATAGTTATAACATTTTGGTATACCGCTGTTAAAAGCGAAGCTTTTCTATAATTAGGGTCGGTCCGTCCGTCCGTCACAAACGGATAGCTTTTTCCGTTAATTTAGGCATGTTAGAGTTGTCCTATCGATTTTAAACTTTGCATGTTGATTCCTTTAGTAGTTAGGTACGATTTAGAAAGCGTAGCAACTCTATAATCATAACAAGAGTGTCCGTATGTCCATTTTAAACATGTTGATTTTTTACTTTTTTAACAACAAATTTTTATGTGATTTAATCATCCGATTGATCTGATTTTTGGTATACTGATTCCTGGGACAACAAAATACAATATTATAAGCGAAGCAACTCTATAATTAAGTCCTAAAAATGTCAGTATGTCCATAAACATTATTCTGTATCAAGCATTTTTTCAACAAATTTACTTACAATTTTGCATCGACTCTTATACATTTATATTCTGATTATTTAGTTCAGACACTATACAAGTGTTAATGTCCGTTTGTCCTACCGTTTTAGCGCTTCGCTTTTATGGATGTTGGCATCCTTGTTATTGTATAGCCCATACAATTCTAAGCAATTTTGCTTTTAAATTCATAATATCGGTCAATAAACAAAAAAGGTATTGTAGATATTACTAAGACAATATGTTTGACGATTAAAGTAAAACACTAGAGGGAGAAAGGGTAAAATAACTGTATCTCCCCATCGCAACCGACTTGTGCAACCTTCCTATTGGGTCATTGAAAATCAACCAATGGTGTCGCTTATATTAACAAAGTAGCAGAAAATAATTTAGAAGCAGACGAAAGAGGTCTTTGAAAAAGGAAGTGAGGTAGTTGTCTGTATTTACATCTATACTATAGATATGTTGATTGACGGACAGACCTCATGGTTATAGAGAAACTCCGCTCCTAAAAACAGATAAAATAAAAGAATGGTACAGAATAAATTAATTAAAAACTTTGCTCTTACATCCACCTAATAAAATAAGAAAACTTACTTTAATTAAAATCTTTCTTTTGGCTTCTTTTTTTCAGTAAGATTTTATAGAATAAATTCACTTTAAATTAACAATTTAAATCACTTATTTTTATGTGATAAAAAGTTCTTACATAACTTGTTAAAAATCATCATTTTACCAGGTTTAAAAATGAGGAAGTTTAGAATAGAAATTTTTACACCATTAAGATTTTTCTCCTCATATTTTATATATATATGTATGTTACATTTAAGCGGTACACTACATATCTATATTTTCACATATTTTTCATTTATTTTTAACAAAAAAAACGTTTTAATGTTTTTTTATAACATTTTATTAAGCATCACTTGAATTTATTAACACTAAATAAGTTTGATTAAACGGCTGTCATTTTAAAAGTGTCTCAAAATTAACCACTTGTGTTTTGTGTATAAAAAGGCCTGAAATATAGGCCTAGGCGGACCTTTCGCTTGACATGCCTACACTAGACTGACTGAATTAGACTTGTGGGGGGGGGGGGTATCATACAATAGGGTAGCATCAGAGGGGGGCTAGTTTTCTGTAGTACTAGGGGTATGGGGGCTCTATAGACTAACTTTCAAACACGATATTACATACAGAGAGAGACAGAGAGAGAGAGAGAGAAATAGGAAGAAAATAAGAGAAAGGAGACAGAGAACCAAAAGCGAGGCCTACTAGAATATAAAACATGAAGAGAAGGCCTAAATATTGGAGAGGGGGGGGGGGGTAATACACAGAGACGGTATAAACATGTATGTATAAAGAAAAGAGGTAATAGAAAAGAGTAAAAAAAGACTGCATTTAAAGGGTAAAAAAGAAAGGGTAACATGGAGTAAATATCTGAATGGGGCCTAGTTTTAAAAGAGGTGAAATAATGTATAAAATAAACTAACACACATTTTTAGTATTATCTATTTTTCTTAATAAGTCTTTTGTGTATTTTTGTAAAAGATAACAATTTTAGTATTTTATGAACTTAATATTTAATCTAAAAGTTGCATTTTTAGTGGATGAAAGCTATTAAAAATGTAAAAATTATCAAAAAAAATGATTTAAAAGTAATTAGAATTATCTTTTCTCTTTTTCAACCATATCTATTTTTGTCTATCTCTCTTTCTATCTGGCGTTCTCCTTTACCAGTCGTTCTCCCATTCTCTATTTCTTTTCTCCATTGTCCCGTCCCTGGTATTGGGGAGGGTGGTGGGCCAGACGTCTGCCCCCTCAGTGACTGAGTGAAAACCATAGAATGCATTTTTCGGAGGTGTTCTTACAAAAAGTCTGGAACACCAAAAAAAAACTTTCACAGTTTTTCGATAATAACTTTGATTTTGTATTTATTAGCTTTTTTTGAATAATCTACTGTCTTTAAGATCTCAGAAACTGGAGGGCTATGTCATTTACCCATATTTCCTTTCTGTGAGATATAGCATAAAACCTGCGCAGAACAAATGCATTGATACAAAGATTATTTTAAATATTTTGATAATTAATGAACACATAAATTCAACTATTTTATTTCATTACTAGTGTCTTGGCCCTAGCATCTAAGGAATATGTATCTGATGTAAAGAGGTACTTATATTCTACTAACGGCTACGCCCCCCTAGAAGCCTCTAGGGACACTGAAGGTGAGGGAGGAACCCCCACCCCCTTTTTAATTTTAATTAAAGAAGAAAAAAGAAAAAAAAATTTGGTGGGGGGGGGGGGGCTCATTTTTTTCTTGATTTGATAGGGTGGTGGTACCCTATCCCAAAGTAGCTATAAACCTTCCTAGGACAAATGAGAAGCTTCAATGGTTCAGCGGTTAGCAAGATCCTTCGGTACAGACAGACACAGATCCTGTTACTTAAATATAAGGATGATGATAACCCAAAAAAATGATGTAGAAAAAATCTTCTAAATCAAACAAACACCGCATTTTCAGTCAATAGGCCAAAGGGGAGAGGGTGAAAAAATACATGGAGCTAAGAGGGGCAAAAAGAAACATTTAGGCGTCGAAAGGGAGATAAAAAAGAGTGTCTGGGGGATGGTAATGATTAGTGGGGGGTGGCGGGACAGAATAAAATTGTTTATTCACGTACTTGAGATACATTTTCATATATCTGGGACGTATTTTAATATTGTACTTTTAATAAGGTCCAATTTTATACCATAGCCTCTAGGTCATTTTAAGTAAGAAAAAAATCGTACCTTCAAAAACCTTTTAACCTAGATAGGATTAATAAAAATCTACCCGGAAAATTTTTAAACTGTGGCCGTTTCAGAGATATTAATGTCCACAATATATAAACTGAAAGTATATTAAAATAGGATTAATTTTAAGTAACCATACTTATTTTCTAAGCTCATTTTTCAAGAATTTCACCGAAACATACCTGTAAACAAAATATACACATTAAAATATCTCAAACATATAAATAAAACAGAGATAAAAAACCATCTATTTATCTAATATATTAGTTGAGAAAATCAAATTATCGTCAAAGAATTACAAAAAACAGACTGACGGGCCATTAAATTATATACTGGATGCTTATTGATATAGGATATATATACCTCAATTTTCTAGAATAGAGAAAATCACGTTACTTCTTTGACGTAGTTGACCGAAGGACAAACGGACATTTCGAGTCTTAGAGTAGCTTCTTTACTAAAAAGACTAATTGTAGAGTGTCTATACCTGTCATATTATGTCAATTAGTAAAATATTATTTCTAAAAATATGTATGCTTATAAATCAAGGAATAGATTATTAATATTGGACATAGTAACGACGTAAATATCATGAAAATTGACATTATGACATTAGCATTTTAAAAAAATATGTAAGATTTAACTTTTAACATTCGAAATAAACTATCGCAAATGCTTATATATTCAACCCTGGTATCTAAAGGGATAAGACAATGGCCGAGAAATTGATGTACATGCCCAATAATAATTCGAATAATTACCCCGTCTGTAGATAACAAGTAGTGATTGAAACGTTTAAACATACAACTTAATAAACCAACTAATCTTTAAAAAGGCCCCAAAGTTGTTAAGCCAACGAACAAGAAAAGTTTTTATAAAAGTTTGGGACTAGTGATATAAACAGCCCAATGTCCCCTTCCTCCCTGGACAAAATTAGTGAAGGCGTGAAAATTTGTAGGGCGAGACGCTCTAGACGAAAAAATGATCATAAATATATAATTCTCACTCTCTCTTTCTTTTTTCAGTGCGGCGTTTGAAAAAAAAACCTTATATTAAAGCTACACAAAATTTCTCCTTGTGTAGATCAAAATAAGTGGTTGTAACGTTTGAACACTCAACTTAATGAGCGAACCAATGAGAATTCACTCAAGTCCCCAAAGTTTTTAAGCCAAGGAATACGAAAATGTTACAATGAAACTTTCGGGACTTGTGTAATAAACATCAAATTGTCTTTTCTCTCTATAGGTTGCGAGTTTAGCTTTTGTAGATCAGAGCTGGATCTTTAAATCATTTTAGTGGTGAGCCAGATCGGGGTGTGCCAACTTTCCACCAATGAGAGCACAGCATTTTATGAAATGCCGCGCTGTGATTGGCTGAAATTCGGCTCACCCCGATCTGGCTCACCACTAAAATGATTTAAAGATCCAGCTCAGGATTATACCATTTTAAAAATTGTTTACCCTCAAAAAAAATTAAATGCCACTTTTAAACCTTTCTATGTTTTTTAAAAGCGAAGCTTTTCTATAATTAGGGTAGGTCCGTCCGTCCGTCCGTACGTCCGTACGTCCGAGATAGATAGCTTTTATTCATTAATTTAGGCATGTTAGAGTTGTCCTATCGATTTCAAACTTTGCATGATGATTCTTGTAGTAGTTGGGTACGATTTAGAAAGCGTAGCAACTCTATAATCATTACCAGAATGTCCGTACGTCCATTTTAAACATGTTGATTTTTCTACTTTTTTAACAACAAATTTTCAAGTGCTTTAATCATCCGTTTGATCTGATTTTTGGTATATTGATTCCTGGGACAACCAAGAACAATAATTTAAGCGAAGCAACTCTATAATCAAGTCCAAAAATGTAAGTATGTCCATAAACATTATCCTGTTTTTAAGCAGTTTTTCAACAAATTTACCTACAATTTTGATTCGACATTTATACATTTATGTTCCGATTTTTCAGTTCAGATACTATACAAGTGTTAATGTCCGTTTGTCCTACCGTTTCAGTGCTTCGCTTTTATGGATGTTGTCATCCTTGTTTAATAGACATTTATTATTCGAACCTAATGTATGTTAGGTATGATTTCGTAAACTGAAAATTGATGAACTTAAGTTAATTATTGGTCTAGGGCAGGTTCATTGCTATTAAGCAACCATTCACAAATCTATTTTCAAATTTAGTTTCAATACCACAAAGATACCATTGGAAAACTTTTTATAAATATGCATGAATCTATTTGAAATGATTTTTCTTGCTAGTTTCTAGGCCATATTATTATCTTTGATAGGCATATATCTTCTAAAAAATAAAGTAAATAATTTTTTACATATGTATGTTTTAGGTGTGGTTAAAAAGAACAATTATATTCCTTATATTAAGCAAAAAAAAACAAGAAAAAAAATAAATATACATTAACAAACATTTCTGTTTTAGTTATTTTATGGGGAAATATGTGAAAAATATATAAGTAGCTAAAAACCTACAAAAAAGCAGTCTGGCCGCCATAGATGCTTTATACTTAATTATGCTCCATATTGATTGGAATATTGACAAGAAGTTTCAGCCTTTTATTTTTTTTATAGGAGCCGAGAAATTATCACGAGTACATCAAAACGTTTCAGACGGACAGTTGAACATTTCGAATTATAAAGTAGGTTCGCTACAAAAATAAAAGAAAGTAAAAAACAAACATTGCATGATTGAAATAGATTTAAAGCACTCAATATGTGTATACCTCTCCCTGTAAGTTTGATGGCATTAAAGTTGAACTCTACAGTCATAATAGATTGATAAAATTTCGACGGTAAAGGCATCCTTGTCTGTATACAATAGATGTAGTAATGTCTCAACTATAGTGAGAAATACTATTTTTTCTATAATACAAAGTAGCTTGATGTCTGTCCGTCCGTCTGAAGCTTAAGATCTCGGTAACCACTGAACCGATTGGATTCTACTCTACCCCAAACACCCCTCCAAAAACAAAAATCATCCTCCCCATTTTTTTTAATTATTTGAAATTAGTGGTGGCAGCTCCAGTAGTACTTATTTTTTTTTAAAATAACCTCTTGGGGCAAAGCCCCTAGAGTCTAGGGGCGAAGCTGCTAGTATACTAAAGAAGTAATAAGCTCAGAATTATGCAGCTGAACCGGTTTCATTAAAATTGTAAGAAAGGTTTCTTATTGCTGTTTTAAAATCATCATACTATCAACATTGGAAAATTACCTCTTAATTGAAATAAACTATATAAAAAAGTGAGGTTTTGTCTATAGCTAAACATCTCTAAAAACGTTGGTCCTAATAAGTTATAATTTTCAGAGAAGCTTTATTGAAGTCTTGGGATGGTTTTAGGCTAATTTCCCTACTTCAATCGCCCTCCTCTATAGGCTAGGGGCGTAGCAGTTTGATTATGACAAGTTAGTCATGATCACTATAAAATTAATCGTCAAAAAGTATTTAAATTAGAATTGTATTGCAAAAATAAGTGCTTTCATTTTTTATGAATAATATTTTTTAAATTTTAGTATTTATTCATTACTTTTTACTACATCTATTGTAATAAATAAGGATAGATGCGTTTTGGAAACGCGGATGTAAATACGTCTGGATTTTTGGGGGGACAGAGAAAAAAAAGGGTGGAAAAAAGTGGGTTACCATAGATGAAAGTAAAGGGGTAGGAAAAAGTGAGTTGAGTTTATCAGATGTTTAAAGGGGAAAGTTAGTTCTAGCGTGGTTATTTTCTTTAGATCTTTTTAAAAGCGAAGCTTTTCTATAATTAGGGTCGGTCCGTCCGTCCGTGACAGATAGCTTTTTTCTTTAATTTAGGCACGTTCGAATTGTCCTATCTATTTAAAATTGTGCATGGTGATCCCTGTAGTAGTTAGGTACAATTTAGAAAACGTAGCAACTCTATAATCGTTATCAGAAAATTTCCGTACGTTCATTATGATCTAATTATCCGATTGATCTGATTTTTGGTATACTAATTCCTGGGACAACAAAGTACAATAATAAAAGCGAAGCAACTTTATAATCAAGTCTTAAAAATGTAAGTATGTCCTTAAACAGTATCCTGCATCAAGCAATTTTTCAACAAAGTTACTTATAATTTTGATTCGATTTATACATTTTCTGATTTTTCAGTTCTGACACTCTACAAGTATTAATGTTCGTCTGTCATACCGTTTCAGAGCTTCGCTTTTATGAATGTTGTCATCCTTGTTTAGACGGCGTTACATGCATAAAAGGCCTTTAATTGATAAACAGTTTGGACTTGTTTATAAACAATTATTTTTTGTTAGCCTATATCAATTTATTTATCATTACTTGGATCTTACACCAGATTATCATACTCTAATAAACTGAAACTTAAAGCTGGCTAAAATAACGATACCCCCATACACCCCCTTTACCCCATCTCTGGACGAACGAACTGACCAATGATGTTCATGTTAGCAACCTAAATTGTTGACAATTTTTCCCCCTGATATAATACCCATTAAAAAGGGAATGGGACGCTTATAGAGATACTTCTCATAGCTACAACAAAGCTAAACGGCTAGACTAATTAAATGTGTAAGAGGACTATTTTTAAAGAGATAGCACAGGGATCTAAAGGGATAAGACAATGGCCGGTAAATTGATGTACATTCCCAATGATGATACACAAAATTATTTCTACTATTGATTACAATTAGTGGTTGAAACATTTTGACACTTAACTTATTGAACCAACCAATCAAAAGTCAACAAAAATCCTCAAAATTATTAGGCCTAATGTTATTGTAAAACTTTGAAGACTAAGAAGTGGAACATTACAAAGAGTCATAAAATATGTGCCGTGTGACGTCATAAAAGGGAGAGATGAGAGGAAACCCCTTAAAAAGAGATGGATCTATTGACGCCACACGGCTCGTTTTTTCGGACACTTTGTTAAGCCAAATGTTATTATAAAACTTTGGGGACTAGTGTAATAAAAAGCCTAATATCCCCTCCAGCCCTGTGCTAGAGGACTATTTGTGTCTAGATAACAAGTGTATCAGATAACTTGTCTTCTTATACACTTTCATTAAAAGTATTTTGAACATTTAGGAGTTATGAAAACAAGGATGACAACATCCATAAAAGCGAAGCACTGAAACGGTGGGACAAACGGACATTAACACTTGTATAGTGTCAGAACTGAATAATCAGAATAAAAAAGTATAAGAGTCGAAGCAAAAGTGTAAGTAAATTTTTAAAAAACTGTTTGATACAGGATAATGTTTATGGAAATACTTACATTTTTAGGACTTGATTATAGAGTTGCTTCGCTTATGATATTGTACTTTGTTGTCCCAGGAATCAGTATACCAAAATCAGATCAAACAGATAATTAGATCACATAAAAATTTGTTGTTAAAAAAGTAGAAAAATCAACATGTATAAAATGGACGTACGGACATTCTGGTAACGATTATAGAGTTGCTACGCTTTCTAAATCGTACCGAACTACTACAGGAATCACCATGCAAAGTTTGAAATCGATAGGACAATTCTAGCATGCCTAAATTAACGAAAAAAGCTATCTGTCTCGGACAGAAGGACATACGGAACCACCCTAATTATAGAAAAGCTTCGCTTTTAAAAAGAACAATAAACTATTATATAGGATAAAAAATTCATGCATGTTAGGCCGTTTTTAAGTAATGAGATCTTACTGAATAGACTAAAGTATATTTTTGATTGCCTGTATTTAAATACATTGTAAGTAATCAGTATCATTAAAATCGTCTTATTAAAATAGTAAAGTTAAAATTGAAACACTGCTTTGACATTTTTGAACGACGCATATACTGGACTTCACAACTTATGTTTAATCTAATCCTTTTTTATGATAAAATGGCAGAATACCAAAAGTATAATTTTTATAACATGACTATTAGTAACGTTAAAAAACTAAAAACAAATAATTGACTGTCCATTTAATGAGTTCTAGATAATGAAACTAAAAGTCATGGTTTTCTGAAAGAAAAATAGTTTCCATTTAAACCATTTCAGGGAGGGAGGAGTCAATGAGATATTTTTATTAATAAAAACATTCATATTAAACATAGAGAATGAATGTAGAATATACGTTAATATTATGACAGGGGAAAAATTGTCGTCAATTGAGCTTGCTAACGTAGAACTCGTTTATTGGTTAGTTCATCCATACAGTAGGATAGGAGTTGTTTGTAACAGAACATGAAAGCATAGTTTTCGTCCATTGTCCGAACCCTGTATTCCTGAAACCATTTAAAGCTTGTTATCAAATTAAGGTCACATTAGATTCACTTTTTATATATTAAACTTTATCTTTTTTTAGAGGCTATCATTATTTTGTTGTGTCAAAATAAAACTAAATACACAGTTTTCCACCAACGAAAAATATTTTTCCTATCGCTTCGAAACCGATTAATATCCGGTGGATTAGCACTGGTTCTAAGCCACACTGAAAAAATATGTCTAACATCGTATTAGATCCAGTTTTCTACGGATATAAAAATGTACTATCATAAGATTAAAACAAATTGTGTACATTTTAAATCCGGGGAAAGCTGTTTATAGTACGATGCGAGGAAAAAACTATTATCTGATTGGAGCCGAAGATCCGGTATTAAATTTACGATTTTGTTTAAATATTCATGGAAAATTGTCTGTAATACGATGCTATACGTGTTTTTTTTTACAGAATGGCTTAAAACCGTTTCTAATCCAGCGGATATTAATTGGTTTCGAAGCCCTACTGGCAAAGGTTTACCACCCTACTTTGTGCAACAAAAATTTATCAATATAAAACTAAATTGCTTTAAATGTTAAATAAAACCTGCTAAAAGCATGACAATATTTTTCTATAGAAGCGCAGATGCTCTAAAATTAGGATGTGAACGTACGTCCTTACGTCATTTTAATAATTTTTATGTAGCTTTAGATATGATGGAAATCTATATAAAAGGAACTTTGTTTTTGTTCTAGTATTCGTGAAAAATTGTCTGCAATACGATGGTATACATGATTTTTCAGAATGCAAAGTATTTTTTATTTTATTCTTTAACAGCTTGCTGCCCCAATTATGAACAAAATTATCCCTGTTGAAAAAACATTAATTAAATTGTTACAAAAGTCAAGTTTAAAGTCATAAAACAAAAGACTTCTTTATCTTCTTAATTTATTTCTTTTCTATTTAAAGCTGATAAATTGTTGACCATGACAATAATGTCCAAAAATTGTGCAGCAATAAAAGGCTGTAAATATGCATAAAGAAATATCATAATATATTATAGTAATAACAAGCGTTTAAGCCCCTAGAAGCCTCTAGGGGCACTTGAAGCAATTGGAGCTAGGGGTATGTTTTCCTTGGGGCGATTTGTCTTGGAAGAGTGGAGATACCCTCCACCAAAATAGTTATAAATCTTTCCATGACCTATAAGAATCTTCGCTGTAAAGGAGAATCAAATCAGTTCAGCAGTTAGCGATATCCCTCGATACAGACAAAAATGCTTAATACTGTATATTATAGGTTTTCGACCTGTAGAAAATCTAGTAAAATTAGAAAAAAAAGATCGATCTTTTGCAAATATTGTATCAATATGAATTAACCAGCAGTCTGCCGAACATACACACGGACAGACACACTAAATTTATGCAGTGGCAACGCAACTGAAAAACCTGATTTTTCAATTGTGTAAATGCATTTGTAATTTTTGGAGTTGAATTATTTATTATACAGCTAAAGTTACACTTTCAAAATAAAATAAACTTTTAACAAGAACGAACATAACCAAAACTAAAAAATAATCTATTAGAAATATAATAAAACAAGGATGACAACATCCATGAAAGCGAAGCTCTGAAACGGTACGGTAGAACAAACAAACATTAACACTTGAAGAGTGTCAGAACTGAATTAGCCGAATATAAATGTAGTAAATGTAGAAAGTCTAAACAAAATTGTAATTAAATTTATTGCAAAATTTATTAAGTACACCATTCTGTTATAGGACTTATTACATTTGTATGACTATATTATAGATATGCTACGCTAAAAGATTATACAAATAATACAACACATTTGTTGCCAAAAAAAAGTTAAAAACCAATATATTTTTAATGAATATACGAACTTTCTGGTATCAATTATAGAGTTTCTACCCTTTTAAGTCTTAAATCGTATATAAATGCAGACAAATTAAGATTGGTCTCTAAACTCTTATAGAACTCTTATGCCTCTCTAAAGTAAGGGAACCTAAGCATTTTAGAATGTCTCATATTTGAAATGGTAAAATGGAAACAAATAATTTTCCAGTAAGGCATCAAAACCGATTAACATCAGGTGGATTAGAACTAGTTCTCATCAGCCATACTGAAAAATGAAGTTTAGCATTGTATTACAGACAATTTTCCACGAATATTAAAATATAATCATAAATTTAATACCAGATTTAGCCTTCTGCCCCCTAACAAAACTGGTTTTAATTTTAAAATTTTGCATTATAATACGATGCGGTAAATAACTATAATTTAGAAATTTGAAAATCTAAATTCCTATTTGAAAATAAACTTTTGTAAAGTACATAATTTTAATCTTTATGTGTAACTTTAGTACACAAAGGATTACTATTTATTCAATGTAGCTACTCTAAAACTATATTTTACTTTCAATACTTTTCATTAAAATTAACTAAAGATATTATAGAAAAATCTACACCTTTTTGGAAGCTTTACCAGTGTACAATAGTGATTTGTACCTGTTTTAAGGTTTAGGCATTTCACTAATTGCTAACCATCTCTAAATTGATTTGAATTTCGCGTACTTTTTTCTATCTATTACTTTTAAATTATTTGAATTTTGAATTTTTTTGTTGCCACGGTTCAATTGAATATTCTAATTTCATTGTTTTAAAAGTGCAATTTCAATAGAATTTATCCATGAAAAACGCTTTATATATAAAGAGGGATATGAGAAAAAAAAGTCCTTCCCTAAATTGATATACTTTAAATTCTGTCTTTGATAACTTATTAGCACAGAAAAAAAAAGTTGAAGATTTTTATAAGGTACTTCATCCATTTATTAGAGTAAAACACTAGAGTGAGAAAGGGTTAAATAACTGTATCTCCCCATTGCAACCACCTTGTGCAACCTTTCAATTGGGTCATTGAAAATCAACCAATCGTGTCGCTTATATTAACACAGCCAAGTAGCAGAAAATAATTTGGAAGCAGACTTAAGAGGTCTTTGAAAAAGGAAGGGAGGTAGTTGTCTGTATATACATCTATACTATAGATCTGTTATCCATTTACTCCCTGAGGAAAAACTACTACTGTCTAGCTTTAGTGTTCTTACAAACTGCCATATTTTTAGTAGCAAAGCTACTCTATATATAATTCACTTTGTCTGTCCGTCAGTCAGTGATTTTCTCGGCTCCTATTCAAGATTTTTAGTGAAGTTTTGTATGACATATGCCTATCTAATCTATACATTGTTTTGTCCACCTATCTGTTATTTGGGGTGCTAGATCGATTCCTAGTTTTTAAAGTTTTTGTGATTTTCTCAACTCCTTTTCAAGATAGAGGGCTGAAATTTTCAGGGAATAATTGAATTTACATTCTACATACTTCCACCTAGTTTTATTTAGATTTGTCAAGATCGATTCCTAGAATTTTAGGTTTTAATTAGTCATTTTTAAGTGTATATGATGTGCATTAATTCTAATGGCTTTAGGATTAATTAGGTACTGAAATGAATTTATCATTATTACTTGGATCTTACACCAGATTATAATGTACTCGAATAAAGTGAAAATCGTAGCTGGCTAAAATAACGATACCCTCCCATTCACCCCCTTTACCACAAACCCCACCTCCCATTGGAAGAACGAACTGACCAATAAATGATGACCATGTTAGTAACCTAAATTGATGATAATTTTCCCCGGTCATAATATTAAAGTATATTCTATATCCATTGGTACTAATTGAACAAGGATGAGAACATCCATAAAAGCGAAGCTCTGAAACGAGAGGACAAAAGGACATTAACACTTATATAGTGTCAGAACTGAATATTCAGAATATAAATGAATAAGAGTCAAAGCAAAATTGTGAGCAAATTTGTTGAAAAACTTCTTGATACAGGATAATGTTTATGGACATACTTACATCGTTAGGGCTTGATTATAGAGTTGCTTTGCTTATATTATTGTACTTTGTTGTCCCAGGAATCGGTATACCAAAAATCAGAACTATCGGATAATTAGATCACATAAAAATTTGATGTTAAAAAAGTAAAAAATCAACATGTTTAAAATGGACGTACGGACATTCTGGTAATGATTATAGAGTTGCTATGCTTTCTAAATCGTACCTAACTACTACAGAAATCAAAATGCAAAGTTTGAAATCGATAGGACAATTCTAACATGCCTAAATTAACGAAAAAAGCTATCCTTTACGGACGGACGTACGGACAAACCGGCCCTAATTATAGAAAAGCTTCGCTTTTAAAAAGGATAAATTGCAGAATTGCCAGAACACCCTGGCTTCGATAAAATCCTTTGTTTGCTAACACTGCATTCTTCAAATACCCCTTAAATACATTTAAAAATATATAACACACGGACGGTGGATGTGTATTGTAGACAGCTATCTGCGGATGGTAAAAAAATAAAAGATGCTGTGAGAATTGGTGCAAAAAATATGACGTAACAAAAAAAATTAGCCAATGAGAGGCTGTTATTGACCAATGGCGGCAATGGTAGTGGCCGCCATTGGTCAATAACGGCCTCTCATTGGCTAATTTTTTTTTTACATCATATTTTTTGCACCAATTCTCACAGCATCAAATAAAAGATTCACTTGTTGGTCATTTGGGGTGCGGGCTAACAAAACTAGTATTTATTATCATTTCATTTATTGTTTCCTTAATTATTTTGTTTAGGTATAATACGATAGATTTTTCTGTATGTCTCTGAACCCAGGGAGGGAGGGTACAATGGGCTGTTTATAACAGTCCCCAAGAGTTTTATAATAACGTTTTCTTTTCTTATTCGTTGGCTTAACAACCTTGGGGGACTTTTATTAAATTTTGATTGGTTAGTCCATTAAGTTTAGTGTCTAAACGATTTAACCACTAATTAAAAAACTACAGAAGGGGTAATTTTGTGAATCATCACTTAATCATTTAATTGGAAGTTATAAATAAGATATGGTAAGTTCGCCCCAAGCATCAAGGGGGCTCTGTAATAGAAGGGAGAAAAGGTTTGCAGAAATATAGCCTAAAACCATTGAAGCTGGTTGAAGGTTCATTTTAGTGGTTAGCGATATCTTATCGGCCAAAGAATATAAAACCTTACTACTTTATTCAATAGCATTTAAATTTTTGCAACTTTGGCCACGGCGAAATTTGCTAGAAATTCCTGGGTTTTTCATAGAAACAAACAAAGGCATTTGTATCTGTCTAATGAATCACAAGTTAAATACAGGGATCTAAAGGGATAAGACAATAGCCGATGATTATTCATATAATTATTCAATTATACCTTCTGTAGATTATAATTAGTGGTTGAAACGTTTAAACGCTCAACTTAATAAAGTCCCCAAAGTTGTTGAGCCATCTAATTAGAAAAAGTTATCATAAAACTGTGGAGACTAATTCCATTAACACCCCATTGTCCCCTCCCTCCTTGAGTTAAATACCTTTCATTTCTTTTACATTACAAGCTTGGCTGATGTCGAAAATACATTTTTTAACTAGAAATCAGATGAAATATAAATTTGTAAAACATTTTTTCTTTATAGATTTGAAACATTTATATCCGCTGGATAAGAACCGGTAAACAGCCATACTGAAATATATTACGGACAATCTACTAACATCAAAATAAAAATCATGAATTAACATCAGTTTTGTTAGTCCAGGCTTTCAGCCTTCAGGAGATGACAAAATTAGTTTTCTCGTATTCATTCGAATCCAGTGGATAGGAACCAGTTCTCATCCATACGAAAAAACTATGTCTAGCATCGTATTATATCCAGCTTTCTACGAGTATAAAAATGTACAATCATAAGAATAAAACCAGTTTTTTAGCCCGTGCCTTCTGCACCTCGGGGCTAAAAAAACTGGTTTTAATCTCATAATTGTAGATACTATATCCGCGGAAAGATGTTTATAATACGATGCGAGAAAAAACTATTAATATTATATTTTTTTCTTTTTAATATCCGCAGAAAGCTATTTATAATGAAATGCGATAAATAACTAATCTAAAATTTATGTCTACTAAGAGGCTTGATTTTAACTAAACCACTCTTATCTTTGGGATTTTTAAAGTAAATTTATTAGATACAGTTTTTTTTTAAATTTTAGACATTTTGCTATTAACAAATTTATAATTATTGTTCAAGGCCAATAAAGCTTTTCTGAAAAGAAGAACCAAATTGGTCCAGTGGCTTAGTTAAAAAAATAAACATACATATATCCTACATTGCTCTTTATGATGAAATAGAATTTAGAAAAATGTTGTAAGTGTGATGTATAGTCCCTTTCTTCCTGATTTAAGAGCAATGCATGTATTTTATAGTTTAGCTTTTAGTTCTTGTGTCAACCGTTTCGGAGCAAGACATTGCTCTGCAACACGACACGAACATAAAAGTGAACAGTTGTCTTAATATTAATATTATTATTGTATGTTAATCTTGTCTTGAATTAATACACTTTATAAGAATATTTAGCTGTTTGTTCTTGCTATTGCTACACGTCATTTTGGCGCAGTAGTGTAGTACGAATCTATAGCTCAGATTTTCTTTTAATTGTATTATTTCTTTGCTTTTGGTTTTTGTTCAGGATATTTGTAGTGACCAGGATGGACATTTCTGAATGGAGGAAGATGTCTCAGGTGGAGAAGGATGAGTACATGATTACTTTTTGGGGTACGGTTAAGAATGAGATTCATGCTATTGGGACTAAAATTGATAATGTGGCGGCGGAGCTGGGTGGGCGTATAGCGCCACTGGAGACGAAAATTCAAGAGTTGACGGATAATGTGGATACTAATGTTGCTGCGGTTACTGGACTGGCTACTCGGATGGACGATTTAGAAGATCGTCTTAATAAGGTGGTTGAGCCTAGTGTTGATAATGATATCAAGACTGAGAATGTGACCGTTGTGGATGAGTTTATGACTGGCCAGCAGCGAATTCTTGAAAAGATTGCCCAGCGGAATAGTTTGAATGATCAGCAGAATGGTTCGAATACCCAGCAGAATGGGTCGAATAACCAGCAGAATACCCAGCAGAATGGGTCGAATAACCAGCAGAATACCCAGCAAAATGGGTCGTATAACCAGCAGAATGGTTTAAATAACTCTATGCCGTGGCAGAGGACGGCTGGTGGATCTGGAGGATTTGGAGGGTCAGAAGAGAAGCCTAACCTGTTTGCTGGTGGTTCTCGGCCTATTTTTGGTGGTATGCAGGGAAATGAAGATAAGATCATTAAACTTTGGGAATTGTCTAGGGTTGATGCTGTGGATAATATCTACAATGGAGTTCTCATGTGGTGGCCAGCCCTTTCTGAGGTTGATGCGGAGGATTTTAATACGCTCAATTTTTTTGAAGCTGGACTGAGTGATTCGCAGGTTAGTTGGTGTAAATCTCTTGTTTATGTACCAGATAGATCTCTGTATGTTTCACAGGGGGAGGAGAATGTGCATAGGTACAATGAAACGTGTGCTAAACTTGATGATCAGTTCAGAAAAAATGCGCCTGAATTTGCGGTTGACGATGATGTGATTTTCTTTGATGATTATTTGGAGAGATTTTGGATGACTACTAGACGTTATCATATGACTAATCATCAAGTGTGTAAGGAAATTTTGTTTGATAAATGTGTGGGTGTAAGAACCGCTTGTGGTTATACACTAAAACCTGCTGACATGGAGAATAGACAATTAACATTAAAGGGGTACTTGTGTAAAATGCGAGAAACATTTTTACCACCCGACATGAAAAATGTGTGTAAAGATGCGTATTTGAGTGTTAAGCAACATGAGAATGATAAGATTGATGCATTTTTTGATAAGATACTATCTTTCTGGAAACGTGCGTATCCGAAACCAACTGATGATATGTTCATGGATTTCTATTCTCAAGTGTGTAATGTGGTTTTATCTCCACTTTTGGCTAATCAGATGCGTCAATTTGCGTTGGATTTGGAGCGTGACGGACAAGTGCGAATGATAACGAAGTTTCGGACAGAGTTAATAGTTAAAGCACAATTGATTGTTAAAGGGCTACAATTTAATCAAATTTCAGGGTCAATGGCTAGAGGATGTACAACAAACCAGATGGCTTTGGCTAAAACGATGGTTGGAGGCGTTGGTTCCAAGTCAAATCCTGTAACTATTGATCAGGTTAGTGATGAAGATAATTTGTCATATGAAATAAATCAATGTGAAATTGATTTAGCTGATGAATTTGGTGGACCAGCTGAGCTTATTCCTTTAATTGGCGCAATTCAAGGTGGTTTTATTTGTTATTATTGCAACAGAAAGGGTCACATGATGAGGGATTGTTTTGATATTAGAGATAAAAAGTTGCCTAATCCTAAAGGAAAATACTTTTTGCGGTGGGGAAACAAGCCTTTTGTTCCTTATAAGACGGGGCAAAAGAGTTTTAAAAAGAATGAAAATAGTATGGATAAAAAGAAATTGGTTGGTGAAATTGAAGGAGAGGTGAAAGAAGGGGAGGATACGAAGGAAGTGGCGCATGTCGATGGTTTAGGGGCAAGCGATTATGAAGACGATCTTGTAGCGGAAGTCGAGGCATGGAATAATGCTATTATAGATGACATTTTATGGTTTTAATGTTTTGAATGTATTATAATCATAAAACCTTATTCCATTTTCTACTTGTTACGCGGCATTGTTTTGATTTATGCGCATTGTAAATAAACAACAACAAAACAAAATTAATGATAAAGAGTGAACGAAGCAACTCTAATTTTGTGATAATTTATTTTGATGGTTTATTTTGAATTATGAAAAGATAACATATTGTTTATAAGCCTATATGAAATTATGAGATTATGTTATAATGGAAATCAAAATAATTAATTTAGTTTTTGATTATGTTTTGTTGAAATTAGGAAAATTCATTTTTGTTTCAGACTGTTGTGGAGTCTAACAGAGATAAGAATAATAAAAAAGTGAAAATGAAAAACGAATTAGGAATACAATTTTGTAAAATTGCTATTGAAAAATATTAAATTGAATTTTAAATTGAATTAAATTTGATAAAAATGTGAAATTAGATATTTGAAAAGTATTAAATTTTGATGAAATGTGGAAAATTGTTTTAAAGGATGAGTCAGTTATTGTGATTTAAAGTATTCGATTTTAAAACAATTATATTGCGATTTAGTAATGTTGATTCAGCAAAATTTTTAATGAAGTTTAGAATTTCATGAAGCAAAATTGTTATAATGCATTAGATATAATCGTGGAGAAGTCTCGTTCTATGAAGGAAGGGAGGGGCTGTCTCTCGGAGCTGGTATGCACAAATATGGTGGAGCTGTCTCTTTTGTTGGAGGAGAAAGGGGGAGTGAACATATTTGCAACGAAGATTGCACTACCTCTCAGAGTTGGTATGCGCAGATATGGGGGAGCTGTCTCTTTTGTTTGAGAAAAAGGGGGAGTGACCATATTTGCAAAGAAATTTGCACTATCTCTCAGAGCTGGTATGCGCAAAATGGGGTGGTGTATAGAGGTAGCTGCAATGATTATCGGGCGTGGAGCGCGCCATGCGCAGAAAGTTGAGCTGCGCAGAGAAGCAAAGCTGCGCAAGAAGGTGCTCTCAGGTATTGAGATATATAGTTAGTTGAATTTCGACTTTTAAACCTTTTATACATCTCAGTTTTAATCTGACAATAATAGTTTTGTTAGGTAATATTTTATTGAATTTCAAAAGAATTGAACTTCTGGTATTTGGAAAGATTAATTTGTTTGGTGATTGATAATATTTGATCATGTCATATTTCTTAATACAACTTCTTTTATTGTGTTACAAGTTTATTTGTTCAGTGAAAACATTTATTTATGGCATCTAAAATAATTGTATTTTATTTTAGATTGGCTGAGAAGAGTGTTTGTGGTGATTGGGAGATACTGTCATCATTATTTATTTGATGGTGAGTTGTTAAGATTTTGTTTCATGTTGTTAACATTTGATTATATATATATATATATTGCTGTTCGAAAAATAGTCTTGTAAAATTTGTTATATATATATTAATATCGATATTAATTCTTATGTACAGTGATTTATCCATCAATTGGCATCTAAAAGTTTGTAATATTTTAGATTGGTCGGAGAGAAGTTTTACTGATTGTGGATTAACAAATAGTTTGGGGAGTTTCTGTTGGCTGGAGAGAAGTCTTGTTGATTGTGGATTAAGAGATATTTTGGACGTTTCTGTTGGTGGATGAAATATTGTCGGTGAGTGAATTGTTTTATTCAGTTATTTTGTTATTTGTTGTAGACAGATAGATAGTTATTTGATAGACAATTGGATAGTTACAACCTCATAACTGTTGGTGTTAGTTAGATAGCTGTTTTATAAGTTTCATGAAGATTCTGAGATGGCGGCTGGAGCGGCTGAAGTCTATGTTCCAACAAAGATTGGTGGCATGGAAATCCTGACCTTAATTGATAGCGCCAATGCAAGAGGCTGCCTGATATCTCAAGTGTTGGCTAGAAAGCTTGATTGTGTGATTGAAGAAACGGATTCGAAAGCAACAGGCGTGCAGGGTTCCAGCATCAAGATTGATGGTGTTGTTCGGAATGTTGAATTTCAGATTGGAGGTCACAGTTTTCAAGAAGATTGCTTTGTTATTTCCGGCATGACTGTACCTATGAACCTAGGCAGTTATTGGCTGAACAAAAATAACGTGAAGACGATATTTGCCAAAGACGGCAACAGGATTGAGATGCATGGAATCAGTGTGAATTTAGTAGCTAAACGGAAAATTGTAGTGAAGAATTTGGTTCATACAGTTTTGGAGACAATGGAGAAAGCAAGAACTAAGAAACCTGAGATTAATGTAGCTGAGTTACAAGACCAAAAATGGATTTGCTCATTGAAAAATCGAATAGAAATTCCTGCATTGAGTACAGTGGTGGTAGAAGTTTCAACTAAGGGAAATATGCATGAAGGACAGTTGTGTTATATAGCTCCTAGACAAGGTTACTGTAGCCGAAACAACTTGTTGATAAACGAAGGAATTACTGAGGTGGGAAAGAACGGTAAAATTATGACTAAAATCACGAATTTTGAAACTGTTAAGAAATCTGTTCCTGCTGGTACTTTGGTTGGAAATTTGTTTTTGGCGGAGAAGATAGCAATGCTGCAAGAGAACAGAGTTAAAGAAGATGTGTCAACAACATTAAAGAAGATTCGTTTTATTAAAGATAAATTGAAGTTGGATAAAGTTCCGTTTTTAAAAGATAATGTTTCTTTGAAAGGAAGAATAGTTGGTTTGTTTTTAAAGAATTTCAAGGCGTTATCGATTGATCCTACAGATATTGGATCTTGTACTTTGGAGGAGTATGATATTCAGTTGGTTCCTGGAGCTCAACCTTTCAAGAATAGGATGATTAGACTCAATCCTCATCATGCAGAGAAACTAAAAGAACAGATTGGTTTATGGTTGGAAACAGATGTGATAGAAGAATGTAATTCACCGTTTAATTCTGGAATTTTTGCTGTTAAGAAGAAGGTTGGAAATACTAACGAGGTGAAAGTCCGTTTTGTCCTGGACTACCGCTCGTTAAATGAGATAACTGAGAAGATCTGTTACCCTTTGCCTAATATTGGTGAGCTATTTGACAAACTTGGAGGAAAGAAGATTTTTACGTCTATTGACCTAACTTCAGCGTATAATTCAATGCATTTGAAGGAATCTGTCAGGAAATATACAGCATTTTGTTCTAATGGACGGCAATATTGCTTCAAGAGGCTTCCGTTCGGATTGACCAATGCTCCAAGTGCATTTGTAAAGTTGATGGATAGAGTAATGGATTTGAGTCCTGAATTAAGGGCATTTTGCCTAGTTTATTTGGACGATGTTCTTGTATATAGTATGAATGTGGAGGAACATCTGGAGCATTTGAATACTCTACTACGAACATTCTGTGAAGCAGGCCTCAAGATTAATCTTGGAAAATGTACATTGTTTGCAGAGGAAGTGAAATTTCTGGGCCATATTATAAATGCAGAAGGCATATTTATGGACCAAGCATATATTGAAAAGATTAAGAATTGGCCAGTACCTGAAACAGGTAAAGATATTCAAAGATTTACTGGTTTCATAAATTATTATGGTTCATATTTCAAGAATTTTTCTGATATTACGGCACCATTGAACAAATTCAGAAACAGTAGTAAAATAGAATGGGATGAAAAAAGTATGGAAGCCTTTACAAAGACTAGAGAATTGTTCTGTGAAGAAATAAGTAAATCGTTCCCGGATTGGAGGATGGAGGCTGAACCATTTGTGTTGGATACAGATTGGTCATCTACAGCTATGTCTGCGGTGTTAAGTCAAAAACAAAATGGACAAGAGAAGATGATATCATGTTGGTCACGTGTTTGTTCAACTCATGAAGCCAATTATGCAGCACATAAAGGAGAATTATGTGCATTAGTAAATGCTGTTGAAAGATTTGAATGTTATTTGAGACACAAGAAGTTTATCGTGAGAACTGATTCAGCTGCATTGAAACATCTATCTACTTGGAGGCAGAACGGATATTTTGTTGGTCTCACCATAAGGTGGATAAACTTTTTATCCACCTTCAGTTATGAGGTTGTACATAGGCAGGGCAAGATGCATACTAATGTTGATATATTGTCACGTACTGCATTAAAGGATAGTAAAGATAGGATATCTAAATTATCGACAGACGAACAAGGAGAGTTAATATTGGATACTGTATATCAATTGGAAGATCCTAAATTATGTCTTATTGCAGGAATTGGAGCAGAGACGGCCAGTCAAATATCATCCAGATTGAAGGCGAGAGAATTTAGTCGTAGCCTGGAGAAGGATCCTGTTTTAGTTGAGGTGAGGAAATTTATTGTAAATAATGTCAAACCTACGTCTAGAGAATTGTCTCAAATGCCTTATCGTGGTAAACAAATATTAAGATTTTTTGAACATTTGAGTTATAAAGATGGTTTAATTATCTTGACTTCACCTATGCGGCTCCAGAAAGAATTTCAATTTATTGAACGGGTAGTGGTACCTATTGGAATGTACAATAAAGTTTTCTTGTTAGCTCATGCAGATGTTACAGCGGGGCATAGGGGTTATTTGGAAACTTTGAGCAGGATTAATCGTCACTTCATTTTTCCCTATGTGTCTAAATATGTAGCGGCGGCAGTTGCAAATTGTGTCATTTGTTTGAATAGACGTAAAAAACCTAAACATAATCATAATATAGAATTTTCTCCTTTGGCTGGGGAAGCTATGGCAGAGTTGGCCATAGATGCTTTAGGTCCTTTGAATGAGTGTGAATATAATGGAGTCATTTGTAAGCACATTTTAATAGTAGTTGACAGTTGTACTAGATATGTGTGGTTGTTTGCTATTGAGGATGTTAAAGCTGAAACAATTATTGAATGTTTGAAGTTTAATTTATTTTCTGTTTGGGGACTATGCGAGAGAATCAGGACTGACAATGCACAAAGTTTCAAATCAAAAGTTTTTAGGGAAGTTTGTTTAAGGTTGGGAATTGAACAAATTTTTATCCCTCCAAGATCAGCAAATTCGAATTACAGTGAAAGATACAACCAATCGGTGTATTCGTTTCTTAAGACTGATTTACGTTTTCAAGATGGAGATTGGGCTTATAAACTTAAAGCTACACAATTTTGTATGAACACTTCTTTCAATCGGAGGTTAGGATGTTCCCCGTATTTTAAGATGTTTCTAAGAAACCCTAAGCTTCCACTTGATTCATTTGATCCGTTAACCCGCTCGAAAATTAAACATATGAATTTTTCAGAGTTATTGGAGTGCCTTGACAAAAATTGGAGAACTGGACAAGAAAGAACTGAGAAGTATTTATAGGTAGAAAATACAGAAAGGATAGGTCGGCCGATAGCTATAAATTCCTATTGTTATATTTTTTATGACGTCACAACGATTGGTGTAGCTCGTAAACTCTGCTCGCTATGGGTGGGTCCGTGTCTAGTGACAAAAGTAATTTCTGATAGTTTATTCGAGGTTCAACCCCTAGAAAAGTGTAGATTGAAAGACAAAGGGGTAAGAATTGTACCAAGAGATAAAATATATGTTATTGAGAGTACTTTAGACTTGACTCCAGATGAAAAGATTGACTTAGTGATTACAGATGAGTTTTTCTCTGTGGATAATACCTTGAAAGTAAACTATGACTTTCCCAATACTTTAAGAAATTTAACTTGTTCAGGCGTTTCTGAAGAGGAGAATAGTTGTGGCGCTAGTCCAGAGGTGGTTGGAAGGCGGAAGGATGGACAGGTAACACCAGATTTTTTGGAGAAATCTTTTTTGGGTGTTGGGTTGTCACAGCAAAGGTCAAATGTATCTCAGGATAATGAAAATTTAGATGATTTAGTTGAGGATCTTAGTGATACTTTGGAAAGTACTCATATTTCTGATAGTGTAGATTCGAATGATATGACTGACAAAACTAAGTTAGACTCTACATATTCTACTATTAGTAAGGATAGTGTTTTTCATGGAGATTATGCCTCTGATAATAGTTTAGTAGACAACAGTTTGGGTGTAGAGGATGTTAACATGGAATCTGCTAGAGAGTTAGAGTCTCGGATGAGTATTTTAGAGGACACTTTTCCAAAACTGCAAAGTAAAATTGTAAACTTGGAACAACGAAGGGGAAGTGTTAAACGAGGTAGAGATGTTGAGGAGGATGAATTAGATAGATCGTTAGATAATGCAAAATTGCAAAAAATGTCTGAGACTATTCCTGTTAAAGGTCGTCCTAAAGGTTCTACAAATGAAGTACAATTACAAAAATTGGAAGAGGATAGACAAAACAGAGAAAAAGACAGATTAGAACGTTATTCAGTAGCAGATGTAGTAACTAGGAACCTCGCAAAATTTATTAAAAAATAATATTTGTAATAATTTGTATAATATTTGCAGGAGAAGAGATTACCACGAAAACCGTAGGGAGCGTGATGACAAGAGAGGAAGCGGCGGTGGTGATAGACATGACCGGAATAGACGAGATGGAGATCGTGGTATGCGCAAGAGGTCGCCTGACGCTTGTAGTTCAAAGAGTGGACGTGCTGGACCAGTACCTGTGAAGAAATCCAAGGATGATAGAGGAGTCAGGTACTTGGATATTTTGTTATTTGTTGTTGTGATGCAGGTTTATTGTTTGATTGTTGTTGGTGGTATGTATACGTCACAGGATCCACGGTTAGCAGCTTATGAT
Organism: Acartia tonsa; assembly: GCF_053477335.1. NCBI lineage: Eukaryota > Metazoa > Arthropoda > Copepoda > Calanoida > Acartiidae > Acartia > Acartia tonsa. The sequence continues at coordinate 6,253,199 of NC_137267.1, read as the reverse complement.
TGTTCTCAAATAAGTAATGTTGAACTTAGATCAGCTGCCTGTTTGCATGATAGGATGGAACCGGTCAGATCTGTGGAATTATTGGGGTTAGCAGAAACCGATTTTATACTGTCAGAAGCCATTAGTTGTGAGGTTAGACTAAAATTGGAGCGCTGGTTTTGCGGTACCGCGAGTCATGTGCACGTACTAGACGTGCCACATGAAAAACAGGTAGAGTTGAGTATGGACGAATGTAGAAGGATTTTTCATTCTGGCAAGTATCAGCATGATGGTATTAGTTTTAAAGTAAACATAGACTTGCCAACTGTTCACAGTTTCACAGTTAATGGAACATTGTCACCTTTCTGGGATGTTGGTGGTGAAAATATTCAATGCAAGACACTGGGAATATACGCACACAATATGTGGTTCAATTTAGGTTTTGCTGTTGGGACTTTGCATATTTTAGTAAAAAATACACCCGTTTTGATCAAGGGAAATGTTGTTATGGATTATGATAAAAAGACGATTGTGGCGAATTTTGAAGATAATCATTTGTGGGCAACATCAACTTCTCCATATTTTCCGTATGTAGTACGAAAACCGGCCAGTAATTTTAAGGTAGTTTTTCAAGATACATTCAATTTAACTACGTGGAATGAACAACTTTTTGTTTCTAACTTGGAAAGGAATATTTTAGTTAAAATTATGGGAACAGAGAAACTTACTTTGCAGCATCTGGATTTCAACATTTTTGTAACAGAATTGGAAGGTATCAAGTTTTTAGAGGAACCGAAGGCGGCTGTTAGAAGTTATTTTGGGGATTTGTTAAAACAGGAAGCTAGATTTGATTTGAATGCTATGTTTTTGGCTAGCAGAGAAAGGAATGAGAGGATGATGGAACTTTTTAGTATTTCTAGATGTGCTCAAACAGAAGTTAGATCAAATGTACAGATGCATCATGGGTTCAGAATTATATACCTGGGAGAAATTGCTAAGTATGAAAAGTGTACAGCGGTTGAAATTCCAGTAAAGTTAGGTGTGGATTATGGATGTGCAGTAGGACATTTGATGGTGGATTATAAAGGTGAGACAGTTGGAATACAAGAATATAGTAGAATGATTGTTGCAGTAGAGGATATAAAATTGATAAATTGTTCGCAAAGTCCGGTATTTTTGAAGTTGACAGCTAATTTGTTCCTTGGGAATCAGGGGCAGGGACTCGAACTTCTGCACATTGCCAATGAAAAATCAGAACATGTGGGACAAAAGATTTTTCTGAACGATGAAAAGGTGTTTATTGCTGATTTTAATAAGACTATTAAATATCAGGGATTAGAGGATTTTGAGGATTTTAATGGACAAGCTTCTAAGTTGGATTTTGTTGATCATAAGTTGTCATTTTTCGAACAGGTTACAGGTCCTTGGTTTGGTTTAGAACATTTGTTCAAAGATATATTACCATTGTTTGCCAAGTTTGTTTTGATTGTGTTAATGTTGTTGTTAGGTATAATTCCTATGTTGGCATTGTTGTATTGTTGTTGTTCATGGTGTCATAAAAAAAGATTTACTGAGGAAGAATTTAATGCTAGATCTTAAATTCTTATGCTGAAATTTAATTATATTGTATTTTTGCAGGTTGGTTACGGCGGCAACAATGAATCAAAAGTTATTGAGCAATGAAGAAGATGGCCGCCACAAACAATCTGTCAATGAAGGAAATCAAGTCAAACCTGGTCTACCGGTATCTGCATTGGTCAGCAACTCTGCATCCCGGCTGGTGTTGGTAATGTCGCGCGTTGAGCTGCCCACGTTGAGTGTGGGCAGGGCGACGAGGAACATATTTTTGAGCAGTGAGGACATGCCACTGGCAGATTTAGCTCGTCTTATTGATAATGAACCAAGGTTTAAGTTGAATTTAGTAAACATGTTATCGGTGCAGTTAGAGATGGGGAGATGCATCAACTCCATAGACTGGCCTGTGGACAGGATCCCTATCTTTACCAGCCAGAATTCAAGACACCTCAACCTGATGGCGGCTGGTGAGCATTCTAAAGCTATAAACAGAAAGTTGTCATGGAACGAGACAACTAGTTTGAATAAGTTGAGTGCAACCATATTTCTCTCTAAGCTTGTTTGCGAAATTTTACCAAGTTTGGTGTTGCTTGCTAAGATTGAATACCTGGATGGAGATGAGAGAAAAAGCTGTCAAACGTTGGGCGAATTGTTACCCATAATCAAACATATGGGGGAACTTGAGGATTGGCATCAACTTTCAAAAATTGACGTCATACCTGCAGATGGTAAAATGAGTCTTCAGACGGTGTTGAGAACGGTGGGTAATAGCGTTGATCTGAGGTTGAAGACGCAGGTTGTGTCAGCTATCCGGCTCCTGGCACATTGGAAAGATGTCGTGAATAAAGTAAGCTTTATTCTGAAGCAAATGCCATCCACAACTTTGTTCGAGTTACAGAAAGATTGGCTTGATGGAAAGTCTGAACAGGATTTGAGTGCTAAAGTGTTTATTGACTCTATTCAGGTGAATGAATACATGAACTTATCAGTCTACATTCCACGCATTGTAAATGTGAATTCGGTGAGTTTAATCACCAGTGGAGAGATGCCAGCTGAGATACGTTATGTTAGATTGGATGGTCAAAGAGAAATAATTGATAACCTGGTGAGTGCCACATATGCAGGTAGTCTGTTGAATGATAAAGTAGACGCAAGAGTTTTGACCTGGGAAATGCAGATGCGCTGCAAGCGTCTCCGTCCGACTCTAGCCAAGCAGATATTGTTATGTGATCCAGATACCACTTTAGAGAATGTAGTAAAGGAAATTAGATTGGAGTTGGATGGAAAAGTTTATACAAGTTTGTTGACAACCAATATTGAGTGGAAGTTTAATCCTGAACACAAAGTAAATGAGTGGTTCGAAGGTGATTTCAAATTGGTTACTCGGTTTGGGGATCCTGTTTGTGTTCAAATGGATCAGCCCTTAAATCCGAACATTCCTGTTTGTCTGGACCTTGAATTGTCAAATCAGCAATGGCGTGTTGATGAACAAGTGAGGGAGGAAATGAGGATGGAACACACGCCTGGAATATTGATGATGCTTGATAAATTTGGAGAGGAGGTTAGTCGTAAGCATCAAAAGATTTTGGATAATCAGGAGGAGGTTGATAACGTTGCAACCTCGATTTCGGTTGCGGTTACTAGTGGATTTGAAAGATGTTTTTATATGCTTGGTGATACTGAGGCAAGGATGTCTCAAGACGGCTTGTGTGATGAGACCGCAAAACTTGGAGTGAATGATGATGAAGCTATCATGCCCATGGATATTGAAGAATCTGGCAAGAAGAGCAGAACATCTGGAAAAAGAAAGTAATAATTATAGTTATGTGTATTAATTCATATTTTATTTTATTTTATGTATTTAATATTTGTTGAGGCAGTAGTAGTCTCAAAAAAGTTTAAAATTAATGTTTCATATTAATGCTCTATAATACCATGCTTAAATCTGATGGTTATATGTTAACCAATGTTAATTTTATATCATGTATTTATGATAATTATGTAATCAATGCATTTTTCAATGATTATATGTTAATCAATGTTTTTTTCTTAAAAAAATATTAAAAAGAAAAAAAAAAAAACACATAAAGAAAAAAGGAATATAAAAAAACACAAAAAAGAGTTCTAAAGAACCAAAATAAATAAAAAAATGTATACGAAGTGTTTAAAGATCTGGAATAAAAATATATATAAAAAACAAAAAAAAATATGGCAGGTGTCATACCAGATCAACTATTATCTATTTAATAAGCGTTCAACGCTACTTATAATATATCTATGATAATTAACATGTAAAAACCTATTGTTATATTTAATCTGAAATATTACAGTTTGAAATCCAGGTTCATGTTAAAGCCAGGGAGAAATGTGATGTATAGTCCCTTTCTTCCTGATTTAAGAGCAATGCATGTATTTTATAGTTTAGCTTTTAGTTCTTGTGTCAACCGTTTCGGAGCAAGACATTGCTCTGCAACACGACACGAACATAAAAGTGAACAGTTGTCTTAATATTAATATTATTATTGTATTTTAATCTTGTCTTGAATTAATACACTTTATAAGAATATTTAGCTGTTTGTTCTTGCTATTGCTACACGTCATAAGGTTTGGTGATTCTTGTTTTAGATTTAAATTAATCAGACAGATCTAGAGTATTGATGTATATACAGACAACTACCTCCCTTCATTTTTCAATGACCTCTTTCGTCTGCTTCTAAACTATTTTCTGCTACTTGGCTGTGTTAATATAAGCGACACCATTGGTTGATTTTCAATGACCCAATAGAAAGGTTGCACAAGGCGGCTGCGATGGGGAGATACAGTTATTTAACCCTTTCTCCATCTAGTGTTTTACTCTAATATTAATCATACCATTAGACTTTCAACAAGGAAAATTATGTCCATTGAAAGCACTGCAATTAAAAATCAGGGATAAGACAATGGCCGATAAATTGATGAATATTCCAAACAAAATTATCCCTTTTCTTGACTACATTTAGTGGTTGAAATGTCTGGACACTAAACCGATTGAACCAACCAATCAAAATCTAAAAAACATCCCCAAGGTTGTTAAGCCAACGAATATGAAAACTCTATTATAAGACTTTGGGAACTAGTGCAATAAACTGCCCAATTTCCCCTCCCTCCCTGACTACAAAAAGTAACAGACGATGGCAGATATTATCAATAATTTGCAACACATAACAACATGTGATAAATTACATATTTGGGATTTAAAATATATCTATAATACAAAGTAGAACGATGTCTGTCCGTCTGTCCGTCTGACCGTCTGACCGTCTGTCCGTCTGTCCGTCTGTCTGTCCGTCCGTCCCTTAAGATCTCGGTAACCGCTGAACCGATCGGATTCTACTCTTCAGGGTATATACCTATTGGTCCTGTGGTGGTTTTAAGCTATTTTCTTGGGGGGTGGGACACCCCCAACCCCCCCAAAAACAAAAAAATCCCCTCCCCATTTTTTTTTTTTTTTTTTTTTTTTTTTGCAGAAGATTTCCTTGGTCCTTTGTTCAAAAATATTTTTTATTCCAGCATTTATTTTGAATGAAAGAATAGCAACATTCTCTCACTAAAAACAATAAATATTATTTTTTTACGAATTTCGCCTTAATTTTTTTTATCACCTCTTGGGGCAAAGCCCCTAGAGGCTAGGGGCGAAGCCGCTAGTTGCTTTATAAGTTTACTAGCAGCTTCGCCCCTAGCCTCTAGGGGCTTTGCCCCATTAGGTAATTTTTAAAAAAATTAAAAAAAAAAAGAAAAAAAATTCTGGTGCTGCTGCCAATAATTTATGTGAAATGTGAATTTTTTGGGGGGGAAGGGGAAATTTTCATTTTTGGAGGGGGGTGGGGGTATCCCTACCCCCAAGAAAATAGCTTAAAACCACCACAGGACCATTAGGTATATACCCGGAAGAGTAGAATCCGATCGGTTCAGTGGTTACCGAGATCTTAAGGGACAGACGGACAGATATACGGACGGATAGACATCATTATACTTTGTATTATAGATGTGTTCTTTAAATATTTTTTTTTGTTTTTCTTTATTAATAGAGATAAAATTTAGAAAAAAATTATCCTATTATATAAAGTCTCTGAAAGTCTAAACCGATTAAGTGCTTTATTTCTGGGAAGCTTCACATAAATGTGTCTTGAGATTGGTTTAGTCTATTTTTTAGGGCTGGGCAGAATATCCGGTTTGGCCGGATATTCTGCCATTCTAAATATCCGGCCGGATACCGGATTGAAACTATCTGGATACCTGGTATCCTTCTGATTTCTAAAGCCGGATATCCAGTTATCTGGCCGGTGCCGGATATCCTGTATATGGCCAAAAAAGTATCCGGACCAACCCTACTATTTTTCTGCCCTTCTACATCCATTCGAATAGAAAAACACCTTGAAGCTAGAGGCGCATCCTCTAGTAAAAATACAAATGTATATAAAAATCTGACTCTGATTATTATATGGAATCTTCTTTTCTTAGAATCTAATAATAATTCAACAGAGATTGACATATGCATTAGAGAAAATAAAGTTTGTCAGTGCAGACAAAGATTTACATTCAGAAGGGAGAAAATAAACAATCAAATACTCTTTTTAATAGCGAAGCTACTCTATGATTAAAAACTTTTTGGATGAAATTTCACAACTCCTCTCTTCAGGATAGACGGCTGAAATTTTCTGTCAATATTCCCATCATTATGAAGCATACCTATTGGTATATGAAACACTAGCGGCTTCGCCCCTAGCCTCTAGGGGCTTTACCCCAAGAGGTATAATTACATCTTTTATTACCTGGAGATCCCCCACTCCACCACTATTTTAAATAATTTTTTTAAAATGGTGGGGGGATTTTTTGTTTTTTGGGGGGTTGGGGGTGTCCCTTCCCCCAAGAAAATAGCCTAAAACCACCACAGGACCAGTAGGTATATTCCCTAAAGAGTAGAATCCGATCGGTTCAGTGGTTATCGAGATCTTAAGGGACAGACGGACAGACATTATTCTACTTTGTATTATAAGATACTAGCGGCTTCGCCCCTAGCCTCTAGGGGCTTTGCCCCAAGAGGTAATCAAAAAAAATTGAGGTGAAATTCGTAAAAGGACTAAGGAAATCTTCTGCAAAAAAAATAAAGGACCTAGGAAATCTTCTGCAAAAAAAAATAAAGGACCTAGGAAATCTTCTGCAAAAAAAAAATAAAGGACCTAGGAAATCTTCTGAAAAAAAAAAAAAAAAAATTGGGGGGGTATTTTTTTTTTTTTGGGGGGGGGGTTGGGGGTGTCCCACCCCCAAAGAAAATAGCCTAAAACCACCACAGGACCAGTAGGTATATTCCCTGAAGAGTAGAATCTGATCGGTTCAGTGGTTACCGAGATCTTAAGGGACAGACAGACAGACGGACGGACAGACAGACAGACGGACAGACATCAAGCTACTTTGTATTATAGATAAGATGCGGTCAGATTGCTTTAAAGCAGCTTTTGAGTCGCTTTTGTATTTCACAACTGATTTTGTGGTCTTATCTAAAAAAATTTATATGGGTAATAGTCATTTCTCGCATCGTATTATAAACAGCTTTCCGAGGATATAGAATGTACAATTATGAGATTAAAACCAGTGTTTATTAGATCTGAGGTGCCGAAGGCACGGGCTAAAAAACTGGTTTTAATCTTATGATTGTACATTTCTATATTCGTAGAAAGCTGGATATAATACGATGCTAGACATAGTTTTTCCGAATGGATGAGAACCGGTTCTTATCCACCGGATTCAAATGAATACGAGAATAGTTATTTCTCGCATTGTATTATAAACAGCTTTCCGAGGATATAGAATGTACAATTATATTATTAAAACCAGTTTTTTCAGCCCCGAGGTGGCGAAGGCACCGGCTAAAAAAACTGGTTTTAAACTTATGATTGTACATTTATATATTCGTAGAAAGCTGGATATAATACGATGCTAGGCATAGTTTTTTCGTATGGATGAGAACCGGTTTTTATCCACCGGATTCGAATGAATACAAGAAATAAAATTATGCTTTCCTTAATAATTTTAAATCAAAAAGGTATATAAAGTTCACCTACGATTAACATAAAGCTTTCCTTAAAACTTAGAAACATATTTTCAGCTACTTTATCCTAAAGGATATCTCTATCTATGTTGATTTTATATTTTCTAGGAATTATAATTACAGTCTATCCAGGGAATAGCTATTTTTTCTTCATTGCATTGGTCGTCAGTCACAGCCATTTTTGTAGCAAACCGAAGCTGAAATTGCAGGTTTTATCCGCAGCTTTAAGTGAATAAACTATTTGCAGCCGGGGTGCATACCTTTTAAAAAGCTTTATCCGCCTTTAATGCTAATTTTCAGCCACCAATCCGCTAAAAAAAAGTCCGATGTTTTAAGATATCTTTAAACAATCTGCATCCAATCTGTCAATTTTTACCAATGTGCGGTTGCGTATACTTGGCTGTTTGAGTAGGGAGAAATAGTATTTATTTAGTTGCTTGGAAAATTCAGAGGATTAGGATATATCAGACTAGCGGCTACGCCCCTATAGGCCTCTAGTGGCAATTTTTATTAATAATACGTAACTTTTCTATGTTGCATTCAAGACTCTAAAATACATGTCTATGTTGCGTTCAAGTCTCTAAGCAAAAAAAATAAGAAGCTACCCTGTTAAGGAGAACCCGATCGGTTCAGCGGTTAGCGAGATCCTTCGGTTCAAACAAACAAACAGACAGACAGACAAACACACATCCTGTTACTTTTTTATAAGGATATCAGAACTGGGAGTTTAAATAGACTTGTGGTAACTTATTCTGAGTGTAAAAGTAACATGATGTCTGTATTTTTCAGTGTTTGTGTGTGTCGTCTGTCTGTCTGTAACTAATGATCTCGCTAACCACTGAACTGATATGGATCTCCTTTGCAATTTAGTCTTTTTATAGGTCCTGGGAAGGTGAATAATAATAATTTTGGAGGAGGATATACCATTACCCTACCAAGAGAAAAAATTAGCACACTCCATATTTTTATATATTTTCTGTTTAAAACTAAACAAAGCAGCAGTAAGAACCATTTTTATCTCTTTAAAGGACGTAGTTTGGTAAAGAATCGAACCCGACATTTCCCTGACTGCAAGCAGACACGCTATCATATAGGCTAATGCAGGAAATTTTGTAATTATCTGTGCTAATAACCAGCTATCGTGACTTAACACGTAGCGCATCCGCTCGTCGCCGGGGAGGTGATAGGCTCGAATCTCTTGCCGACACCGCATCATAACTAAAGACGTTAAAAATGGGTCCTATACTGATGCTATGTCAGGTGCGCGACATTAATAGTAAGAGTAGGGGGAATGCCTTTTCCCATACACAATGCACAGTTAGGACTTCTGAGACAAAGGCCGTGCAATCAAAGGGATGGTTTTCTGATGGAAGTTACTTAACCTGATATCCTTGGAAGTATCTCATCCCACTACACGTGGAAGATGCTCTGGATTCTCTAAATGATCACTTAAATCGAAGGAGAATCCCGCCCTTACGAGGTAATGGTAACTTACATGTGCTACTTAACCACTCAAGAATACCGAATAATATTGAAATGCCCCGCTGCAAAATTCAGAACAATAAACTTAAAGGAAAGAATAGAAATTTGATCCAAAATCTTTGATCTAAAACATATTTCCAGTATGGATTTTTAGACAGTTGTCCACGGTTAACAATGTTGACAACAACAATAAAACAAAGCTCTGAAACAGTAGGATAACCGAACATTAACATTTTGTAATGTCAGAACTGAATAACAATAATATAGATGTTTAAAAACTGCTTAAATAGAGTATACTGTTCTAAGGATATATTTACACTTTAAGGACTTCCTTATAGAGATGCTTCGCTTATAACATTGTACCTTGTTGTAATAGGAATCAGAATTGAAAAAATCAGATAAATAGGAAAATTATATCACATAAGAAAATTTGTCAACCTGTTTTAAATGGACGTATGAACATTCGTGTATTAAATATAGAGTTGCTACGCTTTCTAAATTGTACCTAACTATCACAAGAATCATCATGCAAGTTTGAAATCGATATAACAATTCTAAATTAACGAAAAGATCTAACCGTTACGGACGTATGGATATACAGACCCTTATTATAGAAATGCAGCGTTGCGGAGCCGTTTGATTTTGGTGTGGCTCCGCGGAGCTGTCTGTGAAGATGGTGGCTCCGGCTCCACAACGCTGTAGAAGAGCCTCGCTTTTGAAAAATATTTATGGAGATGCTTTGCTACTAAAAATCTAAACATACAATGTACAAGGATCCAATTATAAGAAGTCAGACACACCATTTTAAAACCAGGGTTTACACAAAACAAATTATAAACATAAATACAAAAAATGTTTTGGATTCTGAAAGTAAAATGTAGTGTTATACAGTAATAAAATTTAAAAATTTGTTAAATTTTCAGTAAAAAATATAATCCAAACAAAAATAACATAAGTCATTTTTGTTTTTGTGTGTGATTAATTAAGTGGCGGTTCTGTTCCTGAGTTACTTTATATATTAACTAGAAGCTGCGCCCCTAGCATTTAGATGCTCTTTATTCAAGGGGAAGTGTTGTGCCGAGATTCGAACCTATTATCTTGCAGACAACAATACTATAGTTTAATGGACATTTTGCGTGATGTTTCTGTTTTCGCTGTTATTAAAAATCACCACACATGCAAAGTCTAACCTTGGCTATGTGAATGCATTTTTTTCTGCAACCTAACTACCCATTTTTTAACCACAACCCCGCAGGGTTATAGGGATTGGGAAGCTATACTGATTTTTAGAGAAGCTTAAATAAGACCTGGTCATGCTTTAAGCTATTTTCTTTAAATATTCCAAGGACAATATTTTTTCTTATTTTAATACTACTTTATATGTGACTAGACACTTTTTTATACTGATTCCAAAGCAAATGATTTTCTTTTTAAACTAATCCTTATACTAAAGTAACAGGATGTATGTGTGTTTGTGTGTTTGTATGTTTGTACCGAAGGATCTCGCTAACCGCTGAACCGATTGGGTTCTCCTTAACAAGGTAGCTTCTCATAGGTCCCGGGAAGGTTTATAACTATTTTCTTGGGGGGTGGGACACCCCCACCCCCCAAAAAATGAAAAATCCCCCCCCCAAAAAAAAAAAAATTTTTAAATTTTTTTTAACTAAAAAAATCTCACAAATTGGCCCTCTTTTTAATTGAAAAATGTATATTCCTTTATCCTTACAAGGCTCCTAATAATATATAGCCATGTTTTAGCCCACACATGAAAAAGGTTAAATAAATGGTACACGTATGCAAATATTATAATACCTAATGAGTACTTTAAATCAAAAGTATTTTAGAAGTTGCAGAAAACGCCCCAGTTAGAAAAAGAAAGAAAATTATCCTTTTGGAAAGATAAAAATGATAATTTTCTTTTTTACCTTTAAGGCATTTTACACCTTTCTGGTTGAAACGTTTGGACACTACAATTGTTCTAAGCTAACCAATCAAAATTTAATTTAAGTACCCAAAGGTTTTGAACAATCGAATAGGATAACGTAATCATAAAACTTTGGGTACCATTTTTATTAACAGCCTAATGTACATAGATGTACCAGTCTTACTAGATGCCTTACCTGGCTATTCCGCTACAAAAAGTACTTTTAAACAATAAAATAAAAGTACAAAAACTGCTAAATACACATGTAAACCATTTTCCACAAAAAAATTGCTGAATTTGTAATTTCATTAACACACATAGATCTGCTTTACGTCATGCCCTGAATCAGAAATCATAGATGTGGAGCTAGGTACTATAAAGTAACTAAACATTTGGATCTACTGCAGTTCACGTTAAAATATTGGTGGTAACGAATATTGCTAAAAATCTATGAATTTTAAAGGCTGCTAGCTGCCAAACGGCTGAACGTACATATCATGCCCGCACACTGTTTTAAGCGGCATAAGAAGGCCTACAAATAATCTGGAATAGCCATAAATCAATAATGCATAATTATCTCGCAGTGCACAGAAATGCGCAAAAAAGGCATATTTTACGCGTTTTTTCTTCAGTGAAGCTTTCCTGTGCATCATTGGATCTTGGCTATTTCAGATTATTTGTAGGCCTTTTTATACCGCTTAAAATGGTGTGCAGGTATGTACGTTCAGCCGTTTGGCAGCTGGCAGCCTTTAAAATTCATAGATTTTTGGCAATATTCGTTACCAGGAACTGCAGTAGATCTAAATATTGTAATAAGTAGCGCAACTACTTTAGAACTACATCATGTCCTTACAGCAGTACGTCCGCCTGACAATTTATAAGAATTTGACCTAAAATTTCAAATATAAATTACTTTAATAAAGTTTTCTGATCATCCAGTATATAAATAATTTTGCCCATCAGAATGTAAGTCATCATACAAAATATAGATATTAAATAATATAAAGATAGTGAGAAAGGTTTCTTTTTTTTAAGAAAGGCTTTTTCTCCAATAAATCTGTTCTTAATTTTAACAAATGCACTTTAATTATCTTTGACTGTATTCTTAACCATGATTTTTTGTGCTTCGCTTCTAATGGATGTTGTCATTCCTGTTAACTTTATAAATAAGAGCTTCGCTACTTATGTATGATGTCATCCTTGATAAAAGCGAAGCTTTTCTATAATTAGGGTCCGTCCGTCCGTTACGGTTAGCTCTTTTCGTTAAATTAAACAGGTTAGAATTGTTCTATCGATTTCCAACTTTACATTATGATTTCTATAACAGTTAGGTACAACTTAGAAAGCGCAGCAACTCTATAATCGTTACCAGAAAGTCCGTACATCCATTTAAAATATGTTGATTATCCAGTTTTTGACAACAAATTTTTGTATGTTAAAATTATCCGATTCATCTGACTTTTCAGAACTTAGCTTTTATGGATTTTTTCATCTTTATTCTCTAATAAATTCTACAAAATGGTAATTAATTACGTAAAAATAAATGTATTATTTGAATTATATCATAATTAAATAATAGTTATGCAAAATTGAACAAGGAAAATTAAAAGGTACTTTTCATTGTACTTTGTTTCATAATGAATAAGTCATATTTTATAATTAAAATGCGTTCTGAACTTTGATAGAATGATAAAAAAAACTAGCGGCTTTGCTCCTAGCATCTAAGAGCTGTACAGGAACAGCTAGAGGGTACTAAAATAGCTTAAACCAAAACATAAATCTGAAAATAAAATAGCCTAAAACCATCACGTTAGGACCTGTGTAAAATTTAACCTAAAATAAAAAAAAACCTATCGTTTCAGTAGTTATTGAGATCTTCAGCTTCAGACAGAAAACCTTACTACTTTATATTTTAGGATATAAAACTAATAATGTTTCTATATTACTACATACTAGATAGCTGGAAGCTTTTTTTCCTTGTCTTTTGCAAGAACTGTAGTACAGCCGAAAAAGTAGCCGATTTTCACCAGATTTAGGCGGCTGCTAATCCTTTAAACAAACAAGGATGACAACATCCATAAAAGCGAAGCACTGAAACGGTAGGACAAACGGACATTAACACTTGTATAGTATCTGAACTGAAAAATCGGAACATAAATGTATAAATGTTGAATCAAAATTGTAGGTAAGTTTGTTGAAAAACTTCTTAAAACAGGATAATGTTTATGGACATACTTACATTTTTGGACTTGATTATAGAGTTGCTTCGCTTATAATATTGTTCTTTGTTGTCCCAGGAATCAATATACCAAAAATCAGATCAAACGGATAATTAAAACACTTGAAAATTTGTTGTTAAAAAAGTAGAAAAATCAACATGTTTAAAATGTACGTACGGACATTCTGGTAATGATTATAGAGTTGCTACGCTTTCTGAATCGTACCCAACTACTACAGGAATCATCATGCAAAGTTTGAAATCGATAGGACAATTCTAACATGCCTAAATTAACGAATAAAAGCTATCTATCTCGGACGGACGGACGTACGGACGGACGTACGGACGGACGGACGTACGGACCGACCCTAATTATAGAAAGGCTTCGCTTTTAAAAATACTCTTTAAAAAGGTCAAGGTATAATTTTGACAATGTTATCTTTAATGTTTATTTATATACTTTAATATACTGTTATAAAAATAACAATGATCATATAAACAAGGATCGATGGAATACTCAGCTGGTAGGAATGACTTATAAAAATAAAATTTTTTTCAAATTTTCACAAAGTTTCATTAATATATACTTATTTGTTGTGGTGCTAGATCGATTCCTAGATTTTCACATTATAAATCATAAAAGGTTTCGTGATTTATTTTATTTTAATGTTTAATTTGTATTACACTGCTTTATAGTTTATTTTTCCTGTATGTCCATCCATAATTTTTAAGCTTCGCTACTTTTGGATGTTGTCATCCTTGTTTTCATTTTGCTTAGAAGGTAGAAGGGGATAGATGTCACTACTTTTGGTTTACCTATTCTATTGACGCCATATTAGAGGAAAAGAGAAAGGGAAGGGGGAAAGAACCCCCTAGAAAAGAGATGGGGTATAGGGTATTTCTTGACGTCAATAGAATAAGAAGGCCAAAAGCAGTGACATTTATCCCCATTTTGCTAGGGCACTTTAGACAGCTACCATTTCGCGGAAGATTTATATTAATTCTGTGCAACTTGATTATAATTTTATAGTGCAAATTTTGTAAATAAAAGATTATATAAATCATCATAAAATTTTGTGAAAAAATGTGAGATTGTTTGCTTTCTTCAGAAAAATGCATTTTGTTAATTTTTATAACCGGAAACACATTTGCAAAAATGCTTAAATTGCCAAGATACATTTAGAGGACGGATACAGCGATTCACACGGATTCTAACAGCATTACAATAAACAAACTTCACAGATATAAATATATATTTAGAAGGAGGACATAAGTAGTGAAGCTCTGAATTGGTAGGACAAACGAACATTAACACTTGTAGTAGATTGTCAGAATTGAATTATCAGAATATAAATGTATAAAAGTCGAACGAAACAAAATCAAATGTAAATCTGATGAAAAACTGCTTAAATATGGGATATTGTTTAAGGACATACTTACATTTTTAGGACTTGATTATAGAGATGCTTCGCTTATAACAATGTACTTTGTTATACTAGGAATCAGTATTCAAAAAATCAGACCAATCGGATAATTTTATCACATAAAAATTTGATGTTAAAAATTTGTTTGTATGGACTTTCTGGTAATGATTGCAGAGTTGCTTTGCTTTCTAATTGGTACCTAACTCCTATAGGAATCATCATTCAAAGTTTGAAATCGATAGGACAATTCTAACATGCCTAGATTAACGTTACGTAACAGACAGTCGTACAGACCGACCCTAATTGTAGAAAAGCTTCGCTTAAAAAATAGATTTTTTCGTAGCTTAAAGCATGACCTACAGACAGACGAACAGAAGAATGTATATTCTAGATATTGTATGTCATAGAAACCTTCACTGAAAATTTCATCTGTCCCTCCTCGATCCCAAATTAGCGTTACAGACTGACTAATGGACGTATATTATAGAGTAACTTCGCCTCTAAAAAGTTAATATGATTAAAATTAAGCCTATTTCTTCCCTAATTTCTGAAGTTGTACAGCAGATAACCCAAACATTGTAAAACCTATTTTCATCTACTCCAGTCAAAGGGAAAATCGATTTAATGTATAACAATTTATACATTACTAGCGGCTACGCCCCCTAGAGGCCTCTAGGGGCACTTGAGGAGGAGAGAGTCGAATTTAATAATTCAATTTCTTATTTTAGATTTTAAAAGAAAAAGTTTTAAAAAAATTACGTTTGACGTTTATTTTTCGTTGAACTCTCTTTCTAAAATTGGGAAATTTTTTAAAATTTAATTTCTCTAGGGAGGGTGGTGGTACCCTCCCCCAAAATAGTTATAAACCTTCCCGGGACATATGAGAATCTACCCTGTTAAGGAGAACCCGATCGGTTCAGCGGTTAGCGAGATCCTTCGGTACAAACATACAAACACACAAACACACAGACAAACATCCTGTTACTTTATTATAAGGATACATACAACATACATACATTTTAATTTTTTTAAGGTTGAAGCTTTTTTAAGCTAGTAGTAAATATTGAGATAGAATGAGGAAACTGTGTACACAATCGGCAATTCAAATTCAACTGACCTCAAGTCAAGTGGATCCCAGGGATCTTTATGAAAAAGACAATGATTGACAAATATTTATAAATCACAAATGATGATAAACAAAATAACCCCTTTCCGTAGTATATATAGTATATAATTATTTTGAAATTTAGACACTGCTAGTTTTGAGATGAAAATCCATTTAAAGTATTTTTTAGCCAATGACAAAAATAACGTGGCGATAAAACATTGGGAACCAGTTTTATGTACAGTCCATCCATGAATGTCCTTTCCTTCCTTGTCAGAGCCACAATAAGGACTTTTAATTTAATTACAAAAGTTGAACTTATTGGGTCCACCCAATTCAAACAACATTTTGAACAGTTGCGGATATTAAATTGATTTTCAGTTTTTGGATGTCCTAATAGATTTATTTTCAAATAAGGGAATATTTCCTGTAAAAAGTATAAGGACATTTTTTCTTTGGGGGGGGGGGCAAACCTTTCTTGGGCCTACAATAAGCTTCCCTGTTATAGAGAACCATATTGAACAGCAATTAGTCGGATCTTTGGCTACAAACAGAAAGTTAGACATCATGTTACTTTCATACATAGGATTTTTCAAATTTATTTTAATAGAATGCCATAGTTGGCCTTTGATGGTATCAATGGGAAATGATAGGAAGGGTGGAGGGGTGGTCAACCAGCTATATTCACCCAAATTTAAAATAAAACTCTTTTGAAACCTGTAAACAGCTCCACTGTAAAGAATAGTTATATTGGTCCAGCATATAAGTATATTTCTTCATTAATCACTTTTATTTAAAAGCAAAATTTTCTCTACAAACCCAACACCTAGATAAACAAAATTATTTTTAATAATTATTATGAACTTTTATACAAATATAATTCTCTAGTCTATACAAACAACCATTCAATTCAAGAGTTTCAGGGGTTGTTCTTAACCGCAAAAGTATAAATGATTTTAAAATTCAAGCTGCTGGTAAGCTTTATATAACAAAGATCATTTTTTTAAAATTTTATTTGTATGAAACCTTGTGACACAATTGGATTGCCATGTCAACATGTAGCCAGGAAACTTAAGTTTCCATAGTGAACAGTTTCAATTAAACCACAACGCTTAATGTGTTTTGTGGGTTTAATTTAAACAGGATTAATCTATCTAGTGAAGTATTGCTGGCCCCATGTAAACCCGCTTAACTACCACAGAAACTTTCCTATAGTTGATCTCTTCTGATGTCTCAGGTCTCCCATCCCACTCTTGTTCAATATTAGACCCACAGATGGGTGAGAATTTTCCCTTGTAACTTAATTGGGAAACTACAAAGGAATTTTAAAGATTCTTAACTCTATACACTTAGAAAGCCTATTTTTGGGTTCAAAGCTACTCTATAAATCTAAATGTTTATCTGATTCAAGTTTCTAACTAATTCTTTATGGTATATTTTTTCATTTTCAGCTATCTTTAAATGGCTCTTGTGGTCACAATTTTTAAATTAGAGACCTAAAAGTTATAATTAACAAACATGTTCAAATGACAAAGTTACATTATTTAATATTTCTAATATGAAATACTTGAAAACTAATTATTAAGGGTTAAAATATATTTGGCATTTGTGCATCCAGTATAGAACTCATTGTGACTATTATATATGGGGTTAATCTCTTGAGGACATTTTATAAGAGAGGGGAAACTGGACTTTAACCCCTTACAGTCGGGCCCCTTGCCGCACCTTAATCAGTCGGGGGGGGGGGGGGGCGTTCAACGCCCCCCCCCTATTATCTCAGTTCCTATTAGTGCTAGAGGGCTAATGTGCAAATCCCCTGTGTTATGATGAATTTCCGACCTTAAGTAAGTCAAGGTCAATTTTCGCTTCCTTCACACTTTTATTTAACAACCTTTGTTTCTAGGTCCTTTTTTACTTATAAATTTCAAACGGCTGTAATTTTTTTATTTTTGAAGCTAGAATAAAATTTTTTTTGCAGAAAATGTTTATCTTTATGTAAATTTTATATTTGAAATATCAAAATATAATTTCAGCGGCCGCAGCTATACTTGGCAGCTGCCAGCCGCCGCAGTCGGCGGTCGGCGGGAAAACGGCGGCGGATCTTTATGAAATTTTAATACATTATGTAGACATGTAGGATAAGCTTAAGTTTAAAATTTGAAGTCTCTAAGTCAAAAATTGCGGCCACAGGAGCCTTTTAAAGATTTCTGGAGACCTGGGGGTTTAGGACCTGCAGGATCATACCTGGAACCTAAAATTGACTTGAACACCTGTATTTAATATGAGGATGTACTACTAGAGAATATTTTAGTATTTTGGTAAGATAAAATGATTTGTTTAAGTCAAAAAAAAATATGTTTGCTCTTTACCTTGATGACCCTGCCAGGTTTGCTGGCATCCTGTGCCCGCCAGGATGGAGATATTCTAAAAATTTCAACTCTCAGTTATGTCTCATACCCACACTTAAAAAGTCAAGCATTTTGGGCTCTTTATCTTTCACACACAGAAAATGAGATAGAAAAAAACGAAAGGGGGCGTTCAACGCCCCCCCCACCCCCCCCCCCCCCAACCGTTAAGGGTTAATTACTTTGTTACCCAACATTTAAAGCAACTAAGATAGAAAGCATCAGTAAAGGATTACACAATGCCTTAATACTTTTTTGAGTGAAAGGTTGTCTTATAAAGGGACACAAAGTATAGGTTTATAATAGCTCAAACCCTGCCTAAAAATCCTGATTACCTATATAGCTTTAGAACAATCACATTATCTTCAATCTATCACATCTTGATAATCTTTAAAGTTGAAAAAAACTAGAATTTAAATTATGAAAACTCTTCGCAAAGGATTACAATTTTTTGCCCTCTTCATGTTTGTATATCAAACAATCACATTTCTGGTAAGATATCATGAATCTCCTACTGTAATCATCACTTCTGAGAGAGCTTTTGATAGGAGTTATCAACCTAGACTCCTGGTGTGTGGCAGTGTTGCATTTGATTATGATACAAGTAGACAACTTGGTTATGAATATCTTCACTCTTTTCTCTCTGGTGATATGATGGATTCAGACAACTCAATCTCATGGAATGGAAAATCTAATTTAGCATGGAGTGAAATTGAGTCAGCTTTGTATCCTAATACCAAAGACAATAATACGATTAATGGTTTTTATAAGCAGACTACTGAAAAGAAACTAATTGTGAGGCAAATTCAACCATTTTCTGTTTGCAATGAAATTGTAGATTTTGGTAAAATTTTGTATATTACATTGGTAAAAGATTCATCTATTTACTTAGCAGATCCTTCTACATTTGCTGATCATAGAGTGACCTCATTGTCAATGAATGGGGACAATATGGTTATTCCAGGAGTAAACAGAACTGGTTACAGCTCTGTAGTTACATTTCGCATTTCTACATCTATGTTAGAGAAGCGAACCGATCAAGGAAAATGCAAACAATACACAAGTGTGCGAGGATATTCAGAATGCATTGAATACAGCTACATCAACTTATTCAAAAAAGTTCTTGGTTGTTTACCTCCTTGGTTTAGAACTACAAGATACAATGATTCTGAGATTACATGTACAAACAAAATCGAGTTTACTGACAAAATAAAAGCTTTAGAAGCAAAAACAACACTTTTCAATGTTGTTGAAGATTTCACATTATTGCAAGAAGGGAGATATGAATCAGATTGGTGTCTTCCTCCATGTACACAAATCTACTACAATGTAGAAATAGTCAGTAATTCAGCAGTGTCAGGTGGTGTAAACTGGGCTGAATTTAATTTTGCTGAAGAAATGAGTGTACAAACTGAAACTAATGGGTATGATATCTTTAGATTAGTGATTGAGGTTGGAAGCAGTCTAGGTCTTTGGCTGGGTTTATGCATCTTTGGTCTTTTTGACTTGACAATTGAAGTTGTAAAAAAATTAAAAGACCTATTTCTGAAGATGACAAAGAATTAGGTGATCAGGTGGATTGTCTTAACTTATCAACTTGACTCTTCTTTTCCCTAACATTTCACAATTTGTCTTGCTATTTGAGGTAATGAGTGAAAATATATTTGGGAGACAAACATTTATAGTTTCTAATGAAAGATATATAACACATTGTAAAAGATTTATTTGTGGGATAGAGAAACAATCCCAATATCATTTTCTTGGAACTACAGAACTTTTTACTTTTATCATTATGTTACAAAGGTGGTTTGAGTATACTAATTCCAGATAATATTCTACTTCTCTTGAATTTGAAAATTCAGAAGAGTTGCTTTGTGTTTATCATATTTAAATGATATTTGGTGGCAAATTAAAAGGGTGTCATTACTACCATTGGATATTGGTTACAGCTGATTGATGTCCCTATCTGTTTTTCTTACTCTATGTTAATTGTATTTACTGGAATATTTTATCCATACATTTGCACTTCATATATTAGAATTTTTAATAGTTTTTTCTCGCATCTTATTATAAACAGCTTTCCGCGGATATTGTTTTTTTTAGCCCGTGCCATTGTTCATTTTTATATTCGTAGAAAGCTGGATATAATTTGATGCAAGACATAGTTTTTTTTTATGGATGAGAACCGGTTCCTTTCAATTACGAGAAATAAAATTCTAACTTTAAATACATTTACCTATATATTTACAAATTTTTTTTTTAAAAATATGTCTTATTTTTTAAAATAAAATTTACATTTTAAAAGAGAAATTATTTAATATTAACAATTTGAAGAACAAAGCAAAAAACAAGTTCATGTTTATATTGATTTGTTTTTATCAATGTTTAATGTTGTCTGTAATTTTGGATTTCATATTATGTGTTAATTGTATTTGCTGTAATATTGTATCTACACGCATCTGTATGTTCATTCATAACAATTGAAACTAAAAGTATTGTTAAAATACATTAAAACCTTAGTAAAGTAAAAATAACATTGTTCCAATTTTATCTTAATAAGGGAGGGGGAAGGGGGGTTAATGCAACTATCTCGTAATCTATGATTAAATGACACTTAGAATTCGAATTTCGATCTGAAATTTTTCATGAGTAATTCTTGGTAGGTCTATTTTCCCAAAATTGAACAAAAAGTTGGAAAAGTAACGGCTGGCGGCTCAGCCGTTTAGCCGTTTTTTGCCTATTTTCAGGGAAAATTCATCATTAATTACGTAGGAATCAACTTTTTAAACCATATTTTTGGTTAAATTCATGTTAAATTATAGCAATAAACATTTTTTAAATTTAAAAGTACCAATAGCTACCGACTTGAACCTTTTGAGCGGTTTTATGACTAATTTGCTCTTAAGATAGCCAAAAAATGAGCCACCAGCCGTTAGCCGTTACTTTTCCAACTTTTTGTTCGATTTAGGGAAAATAGACCTACCAAGGATTATTCATGCTAAATTTTAGATCAAAATTCGAATTCTAAGTTCCATTTAATCATTGATTACGAGATGGTTGTATTACCCCCCCCCCCCCCTTATATTGCCTTATAGTACTGTATAATGTTGTTCATTAATTCAAATTTTCTTAATATATTTTCAATTATTTCATGCAAGTATTTTGAAACATGCATTATTTTTGTATGGAAATTTACTTAATACATTAGAAATTGTTTCTTATTAACAATTTGAAGACCAAAGCAAAAAAAAATTCGAACAAGTTCATTTAGATTCTTTTCTATAAATGTTTAATGTTTTCTGTATTTTTGGATTTCATATCTTCTACTATTTAAAATAAATTATTGTAAGTTAATAGTTCTTTGATTGGATCCCATCATATTTATCACTATTCTGTTGTAATAGCTATGTTTTCCCTTTATTTATTGTAAAACATTTAAATTCATAAGTTTTCATTTGTCCCACTGTTTCAGAATAATATGTTCAAACGTTTCAACAAATTGTAATCTACTGAAGGAATAATTTTGTTTATCATCATTGGGAGTATACATCACTTTATTGGCCATTGTATTATCCCTGGTTAAGTATAGTTGATATGAAGAAATGACACAAATCTTGTCGGTGTATTATTTGTATTTAAAACACACATTATTGAATACTGATTTTTTGAGATACGCGACCGTGACTCACCACTTAGAGCATCCGCTCGTCGTTGGGGAGATACTAGGTTCGAGTCTCCGATTAACACCACGTCATAACTAAATATGTTAAAAATAGTTCCTACGGCTGCTATGTCATCAGGGCGAAATTAGAGGAAAACACTAGAGGGAGAAAGGGTTAAATAACTGTATCTCCCCATCGCAACCGCCTTGTGCAACCTTTCTATTGGGTCATTGAAAATCAACCAATGGTGTTGCTTATATTAACACAGCCATGTAGCAGAAAATAATTTAGAAGCAAACGAAAGAGGTCTTTGAAAAAGGAAGGGAGGTAATTGTCTACATATACATCTATACTATAGATCTGTTGGCGCGAAATTAATAGAGTAAGGGGAAATCCTTTGCCCAAAACAGGCGCAACTCATTACCATACATGGTTGGGGCCTCCAGTAAAAGGCCGTACAATCAAATAGCTGGTTGTATGTTTGAAGTTACTTAACCTAATGTTTTTCGGTGTTAGAGTATCACATCCTATCACACACGGATGATGCTCTGGATTCTCTAGGTGATCTAATATAGCTTTACCTTTTGATAACAGAACACTGAAGATGATTATGATGATTATGATAATAGCTAATGAGAGGCCAGGATACACTGTAATTGAGCAATGGTAAAATGTATGCTGGCCTCTCATTGGTTATTCTATAGTATGTTGTCATAATCTGTGGAGGGACTTTAATCATCTTCCATAACCCTAAACTGAAAGTTCTAACCGCAAGGGGTAATAAATTGGACCTGTTTAATTTACTCAAATTTACGTCATGCATCTGACAAAGAAGCAGTGATAATAAGCACTAAAACAATTGTTTTACATTTTATCAAATCAAATTTAAGTAAATAAGATTTAATCAAAAGTCCTGGAGTAAGAAAATCGGTTCTGATTTGAAGAATAATAAACATATATTTTATTTTATTCACCTGGCATTTTAAACATATTATGTAAACACATTCTTAAACAAAGTTTCCAAGATTTTATAAAATAAATATGATTTTTTAATTCAGTTTTTAGTTTATAGAAAGATTAATTTTCCTCCAAAGCTAAACAAGTTTTTGATATTTTCCATTGGAGGGAGACTATTTTAACTTCAATTGGCATATCATTTTATCCCTTTTAACAATAACAAAAAATAAAGCCTTAAGAATCCTATAATATAAAATAGTAAGATTTTTTACTTAAGATACAAGTTTCATGAAAATATTGGTCTCAATTATATAAACTTTATCAATATCCTGGGGTGGTTTTAAGCTATTTTCCTGATCTCCTCCGGCCTCCCATAGAAGCTAGGGTCGAAGCAACTAGTTAACCATAAAGTAAAGGTATAAAATGCTTGCTAAAGGTCTAATTGTCACTAAATACTTTTTTTTGAATGGTAAGAGGACAATATATTACAATTATGTTCAGAGTTATACAATATATTCTGCTTATTCAGTTCTGGCAAGTGTTAATGTTCGTTTGTCCTACCGTTTCAGAGCTTCGCTTTTATAGATGTTGTTATCCTTGTTTATATTAGATTGAGAAGACAATATCGCCCATATGAAGAGCAGTATTAGAAGGTATCTTATGAAATAATATATAAAATTTGAGGAAAAAATAATAAAATCTAATCAAAGGTATTTAAAACAAGGATGACAACATCCATAAGTAGCGAAGCACAAAAAATCGTCGATTGGAATACGTAGATTTAAAAGGTTTTTACTAAAATATAGAATAGATTTATTGGATAAAATAAACATGAAACCTTGTTTTATTTTGCATGATGACGATGGTCAAAGTAAATTATATTAAAGATGCTCATAACAATGGGAAAAATTATTTTGATACAGATATCCCATAAAAGTTTGAAAATTGCATCAAAATATACAAAGATATGGGGAAATATGTAAAACATATAAAAATAGCCAAAAACCTGATAAAAGGCAGTCTGGCCGAAATGGTTGTTTTATTAAAACGACAAAAATTTAATTTTAAATCCTTAACTTAAAAAATTTGGAAAATCGTACCATATACACTGAAGATATGGAAAAAAGTGTTAAATATATAAAAATAGCCTAAAACCTGCTAAAAAGGCAGTCTGGCCGTCATGGTTATTTTGTTTAAAAGACGGGAAATTTAATTTCGATATATCAGACTATAAACACTGAAGATATGGAGAAAAATGTTAAATATATAAAAAACAGCCTAAAACCTGCTAAAAAGGCAGTCTGGCCGTCATGGTTGTTTTCTTTAAAAGACGGAAAATTTAATTTTGATATCTATAACTGAAAAAAATTTTAAAATCGGACCATAAACACTGAAGATATGGAGAAAAATGTGAAAAATATAAAAATAGCCTAAAACCTGCTGAAAAGGCAGTCTGGCCTTCATGGTTGTTCCTTTAAACGACGGGAAATTTAATTTTGATATCTGTAACTGAAAATTTTTTGAAAATCGGACCATAAACACTGAAGATATGGAGAAAAATGTGAAAAATATAAAAATAGCCTAAAACCTGCTAAAAATCGGTCCGAACGCCAATGATGTTTTATAGTCAATTGTGCTCCTTAAGGATGGGAATGTTGTCAAAAAATTTCAGCATTCTATCTTTTATAGGAGCTGAGTAAATCCCATTTCCCCCATAGCGTTACGGACTGACGGACTGACTGACGGACTGACGGACGGACAAAGTGAATTATAGAGTAGCTTCGCTACTAAAAAAAATAATAAATCAATAAAAATTGTAATCTCTTTGATGAAGGCCTTAAAGTTCAGCCATATTTTGAGATCTTAAGTAAATAGTGTCTAATAAAAATGTAATACAATACAAATGACAAATGATAGGCCAGCCTATACTTTACCCTTGGTCAATAAATGTATCCTGGCCTATCATTGGTCATTTGTATAGAGTGACACCATTTTTTATTAGGCACTATTTGCTTATTCGCACAATAGACATACATATAACAACTCAAGTACATGTACAAAAAAATAATTCAACCTCTTTCTAAGTAAATTTTATAGAAATCATGACTTGATTTTTAAAGTTAAAATTGCGTAATCGTAAGCTTAACACGATGTGTTAATATTAGCGAAGTTTGAAAGCAAATATTATGTGAACAAAATCAATAAACTTGCATTGACATTTCTGTCAGACATGTTATATAAATGTATTGATAAAATGCGCGCTAAATATTGAGAGAAAAAACAAGGACAATAGGTTCTGTAAGTAGTGCAGTATAAAAAGAATAATATTGCAATACAAAAAACGATCTTGCTAACCAATGAACCTAAATGTATCTTCTCATGGAAAGGTTTATATTTTGGGGAGGGTACCACCAACCCTCCATTTTTTATATATTCTTCATATTGCCACTAGGGGCGTAGCCGCTAGTAAGAATATATAACACATAATAACATAGTTAATATAGAAATAATTAGGCCGCAAGTCACTAACGATTACCCCGCTACATTGTCCA
Organism: Acartia tonsa; assembly: GCF_053477335.1. NCBI lineage: Eukaryota > Metazoa > Arthropoda > Copepoda > Calanoida > Acartiidae > Acartia > Acartia tonsa. The sequence goes on along the minus strand of NC_137267.1, from coordinate 6,227,828 downwards.
CGATTCAAAATATGACCAGTTAGTAATATAACCAAAAGACTTTAAAGCAAATAAAAGACATTTCGGCTTAATAAACATAAATTATTTTTTCCCTTCAGTTGCCATATCCATGTCTTGTTCTTTTTAATCAATAATGATGACTTATAGAAAAAGGTATTTTTTTATTGCGTAATTTATAGGCTTTATCAACTTTTTATTTATACAATATGACAAATTTTATACATATATTTGTAAAGTAGCCAGTTTTAAAGATGCATTCCATTGCAAAAAAAGCTATCGCTCGATCATTTAATACCTTGGGATTTAAATATCCATTTATGCTAAATTTTGTTTGCTTAAATAACTCATTGCTTTCAGAGAGAGATGGAAAAATAGGCTATTTATTACACTAGTCCGTAAAGTTTTATATCAAAGTTGTCTTATTCTTTAGCTTAACAACTTTGGGGACTTAAGAGTCAAGAGTGAATTTTGATTGGTTGGTTTATTAAGTTGAGTGTTCAAACGTTTCAACCACTATTTCTTATCTACAAAAAGGATAATTTTGTGTTTCATCCTTGGACAGTATTGTTTACTAAAGGCTTCGCCCCTAGCCTCTAGGGGCTTTGCCCCAAGAGGTTTGATCAAACCAAATTTTCGTATTTTAGATTTAAAAGAAAAATGAAAAAAATTGTTCTTTGGGGGGGGGGGGGGGGTGGGGGATTTTTTTATTTGGGCCGGGGGGAGGTAGTCGACCCCACTATTTTAATTTTAGTCTTAAAAAGAATTTTTTTTTTTGGGGGGGGGGGTTGGGGTTGTCTCACCCCCCAAGAAAATAGTTATAAACCTTCCCGGGACCTATGAAAAGCTACCCTGTAAAGGAGAACCCGATCGGTTCAGCGGTTAGCGAGATCCTACGGTACAAACATACAAACACACAAACAAACATCCTGTTACTTTATTATAAGGATTGTTTAATTATTTTTAGTTTTTACTGTTGACATTCCTGTGTCCATTAAAATGTCTACGAGGCTTTTTATAGTACCTATAGAAAATCATACTAGCATACCATTAGTCAATTAAAATCTATACTAGCCTGCCATTGGTAATTTAGTTTGTGTATTGGCCTATCATTGGTCGTTTGTATTGTATTCCGTCACTTTCATAGGCCCTATCGTGAGCTTCAAAGATACATTATTTTCAGAGAGGCTTCATATTTGGCACGGCTGCAAAATTTTAAGGTATTTTATATGCTTCTTTTTTTATTTCAATTAAATGGCAAACTAAAGAGAAAAGCCCTTTTAGCTAGGGGAGAAGAAACTATTGTTTTGTCAATTACTAGAAGCACTTATAATTATTTATATTCTAAATGAAAACCTATTCTGCAGGGAGTAAGGGAGGGGACAATGGGCTATTAATTCAATATAAGAGTTATCAAAGAAAGGGCATGAAATCCAGTTTAATCCAATAAATTTGTAGGAAATTATAAAGGGATTGTTAATTGAATAATAGATTTCCATAGCGTCATGTAAAGTGAAATCACAACTTGTTTTTGATGAAATATATTGTGGTTTTTTGGTGTGATTTTTATATTACAAGATTATTGGACCCGGCCAGCTGCTAGCAAGAATATGACTGCTCTTTTTATTCTGTTTATTTCCCTTGCCCCTTGCCCCCACATCCCTTCTCCCTTCTCCCCGTCTGCTACATTCCAAACTAACACAACGAGTGTTTATTTCCCTTGCTCCACTTCCCTTATCCCTTCTCCCCGTCTGCAATATTCAAAACATACATAACGAGAAGCGGCATTTCATGCGCAAGTCCCCAAACTCAGTCAGAAAGTGCTAAATTCTTGCACATTCCCTTTAAGCCAGTACCCAAAGTCTGAGACTCCTAAAAATTGAATATTCGATCCATTGTCCCCTCCCTTACTCATTGCCTATTCTGACACAAAGAAAAAACTTTTTTTTATATTTTTTTCTTTGTTATCTTATTTGAGAATATTTGGATAGGTAAATAAATAAGTCTATATTTTTTTGTTGAATAATTCCATCAACCTTAAAACATTACATGTTAAGGCTAGGTTTTTAGTAGCGAAGCTGTGGTGGATTCTTAAAAAATATTTGCCCCACTAATCGCTTAGTGGGGCAAAATTGTTTACGTGAAAAATCCACCAAAATCACATTAAAAATCTACAAAATTTCAACAAAATCATAGAAGGGTTATGAATATAAGATTTATTTAATTTTTGTAGATTTTTTATGTGATTTTGGAGGATTTTTCACGAAAACAATTTTGCCCCACTAAGTGATTAGTGGGGCAAATTTTTTTTAAAGAATTCACCTCTGTTCTATAATGCACTTCGTCTGTCCGTCAGTCCGTCCGTAACGCTATGGGGGAAATGTGATTTTCTCAGCTGCTATTGGAGACAGACAGGTGAAATTTTTAGTGAAGATTGCCTGTAACAATGAGCATCAAGCGTATAATTTACTTGGTCCGTCAGTCTGTCGGTCAGACATTTTATTAATATTTCAGAAAGGTTTCGTGATTTCTAAGAATTATTGCATATTTTTCAACTGAACATCTTCTCTATAATTATTTTTGTCTGTTTTTCTTTTCGTGAATTTTTAGTGCTAGCGTTTTATTTATAAGATATGAACTCGAACACTTGAAAATCTATTGATTTAATTTTATATTAAATAATGGTTTTTTTTCGACTTCATTTTAGTTTAATATTATAATAAAATCTCATTTTAAATTTTGTTTCTATCCCTGATAAATATTTAGAGCTTATATAACACGGGGAAAATCATTTTAAAAAGTGAAATAGTAGATTAACATTTCAAATATTTTTTTCTTTAGGTGAAAAGCTTTTGTATAATATGGGTTGTTCTCAAGCGCCAAAATTAATTTATAATACGTACAGTTTACTGTAAATTAGTTATCAAAGAATTATCTAACAAATATGAAACTTTTTTTATTTCTTTATTTGGTGAAATTACACAATAATAGCAGCTTTGAATATCTATAAATCAGTGTTCCGGAGCCGGGAGCCGCCATATTTTGCTGGAGCCGAAGCCGTAATTTTCGTTAAAAAACGGCTCCGGCTCTGGACTAATAAATAAAGAGATTTTTTATAAATTATAATTTGGTAACTCTGTTTTGTCATGTGCAAATGCCCATATTAAGTTTTTCAAGTCCATTTTTATCAAAATTTAACTTTTAAAACCTTCAAAAGTCAAAAATATACGTGGGGAAAAAAATATGTCGAGTTTTTTCTTGATTTTAGGTCGGAGCCGGAGCTGGAGCCGCCATATCACAGACAGCTCCGCGGAGCCGGAGCCGCACCAAATTCAAACGGCTCCGCAACGCTGCTATAAATATAACTTATTGCCTTAAGTTAATAGGTAAGATTTTGTATTTATTAGTTGCGTCAAAATAAAATTGAGATAAAATAGCTAGTATAGTATATAAGGTAGTACATCCACTATTTTAAATACAAAGCTTTGCTTTTGTGAATGTTTTCACTCTTGTTAGAACAATTCTTTTCAATATTTAGATATTACTTAATTTGGATCATGTAAAGAAAACGAAGTTTCCGGTTTCATCGATTTTTCACAGTAGCCTTTCTCCTATTTCTAGCCCCTGCGGGGGGCTCTAGCCCTGCGGGGCAAAAATTAACTTTTACTTAACCCTACCTAACCTAAAATAACCCTTCAAAAGCTACTGTGAAAATACGAAGAAACCGGCAACTTCGTTTTCTTTCTATGATCCCTTTATTTTAATAGATTTCAATTCTAAGAATTCTATATAAATATATTACTAATTTCATTACTAAATGCAATAATAACTTTTCTTCATTTTTCAACACAATTTCGATTTCTAGGAAGAAGCAATAGGGAACTATTTTATAAACCTTATTATATTGGCAAAGTTTCTAGCCTCTAAGGTCTAAAGTCTAAAAAGTTATTTTTTAATAATTTTTTTTTGTGATGTAGAAGGATTTTCTAGAGATTTTATATTTTTGGGAAAAGGAGGTCAACCCTTTAGAAAGATAGCCTAAACCCCAAATAATGCGAAACAAGAGTAATCAATAATTAGTGGTTTCTATGATCTAAAAATGCATAATATTTCTCATGTACATACAAAAACAATACATTTTGTTTAAAATGATATATTTTAAAGTAGAATTATTTTCTCTTGCTGCTTTTATCAAGGATGACAACATCCATAAGTAGCGAAGCACAAAACGAAGCACAAAAATGGATATAGCAGATATTTAAAGCAAGAGAATATGCGATAACTCATGTAAAAAGTATCTTTGTCTCTTGAAGCATAACCGATAAAACAGACGAACCAAGTAAATTAAATTGCAGATGAGGAAATCAGATTACGGACTTACTAACAGACAGGTGTACATATAGAGTAGCTTTGCAAATAAAAAAAAAATATACACATATTACACAAAGCATTGATACTGAATCTGCATTGCATATTGAATAGCATCGCTGAATTATATTGAATTAGCATCGCTGAACCATATTGAATAGCATCGCTGAACCATATTGAATAGCATCGCTGAACCATATTAAATAGCATCGCTGAACCATATTGAATAGCATCGCTGAACCATATTGAATAGCATCGCTGAACCATATTAAATAGCATCGCTGAATTATATTGAATTAGCATCGCTGAACCATATTGAATAGCATCGCTGAACCATATTGAATAGCATCGCTGAACCATATTAAATAGCATCGCTAAACCATATTAAATAGCATCGCTGAATTATATTGAATTAGCATCGCTGAACCATATTGTATAGCATCGCTGAACCATATTGAATAGCATCGCTGAACCATATTAAATAGCATCGCTGAACCATATTAAATAGCATCGCTGAACCATATTGAATAGCATCGCTGAACCATATTGAATAGCATCGCTGAACCATATTAAATAGCATCGCTGAACCATATTAAATAGCATCGCTGAACCATATTGAATAGCATCGCTGAACCATATTGAATAGCATCGCTGAACCATATTAAATAGCATCGCTGAACCATATTAAATAGCATCGCTGAACCATATTGAATAGCATCGCTGAACCATATGCTAATATAGATGTGCAATCATTTCTGCAAAATGTATCAGATTAATAAATTGATTATAAAATCATCAGAAATCTTTATACTAAAGTAACAGGATATTTGTCTGTGTGTTTGTATGTTTTACAGAAGGATCTCGCTAACCGCTGAACCGATATTATTATCCTTTACAGGGTAGCTTCTCATAGGTCTCGGGAAGGGTTATAACTGTTTTGGGGGAGGGTACCACCACCCTCCGTAGAAAATTTTGTTTATGATGATTATGGATTTTTTTTAACACTTTATCTCATACTTTAGCGTAGACACTTTTGGAGCTTTTACTAATTCATTGTACATTGTAAATGTAATGTACAACAATTGAAAGTTAAGGCAATCTGTGAAATCCAAGGCGCGCCTTGCTAATCCAATAACATGCTTACATATTGGTAGAAACTTAAACTTAGTTTACAGTTTTGTTTTAATTGTTTTAATGTATTTTTTTATATTGGGAATTTTCATTTTTCCTAAAATTATAATCTTTACCATAAGAACCTTAATCTTACTTCCTTCTCTTACTGCAATAACTATTTTTTTCTTTTTGTGTTTGCGCGCAGTAACGTGACTTAAAAGTCTAATTTATTCCCCAATAAAAAAACTACTCTTCTTTAGGTATGTAAAAAGGTCTAATTTATATTTTACATATGCGTAGGGGTTTGTAGGCCTCAACAAAGAGACAATAAACAAGAATGGCACTAGCCATAAAGACCTAGCATAGCACAACAAAAACAACGATGCCAGAATTGAATATAAATCACCCGTATACAAATAAAAAACATCCAGCTCAAATTCAAATATTTTTAGCAGTTACCTCTAGTAATTCCTGTTAAACTAATACTAACACTTTATCAAAATATAAGCGGCTACGCCCTTGGAGGTGATGGGGGGTTGAATTAGACCCATCAATTTTTTTTTATTTTAGTTTTGAGCGAAAAAAATACAAAAATAAAATATAGGGGAGGAAATTTTATTTGGGTAGTACCTCTCCCATAAAAGCTATAAACCTTCCCAGGACCCATGTTGAGCTATAAAGTAAGGGAGAACCGTATCTGTTTAGAAGACATTAAAACTAAGTGTTTTTCTTTTGATATCCACAAAAAAATTCGTTTCCCTCACGAAGTTTATTACATACTAGCTAATAATCTACTTTTTTTGTCTGTCTAGCGGTTGTTGCATCTACTGTTTGACGTTAATAGTGTTTGATGTAGTTCCATAATTTATAAACATATCTAAATTTGTTTTATCGAGTAGCTTCGCTTCAAAAAAAAAAAATCCCCCAATTTTAAAATACATTGTTATTTGTGTTTTGTTTGCCTATACAGATCTACATTCTACACATGTTTATGGGATTAAATTCTATATACTATGGCACATAGGTTTTACATACATAGCTTGTTTCATTTTCATTGTTTCTTATTTAATATTTTTTCAGCCATTTCATAAAACTACTAGTGGCTACACCCCTAGCATCTAGGGTCTTTGTATGGAAGGGGTAAGGAAGAGAAGAAAAATAGCCTAAAACCATCATAATAAAACTTTTATTAATAGTGTTGGACTGTTTATATGAACACCCCCATCCTCCCCTAGAGACTAGGGGCGAAGCAACTAGTAAAGATAATAAAGTAACATCTACAAAGTAAGAATTTAATATCTTTAATATAAAAAGAAGCCTTACATGTATTTCATTTAATTATACTTTTGCGTGATAAATAAATTTAAGGTATAATTATAATATCAACAAGACCGTAAAACCTCCATAACACATAAAGATGCTTTGGAAAGTAAGTAAATAAAATAAAGGCAAATATAAATAAATATTGTGCATTACTATTACATATTAGAGTTCAAAGATTGATTAAAAGCATAATCGTGTATTAAAAATAAATATTCTTTATAATGGGCATGTTTTTAACCTTTAACGTAAAGGTACAACCGTACAACATTTCCTGGATGATCGAAATGACCATGTAAGCAATTATTCCCCTTGTCATAAAATCCACGTATATTCTATATCCATATCTATAACTCATAATTTTCATCATTCAGATTTTGACATCCCCATTTAAATGTTCAATGTAATAGATAATTGATTAATTGGTTTATGATTAATTTCACTATTTCTCAATTAGTAGTAGCAAAAACCAGATTAATTTTGCTTTAATCTTTAAAAGTATGAAAGTTATAGATATCATATTTTTAATCAAAATAATAAAATTATATAACCTACCTTTTTAACATCTTTGTTATAATATATAATATAATATATATTTGTCATCAATATAAAATGAAACATAACTTGAATTTGTAAGTCACTTTTATAATATAATTCACCATCATAATTTTTCACCAATTTCCAGCTTTAAAAACAATTTTCACCTAATGACAACACATGTTCACTGACCGCGGGTAAATCACTGAGTAGAAAAGCCCGCAAAAATTCTTTTTCCACCAACTTTGAACCTAAAAATTCCAACGTGTTTTAAGTTATAATTTTCACAACGAATTTTAACCGTCGAAATGAAACTAAAAACTCTCTCGTGTGGACATACGCACACACACATAAACACACACACACACACACACACACACAGACACTTTTTTTTTACAACCCCCTTCTATCTAAATGCATGTATGTATTATTAGGGTCTGCTTATAGGGAAAGGGGAGGAGATACAACTTTTTCCACCCCTCACACCCCGTGCTGTCCCTTTTAAGATTTCCTATCCGTCCTTTTTGTCCCTCGATAGTTAACCACTGCAGACTGCCCAAGTGTGTGTGTGTGTAAGTGTGTGTGTGTGTGTGTGTGTATTGTAGTATACTAAAACTGGTTTCACTTCACTTTTGGATAGTTTTACTTTTTTTTTACTACCCTAACTATTGGGGGATGGTGAAATTTGTAGAGGGGTTTAGTGGGTGAAAACCTTCCCCTCAAAGCACCTGCACTTTGTAATATATTATTTACATCCCCTAAATTTAATGTAAGCAAAAAATAAAATAATTTTAGGAGAGAAAAAAACGTTTTCAAATGATGAAATTTAATGAAATATTTGCTTTACATAAAATGTTAACTTGTATTATATTTGTGTATTTTCTAGAATATTTTGCAATGACGCATTATTTGAAACCTCCGTGTTGGGTCATTTTGCGTCATTTTCCCTCCATTTTTGGATTTAAGAGGAGAAGTATGAAGGAGGGAGGAAGGGGGGAGGGGCTTCATTCTAGAGCGGAAATTCCTTCTAGTGACAGAGGGTGGAGTTTTAGATAGCAATAGAAAGAGATGGAAAAACAGAAAGATAAAAATTGAAAAATATAAGGGGGAAAATAAGTGAAAAGTACGCAATAGTAGTTGAAAACTGATGTATTTTGTTATTCTATTGATTTTATTCAAGTTGACATTGTAAAAGCAAAGCTTTCCTACAGTTTCTTCTATGTTTCCATGAAACAAGGATGACAGCGCAAGATATTGTTTAAGGACATACTTACATTTTTAGGACTTAATTATAGAGATGATTCTCTTATAACAATGTACTTTGTTTTCCTAGGAATCAGTATTCCAAAAATCAGACCAATCGGATAATTTTATGACATAAAAATTTGATGTTAAAAAGTTAGAAATCAATATGTTTAATTCTGGTAACGATTATAGAGTTGCTTTGCTTTCTAACTCTCCTAAAAATATTGAAATTATAACCGGAGACTAAAAATTTAAAATTATACGCAAAAGCTGTAGGTATAGTCAAATATTATATGGTATTTATACAATTTAACAAGGAAAAAAGTAGCAAAACTTTTAAAATCAATCATTTAAGCACAAGAAGTTATGTCAACAGGAGTCACAAGAGATAAGCCAATGAAAGATGCAAATCCCCAATTATAATAAACAAAATGTGAGTGTATGGTGTGTGACCAATCAACGTGAATTAGAAACTTTGTGACCTGCATCAAATGCATGAAATTAATAATTAATTGCTGCTTCGCCCCTAGTCTTTAGTGGAGGACGAAATGTGGATGAATTTTCTTGAGACCAACCATTTTCAAAAACTTAATCTTCAGACAGAAATCCTTACTACTTTACATTGAAGATAGTAAAGAGAATGCCATGGGTTTCTGTTTGACTGTAATTATTGACTATTTTTTGCTTTTTTGTTCAAATATCTGAACACTTTTTAGAGACTTCCTTAGTAGCAAAGCTGCAAAGTTTACCTTACGCAAACGCTTTCCCCTCTCTTACCAACTTTTAATTCCTATTGATACACCCCCACCTAACCCCCAACAACTAGTGGCCCCAACCTTCTTCTATTATTTCATACGCAATACACTAAAATATTTCTCCCGTCCGGAGCGTTTTCAATACATCTAGAATTGTATTTTTTATTTAGCTTAACGTACTTTCAGAGGCTTTATTGTGTAAAATATAGATTTAAATGTCTTCAAGTATATCTTGGAAACCGATTGATATCTTCTGGATTAAAAACGGTATACTGAAAATTCATGTATAGCATTGAATTACAGACAATTTTCCAGGAATATTAAGATAATAATCATAAAATTAATACCAGTTTTCCCTGGGTTGGGTCCATTTCGGGGCTTTTAAAACTGTTTTTGAACTTATAATTTTTATTTTAATATCAACGGAAAGCTGTTTATAATACCATGTGCAATAAACAACTATTACAACCTATTATATAACAATTAAACTCATGTTTAACATGTAGCATTTGTTCAAAAATTAGTTAAGATGAATGACTCTGACTTATATTAGAAGATTTCTGACTTAAAAAATTGCTTTTATCATTGATTCGCTAAATTGTAGGATTACTTTCCCACCCTTCTGTGAGGTTCTATTTTGTAGAATGAGACATACACCATGTGCTTTGGAAAGCAACCCTCCCTTCACTAAAAATTCACAGTTCGCTGCTTTTTTTACAGGTTATTTTATATTTTTCTTTCAAAGCATTTATAATAAGTACCTGGCATTATGTCATAAAAAGAACAAACAAATAGAAATGAGTAAGGTATTACATGATTGCATAATACTGCATACAAAAAAAGAAAAAATAATATGCAATAAATAATACGCAATAAATATTATAGAGAAGAAGAAGAAAAAGAGGACACACAAAATATCCTCTTGAGCACCTATAACACATTAGGTGATAGGTTCGAATCTTGGACGAACACTGCATCATAATTAAAGATGTTAAAAATGGTTCCAACTGCTGCTATGTCAGATGCGCAACATAAATAATTAGAGAATGGGGAATGCCTTGGCACAAAACAGGCGCAACTCATCACCATGCACAGTTAGGACTTCTCTAGACAAAGGTCATGCAAGCAAAAAGTTGTTTGTCTGATCAGTGTTACCCTGGGCAATTGAGCGTGTTACATTGCAGTTAAAAAAAGCAGAGTATGTTCAAAAGTAATGTGGCGAGGACTTGTATCCGAAGCTTTATCAAGCCCCTCATTCCATATTCTATAACATTTATGTACTTTTTATCATACACATTTTGTGGTTATTAAAACAATTATACTTCTAAACAAATGTAAAAACAATTACGCATTATATAAACATTACTTAGTCAGCAGTAAAAATATTCCTTTACCTTTTATCTCTAAAATTCATTTTAGGGTTTAATTTGAGGTATAATTTCAATTTAATGTTTCTTTTTATTAATGTTTTTTTTCTTCTATGGCACTAAAAAACAGAGAATTGAAATAACATTGCCAAATTAACATGCATATTAAAATGGAAAGTTAGGACTCTGCAACAAAAATGGTAAGGTTAAAGAGTTGTTTGTCGGGACTGTTTGTATATATAATGACCATGCAAATCACAAGCCTTAAACTTATAAATATTTAAAAAGCAATGTTTTAACATTTTGTTTTTCTCACAACAACAGAAACAAATATGCATTTTCCCCAGAGTTGTTTTGCATTCAAAACTTTATGCAATGCAGTTACACAATTCAATGTTCTTGTTTGTTTCATCTGTTTTCCTGATTTCTGAAAATGTCAGAAATTTAGTAAAGTTTTTCCTTGTTTCATATTTAGAAATGATTTACAGCAAAATGTCACAAGAATGTATGACTTGGCACAACTTGAAGAAATAGATGGTGTGAAAGTGTTTTTTTCTGGAAAAGTTAGTTGGTTTTGTCTAAAATTATAAGAAAATGTTATCATGTTAAAACAAGCTTTATTCAATTAGTTATGGCTAATTGTCATTTAACTAAATTATCACAAAGCTTTATGATTAATAGCTAAATTTTTATGCATTTTAACATTTCTTTTAAAAAATAAATTAAATTTAATTTATAAATCAAATTTTTCTTCTATATTATAAAATGTTACAAATATATCAGAACATGAAAGAGTTGTATAATTTGATCTAGTGTTAAAGCTAATCATTAACTTAATTCCAATACAAACAAATTCAAAGACGCATTTGCACTGATCTAAAAATAAATTAACCCTTAATGGTTGGGGGGAGGGGAGTAATGAACATCCCACAGCTCTGCTTTTCCTATCTCATTTGCTGTGTGTGAAAGATAGAGAGCTATAACTGAGTAACTTTTTAAATATGGGTAAGATACATAACAGATAGTTTGAATTTTTTGAATATCTCCCTCCTGGCAGGCACAGGATGCCAACAAACTTGGCAGGGTCACCCAGGTAAAAACAATTTTTTTTCTACTTAACCAAAGCATTTTATGTTATTGAAATAATAAAATATCCTATAGCAGTACAAGCAGTACATCCTAATATGAAATATAGGTGTTCAAGTCAATTTTAGGTTTCAGGTGTGATCCTGCAGGTCGTGATCCTCCAGGTCTCTAGAGTAAAAGAGAAGTCAGTTTTTCACTAATATATTACTTTTGGGTGGGGTGGGGGTGGGGGGAGTTAATAACCCTCATTTTCTCAAAACAAAAAAAATACAAAATAAAAGTTATTCGTGTTACTTAAAGATGTAGTGAAATAAATAATCTAAATTCAACAGACCAATTAAACATATATATCCTTAATGCATAACTTATTACTTAGTTATACAATCATGCAATCTACATTTTTTAGTTTAAACATTTTTTTACCGTTACAATATACTAGGCTTTTTTTGTGCTACTCCTTTCATTATTTTCCTTGTTCCTTATTCACTCAACTCAATTTTCCAGACCTTACATCATAGTAAATGTGCAGCGAAGTGTGAAACTTGGTTTTCTAAGCATCAAGGATAAGGGAGGAACATGCCACTTGAAGAAAATATTTATTGGGAACTTATCTATAATACAAAGTAGAACGATGTTTGTCTGTGTGTTGGAATGATTTTCTTGTATTCCCTGGCAAGTTCGAACCCATTAATTCCCTTTTCCTTACACCAGAGAATGAGTGTGTTACGCGGCATTCCTAACTATCTCCGCGCTTAGCTTGTAAACAAACAAAGGCGCGCACATTTTTTCCTTGTTGATTCCCATGTGAAGAGCTACGTGAATAAAAATAATGTATTGGATGGATATACATGCGCTCTAATCCGTGGAAGATCTCAAATAAGCCTTCCTGCTTAGTTTGACGTATAATGTGGTAAGAATTTATCTTTAATTCTTAATAATAAGTGTAGTATGGTATATTTTTACGAAGAAATTTAAAACATTAATTTTTCAACAAATAGACCATTTAACTGCTAACTTTTGACATACGAATATTTTCCTTAATTTTATTGATCACTTGAATCTAAAATTATCAATTTCTGATGCTATTTAATATGTTTCGTGCCAATTTAAAGTTTTTTAGAAATTTTATATTTTTAATTAAATTGAAATCACGCAACCTCGATATACAAAAATAATAAACCATTAATATTATGTTATTAATTTTTATATTTTTGTTTTAGATGCACCGTTTTCATGGTAATAAATACACATTTGTAAACATTCACATGTTGGTCATTCGGAGGGCTTGGAGATTAAGATTTCGTGTACGGCAAGGCATGCGTACCGAAACAATGAAAACGAGACAGAACAGATGCGGCTAAGAAAATATCTGTGAAGTTTTGTGAATGTGTTGGTTGTGATACCTTACCACACACTATTATAATCGTAATCAGTACAGTTAATTATTGTGACAATCATGGGTCCTAAAAAGAATAAAGGCGCTCAACTGGGACTACGGCTGCGCCCAGCCGTCGAGGCCCTAACCAGTGAACTAAATAAAGTGATGAAGTTGGTCAATGAATCTTCAGAGCTTGATGTTAGACATTTCACTAAGGAGTCAATCCTTGTCCATGACAAGTTCGAGACATTCGATAGCATTATGGTCGGTTTTAGCAAGCTTGGAGTGAGAATCCAAGAGCTTGAGGAGTTTAGTGACATTTATTCTAATATAATTACTGTGCAAAAGGATTATAACGCTCTGAAAGATGCTCTAGATGCTATGGAAGAGCTCAGTGACATTCAAAGTGTTGTTGATTTAGTTGGTGATAATTTGCCTGACCATAAGGCTGAACTATATGATCGTTGCATAAAGATTGTGAAAGTTATTAAAGGGTCATACTTCCCCTTACCAGAACCAATTATAAACACTTTGTCTGCTTTGATGAAACGGCTGGCCGAGGTTAAGCTTGAACCTGTGAAGCCGCCTACAACGACGGCGGGTGCTTCGACAGCATCGCCATTTGTGTCGCCGTTTGGCACACCACAGTTCGGCACCGGTTCTATGTTCACGCCAGGATATATGAATCGTGTCGACGAACGTCTTCTTCCAAGCTTTGACGGCTCAGAGTCAGCCTACGTAAGTTTCAAGGACAATTTTAAAAAGCTTACCGTAGGACAGGACCCGTCATATTTGCAGTTATTGTTGAGCAGTGAAAAGGTCTGCAGAAATAAAGAGTTGAGACTTCAGTTAATTCAGATTCAATCACATGAATCTCAATGGGCTTACCTCGACGCACGTTTTAAGTCCAAAACACGTCAGATGCTCTGCCTTTTCAACCAATGGGAGAAGAAGCCTAAACCGTCGGACTCCAACCAGATTGTGACAGTCTTAGCAGAGTTTGGTGGTGCAGTTAGCCAGCTCGAGCAGCTGACTAAGGATGATGATGATGAGGAAGTCACCACAAGCCAGTGGTTGACCATTATTCTTTTGGAAATGTTATCCAAAAGGTTGCCACGTGATTTCCAGGACAAGCTCAACCTGGCGTTGGGCTCGATGGATACCCCAAATATTCCCAAGCTGTTGAAGATTATAGAGGAACAGCGTGGCGCCATTTTGATGAGGTGTTCATTCGATGTAGACACCCCCTCCAAGAAGAAAGGTAATCCTGCGGCCGCAGCTACAGCCGTTGGTAAACCTGGGTCTCCAGCTAAGACCAAGAAGAAACAGCCTTGCCCGTCGGAAGGTTGTAACTCTGATCACCTGTTGTTTAAGTGCTCCAAGTTTAGGGATATGTCTGTTCCTGAACGCAAAGTCTTCATCAAGAAAATAGGCGCCTGTTTGCTCTGCTTACAAAAAGGGCATCGGGTGGCCGATTGTCCCAGAGCCGATAAGCTTGGCAGCTGTACCATTGACAGTTGCAACCAGCCTCATAATTCATTATTACATGAATCAGTTGCTAGTGGACAAGTTGCGGCAGTGTATGAGTCACAATTGTTTAGCAAGAACAATTTTATGCTGATGTTGCAGCAGGTCCCGGCGTTGGCGGCTGACAAACGTCAAGTCACCGTCAATGCCATGTGGGACAGCGGAGCAAATTTGACGTTGATTTCTAGAAGCATTGCCAAGAAGTTAGAGTTGCCATCAACTGGTCGCACAGCTACTATTTCTCTGGCAGATGGAAAGAGCCAAGCATGTCCTACAGTCAAGATTTGTTTGGTTGACCGCAACCGGAATTCACATATTCTGGAGGCGGCGGTGGTGCCCAGCATTGGTACTGAAGAAGGGTTGCGTTCTATTGATCCTACAGCCGCCGCCGACATTTTCAACATGACGCCTGATAATTTTTCTATGGTCGACGGCAAGATTGATGTTTTAATCGGCCATTTAACACCAGCTATGTTCCCGTGTGCAGATAAAATGGTTGGTGATTCTAGACTGTACAGAAGCTTATTTGGTACAGGCTATTTAGTTGTGTCTGCAGATGGCAGGACTGTTGCTAATCCTGTCGCCTGTAAAGCTGTGAAGTTGGAGGTCAGCAAGATGGAGTTCCTGAGTACTGAGAGTTTGGGAATACAGCCGCCATCAATGTGCAGCGGTTGTAAGAACTGCCGTCATTGCGCCGCCATAGCCGCCGGGCAGTCCGCCTTGGACGTGCGTAAGCGGCAGCTGATTGAAGAAGGTCTGACATTAGATCTTGAGAACCATATTTGGACGGCCTCATATCCCTACAAGCAGCCGCCAAGTGTGTTATTTGACAATTCAGAGCAGGCCTATAAGATCTGCTTACGTGACCGGCAGAGAATGATTAAAAAAGGTGAATACAGCACCTTCTGCCAAGTGTTTCAAGAAGCTGTGTCTCGTGGAGTGTATCAGAAAGCTTCGCCAGAAGACCTAGCTTATACTAAGCCCGTGTATTATTCGAGCCTAGTCTGCGCATATAAAGAGTCTATTTCCACGCCGTTGAGGATATGCGCTAATTCTAGCCTCTGCTGCAAGGGGCTAAGCCTCAATAGTATTATGATGGATGGCCCAGTTCCATTATATACTCTGATGCACAATCTTATCCGGTTCAGAAGTTATAAGTGTGCATTCGTGGCTGATATTCAGAAGTTCTATAATTCATTATTAGCTACCTATGAAGATTCTCAGCTGAAACGTGTTTTTTTCGCTGATACAGTTGATGGAGAGCCAGAGGTCTACCTTACCAAAACCATCAACTTTGGTGAGGCCTTGGCTGGAGATATGGCCGTGACCGCCCTCAGACTCACTGGTCGTATTTTTGGTGGACGTTCCCAGCAGGATGTTCAAGATGTTTATGGATCTGAGAAGATTAGAGGTTGTGAAGTTGTAGCCCAGCAGGATGTGTGGAGAGATGTTCAGCAACCACTCAGTTCTGAATTTGTTTTGTATCAAGATCCTCCATCGGTCAAATTGGAGACTTGTACTTACGTGGATGACTGTTTGAGCGGTCATAACAGTAAACCTGAAGCTGTCCAGCTGGTCCAAGAGCTGGAGGATATGATTGCACCTGGCAATTTCAAGTTTAAATCTGTTGTTTATTCTGGAGATGATGTTGACAGTGTAAAAGTTCTGGGCCTTGTATGGGACCCTAAACAGGATAAGTTGTTCCTACCTGTCAGAGCCAACCACGGCGAGAAGATTAAGGGTAGAAAGTTACTGGAGGATCTAGATCTGGAGGATCTCTGGAGAAGTCTACCTGAGTTGATAACTAAACGTGAAGTTTGGAGAATTGTGCAACAACTTTATGACCCAATGGGTCTAGCAGCGCCATTGCTGCTTAAATCCAAGCTTTGTCTGCGCTCAGTTTGCATACATGGATGTAACTGGGATGATGTTATACCTGGAGAGTTGAGGTCGG
Organism: Acartia tonsa; assembly: GCF_053477335.1. Taxonomy (NCBI): domain Eukaryota; kingdom Metazoa; phylum Arthropoda; class Copepoda; order Calanoida; family Acartiidae; genus Acartia; species Acartia tonsa. Next base: position 6,211,181 of record NC_137267.1, on the reverse strand, counting down.
AGCTCGTGTCCAGCCTCCAGGACCGTTCGGCACTTGGAAATGTGTCGTTTAGACGTTCGATGGTTCCTGATAAGCCGTTGGGGCTTCCAATGCTTGTTGGTTTCTGCGATGCATCTAACCAGGCCTATGCAGCCATCACCTACCTGAGATGGCCAGTTCCTGGAGGATATGATGTAGTTTTGTGTTGCGCCAAGTCACGTGTCGCACCAGTGAAGATTGAGTCTATACCAAGGTTAGAAATGCTTAGTTGTCTAATTTTGGCCAGGCTTGTGGATACTGTAGCCAGAGCTCTACCTTTCAACATTTCTGGCAAAGTATTTTTTAGTGATAGCAGCTGTGCCCTAGCTCAGCTATCCAGTGACAGTGTTATGTTAAATGTTTTTAACAGTCATCGTGTTTCCGAGATACAACAGTTGACGAGCCCTGAAGATTGGAGATGGGTTCCAACCCAGCACAACATTGCCGATCTGGCAACGCGTGGTTTGTGTACAATTGAGGATGTACAACCTGGATCTACATACCAAGAAGGTCCAAGCTGGTTGCGCCTGGAACAGGACCAGTGGCCCGTTAAGACGGCGGGTGAGGTAAATGCATCCATTCCCGAGAGCGAGCTAAATCCCAAGATGGCGAAGCTCAAGGTAATGTTCACACAGGTAGTGGACAATGATTTCTGGAGGTCCCTGGCAAGAAGGACCTACAGGCAGGCAAGGAGGACTGTTGCCGCAGTTCTTAAGGCTGCCAACTGCTTTAAAACGCTGCTTGTCAAGAAACGTGGCGTTGCAACAATTGAGGATGGTGTTAGCAACAATGATAGTTCTAAGCATTATGAGAACTATACTTTCACAAATACATACATGGATTCTGTTTGTGACCTGTTTTTGACTTCCTTCAACCAAGAGAAGGAGATGACCATGGACGCCGAGGGGAAATTTGACTCCCTCCAACCGTATCATCACAAGGTCCAGGTTTGTTGGCCCATTGTGGGTCATGATGGATGTTATCCTCTTAGGACATTTACAATATTGAAAATGTCCGGGAGAGGAGATGAGGCTCTTGAGGCCGCTGCTGGAGGCCCCAGGAAGATTATGAAGGACAGCCCAGGTGTTGTCTTGCTCAGCCGCCACAACAGGCTGGCGCGGCTCATCCTTCAACAGTCCCACGATGAATTGGGGCATGGAGGCCATCGTAAGACGTTGGCGCAAAGCCGCAGGTATGCATGGATCACACATGGCCGCATGGAGGCTATGAAAGTGGTCAAGAGTTGTGCTGCATGTTCCATTGAATATGCCAAGCGTTCGAGTCCCGCAATTGCTAATATTCTGCCAGATCGTGTCGAGCCCTCTGTGCCCTTCAAGGAGGTGCATATGGACCTTGCGGGGCCGATCGAAGTTACGAAGCCTGGCGTTGGTACCAGGAGTTCCAAGACCAAGTACAAAGTTTGGTTGTTGATTGTGGCCTGTAGATTTACACAGGCTGTGTTTGTTGATGTGTTGACTGATTATTCAACTGAAGCCGTGCTGGTCGGCTTGAGAAAACTTCAGGCGTTTTACAATATGCCTAGAAGGGTTACCACAGACAGAGGCACCAATATGGCTGGTGCCAAACGAATTATGGATGAACTTTTGAAGGATACCCGAATGCATTTTGAATGGCATCTGGTGCCCACCGCAGCACACTCGTTCGTGGGTACTGTGGAGAGGCAGGTTGGGCTGGTCAAGCGTGTGTTGAATAAGAAGTTGGCTGGTGCTACTGTAACCTTCAATGATTTATTGGTGTTGTGTGCTGAGACTGCAAGAGTCCTGAATTCTAAGCCATTGACCTACGCCACCCAAGGAGATGACGTCAATTGCTGGAGAATAATTTCACCTGCTGATCTGTTAGGCGGCAGGACCAACGATGCAATCTGCACCTTTGAGACAGGTTGTAAAGAGCCCATCACCAGGAGGCTGGAGAACTTGGAGGAGTTGACCCGTCAGTTCCATCAGGTGTACAAGGAGCAGCTCATGCCTGAGCTACTCAAGTCCGTCAAGTGGCGCAGCAACAAGGTGCTGCTCGAGCCGGGAGACGTGGTGCTGATCGACGATAGCACAAATTTGATGAAGAAGTTCAGATTGGGGCGTGTGGAAGAAGTGCGCCCAGGTGGGAGGACCGTGGTTTGCAAGTTCAAATTATCAGATGACGCAGCCGCCACGAGTAACGAGACTTCCGCAAGACGTCTGCTCAAGATCAATCTACCCAAAGTTTAGTATAAGTATCGTTCTTGTTTAACTTTGAATTTTATTTTATGGTAGATTTATCAGATTTTTTTCGAAAGACAAAAAACGCAAATTTTAACTCAATTTCGTTTAAACTTTCAAATCGACGCAAGATTTTTTTCATTTGAAATACAAACTTAAGTTATTTATACGTTTACGCAAGTTTTTTCAATGATTTAAGTCTTTCCGGGACCAGGGATTTTTTCGCGGAAATTTTCCTAGGTACCTACGCAAATACGAACATTTTTATACTTGTTTGATTGAAATTCGATATGATAAAAAAGTAACACAATGAGATTTTTACATCATATAAATATTTCTTAAGATTTATTATAATCACATAGATAATTTAATATTACATATATTAAAATTATTTCTATTTTACCTTTTAACCGATGTACCTACAGAAAAATGCAGATTTTTTTCGCCTTGAATTAAGTAGATTCTTTGAGTTCGAAGATTTAAGCTTAATAAGACCGCTCTATAGTGTATCTTAGCTCTGTTACCTCGGCCAGACATACTACAGAACGGCAAAACTAAAGCATAATATAAATTTATTTGATTGCTTTGATTGATGATTCTAAAGTTTCTTGAATTATTCATGATTCTTTTAATTTTTGATTTGATTTAAACATCACTAATTATGTTTATTTTCAGTTGATGGAGCCCTGCGCCAGAAATCCTGTCGGAAATTATGCAGTATCAAAAAATTGTGATGGAAAGACATAACGTCCGTCAGGATAGCTGGAACATGGCATTATTAATATTTGAAAGATTGGTTAGTTTGTATCTTGAGGGGTTCATTCTAACTGAGGCCCCAAATTGCCTTAATTTTGACTGTATGAATATGTACAAGTTGCTTTCTTCTTAAAACAAAGAGAAATTGCAAACTCAGCATTTAGAGAAGTTCTCTTCTTATAATTGAGCTTTTGTTTTATTTTGGTAATTTAATTTGCATATTTCAATTGCAATTTTATTTTACGCAATTTTGATTCACGAAGATTTAAAATTATGAAATTTTAATTTTCCGATGTTTGATGAATTTTACAGTCATATTTTGTTTAGATTTAAGTATCTATTTTATTAAACATGTTAGATTTAAGGATTTACCTATCTTATCTAAGAATGTCTAGATGTAAGCCCGAGTATTTTTCCGCTGGAGAAAATGCTTATTTTTGAGAAGTTTTTTATGAAAATTCTATTTTTCTTTTCTAGCAAAAAGATTTAGTAGAAAAAATGTCATTATTTAATCTTTCTTTCTTTTGATTAAAAGTTTGAGTTGATTATTTAATTATTGATGCGATTTTTAATATAAAAATCATTTGCCTATTATTATGTAGGTACCTAATCAAAGTTTAGGTACTATTGATTATTAATTCATGTATTCGCAATTACATGGTCTGTAATTCTAACTTTAATTGAGATTATGAGGCCATGATATAATGAGATGTGTGAGTGGTAAATGTGCATTTCATGAATGTTGAATGCTTTTCCCATTCCTTATTCCTATCCTTATGTGGTAGTGGAGTCGGTTTGAGTTATTGTGGTGTTCGTAAGTTACCATAATTAATTTTAGGCCTGATGGCCATGCCATTTTAAACTCTTGTAATTTATGCGTTATGAGATTGTGATTTTGTGGACACTGTCTGCACGCATGATGTTAAGATGAGTTATTGCGTTCGATTCCCAGTGACTAGACGGGTGTGTGTTGGAATGATTTTCTTGTATTCCCTGGCAAGTTCGAACCCATTAATTCCCTTTTCCTTACACCAGAGAATGAGTGTGTTACGCGGCATTCCTAACTATCTCCGCGCTTAGCTTGTAAACAAACAAAGGCGCGCACATTTTTTCCTTGTTGATTCCCATGTGAAGAGCTACGTGAATAAAAATAATGTATTGGATGGATATACATGCGCTCTAATCCGTGGAAGATCTCAAATAAGCCTTCCTGCTTAGTTTGACGTATAATGTGGTAAGAATTTATCTTTAATTCTTAATAATAAGTGTAGTATGGTATATTTTTACGAAGAAATTTAAAACATTAATTTTTCAACAAATAGACCATTTAACTGCTAACTTTTGACATACGAATATTTTCCTTAATTTTATTGATCACTTGAATCTAAAATTATCAATTTCTGATGCTATTTAATATGTTTCGTGCCAATTTAAAGTTTTTTAGAAATTTTATATTTTTAATTAAATTGAAATCACGCAACCTCGATATACAAAAATAATAAACCATTAATATTATGTTATTAATTTTTATATTTTTGTTTTAGATGCACCGTTTTCATGGTAATAAATACACATTTGTAAACATTCACATGTTGGTCATTCGGAGGGCTTGGAGATTAAGATTTCGTGTACGGCAAGGCATGCGTACCGAAACAGTCTGTCTCTCTGTCTGTCTGTTTGTTTGTAGCGAAGGATCTCGCTAATCGCTGAACCGATCGGGTTCTCCTTTACAGGGTAGATTCTCATAGGTCCCGGGAAGGTTTATGACTATTTTCTTGGGGGGTGGGACACCCCTAACCCCACCAAAAAATGAAAAATACCTCCCCCCCCCCCAATTTTTTCTTTCTTTTTAAAACTAAAATTAAAATAGTGGAGTCGACTACCCCCCCCCCCCCAACAAAAAAATGTCTCCCCCCCCAATTTTTTTTTTAAATTTTTCTTTTAAATCTAAAATATGAAAAATTGGCTTGATAAAACCTCTTGGGGCAAAGCCCCTAGAGGATAGGGGCGAAGTCGCTAGTAGTAAACAAAGTAGACAATTTTTTTTGTGTACATAGAATGCAAGCAATTAGTAAATATATTTTGTTAGCTTGTCATAAATTTTGCTGAAACTACTTCACAGTTGAAACTTTCAGACAAAGATTTGTAATAAAATGGGTGAATGCTTTATTATACAGGACATTTGGCCACATTGCCATGTACTTACATGGAATAAGATAAATTGATATATATTCTTAAGTCCGCCTGTAGATCAAAGTTAAGAAACTACTAAATTGGAACCAGCCAATCATAATTCGATTAGTAGCTGAAGTATTATAGTGCCTCTCATCCAAAATGCCGTCATATTGACCTACCATTTGTCAATTGAAATGTATACTAGCCTGCCATTGGTAACTTAGTCTGTGAATTGGCCTATTATTGGTTATTTGTATTGTATGACAGCATTTTTAAAGGCTTTATAAAGAGTTTCCATCCATCATCCCTGAAAGGCATTCATTCCTGTAGACCTGGAACCTTTTTTGCTCTTACATAACATAAAACATAAAAAGTATGAATATACGCCGGAGGACAAAATACATAAAGGTTAAGTAATTGCGCAGTAAATTAACAGTTTACCATAAATTCAGCGATAGGACCGTGTAAATAAATAAGCCTACCACCTGTATGTGTAATTATCACTTTGGAAGCTGAAAATTTTAGAGGAAGAGAAAGGTTTACATAAACTCTCGTCTCATTACCTCTATACTTAAAGTACTTCAATAAGGGAATGGGCAATTTATTCTTTTCATATTAATTATCATAAATAAATTACTTAAGGTAAGAATTGGAGAAGAATTTTGAGCAAAAAACATTTATTTTTCTCCATTATTTTAGCTAAAATTCTAACTTTAATAAAAATGATGTCTTTCAAGAAATCTGAATTTTTCGACAAATTTTAATTTTCTTTTCATGGATGCATTTTTTTTTTTTTTTTCTAGATTTATTAGTTGTGTAAAATGTTTATTATTAGGCATTGTATATAAATTGCCCTTAAATTATACTTAAATTTTAAACATGAGTTATGGCTATATTTCTCTACATATGAAGTAAGAATCCTTATAATAAAGTAACATGATGTCAATCTGTCTGTTTGTTTGTTTGGACCTGGGAAGTTCTTTAACTATTCTGGGGGAGGGTACCACCACCCTCTAAAGAGAGATCGCCCTTAGAAAAAAATAACCCCAACAAAAAAAGTTTAACTTTTTCTTTTTAATCTAAATAAAAATTTGGGTTACCTAATTCTTCTCCCCCCTACTCAAGTGTCCCTAGAGGCCTCTAGGGGCGTTGCCGCTAGAGTTTCAAAAAATAACATATTTCAAAACTAAAATTTCTATTTTATTTTATTTTTTAGCCTTTATTTAGATAGTCCTTGAATAAAACAAGGAGAGAATAAAATAAAATTTATATAGACCCTAAAATTGATGTGGGAATTTTGAGTTTTTATGATTTCATTTTACATACACTGGTAATTATTGTAAGCTATTAAATAAAGAAGTAAGCTTTTTTAGTCTGTAGCGAAGGATCTCACTAACTGCTGAACCCATATGGTTCTCCTTTACAGAGAAGCTCCATAAAGTTTCAGTCGATGGTTTTAAAATATTTTGGGGGAGGGTCCTCCAATAAAAAAGAAATACTTTTTCTTTTATAAACTTAAATTGAAAATGGGAGGAGTCGACTTGTTCCCCTCCCTTCTTACCGTAAGTGCCCCTGGAGTCTTCTAGGGCCGAATTCTCTAGTTATTGTAAAAGCGATAGCTAAAGTGTCTTTTTACAGGTTTGGTAATTTTTTTTATGAACAAAGATGAAAATTCATCCATGAAAGATGGGCTTAAATTAAGACAATCGGACAAATTAACGTTTTATTTTTAAGAATGATATAGCTTTTGACTTTTGAAAAGAGAGAATTATTTATAAGTCTGAACAAGTTACGATGTTACTCTGTGTAGCTGAATATGAAGAAAATAATAGTTATTTCTCGCATCGTATTATAAACGACTTTCCGCGGATATAGAATAATAATTATAAGATTTAAAAAACTGGTTTTAATCTTACGATTGTACATTTTGATATTCGTAGAAAGCTGGATATAATACGATGCTAGACATAGTTTTTTCGTATGGATGAGAACCGGTTCCTATCCACCAGATTCAAATGAATACGAGAAAATGTATTACTCATATGAACGTACTAACGAACCAACTATAAATGTAGTTTCGCTTTAAAAAGTAGCTTCATTTATACATATTTGATCTAATACTTTATATGAGCAAAAGTCTCAATTTCTTATCAGAAAAAGAATGATAATATCACTTAATAAACGTACTAAAAAAGGACGTGCAGACCGGATGACAGTAATAATAGAGTTGCTACGTTTGCTTGAAATATAATCTATATACAGAAATTCTCATCTAAAATTTCAAAACAAAAGGCTGCGACCCTAGCATGTGGGGGCTCTGAAATTCGAAGGAGGGAGAGACAAAAAATCGACTAAAACCATCCAAAATTTTTAATCTAAAAAAGAAATAAACTAGAACCATTACAGGATCTATATGTAACTTCCTTTAAATTGAGAACTCAATCGGTTCAGTGGTAAGCAGCGAGATTTTAACGGACAAACAAAAATACTTTTTCATTTATATAAAAAATTGAAATGCATAAAACATTAATTTGGCATTGTTAACAATTATTGATGAGGCTCTCTCTTTCTCTCCTTCTCTCTCTCTCTCTCTCTCTCTCTCTCTCTCTCTCTCTCTCTCTCTCTCTCTCTCTCTCTCTCTCTCTCTCTTCAGACAACCAATACATTAAATATAAGCCATTACTGAATAGATAATTGTTTTCATCTAAATCATAAGAACAGATATATATACGCGCCTGATATAGCTGCAGATGGCAATCATTTTAACGTCTATAGCATGACGTGGTGATGAACAATCCTATCATATAAAGTAGTAAGCTTTTTTGTCTTTAACTCGTTAACCTATGAACCGATATGATTCTCTTACAGTGAAGCTTCGTATAGGTTTTTAAGTATTTTGGAGGAGGGTATCTTCACCCTCCCAATAAAAAAATAACCCCCCCTAAATTTTTTTAACATTTTCTTTTAAAAACTCAAATTGAAAATGGGAGGTGAGGGTCGACTTTTCCCGCTCCCCTATAGGCTTCAAGGGGCGCTGTCCCTAATGAATGAATAATATATTTGTACTTTAGGAAGAGAGAGTACAATGGATGTATATGAAATCTTTCAACAAATAGGCAGAATTAAATGGGTAATTTAATTTATCTTAAATCAGTAAAGGGAAAGGGGGGATGTGAAATAGTTACAAAACTTCCTAAAACCTGTGAGAAACTACACTATAGATAAAAACTACATATTGCGGTCTACGAGAATTTTTTAAATGCTTTGGTACAAAAACACAGTTAGACATCCTGTTACTTTTATATAATGATTGTCCAATGTCCAACCCTTGTATTATTTTACATTACAGATGAAATAACCATAAATAATGCAGTTTAACATGACTCTCAGAGTACAAATCTAAAGTACATTTCTCCCACCAGAAACTTTTACAGAGAAACCTTCTGTTCTCTTACATAACTTTACTGTATACAGAGAAAAGGGAATGTGCTTCTGAAAAAACATTTCTAAGTGAAAATTTTCCCACAACCCCCTTTCCTTATTTCTCCCATTCTTACCCACTTCACTTCAGTAACATAAAACAAGTTTTACGCCAACTCTACGCTAACCAAATATTTCATTTTCGGCAACTTCATATGAAATTAATAGGCTGAATAGCAGCCCCTGACTGTAAATAGGGTTTACCGTCCATACGTAGCTATCAAGTCATTAATCTAGGCATAATAGAACTGTCCTACCAATTTCAAAATGATTGCTTAATGAATCCTGTATCAGATAGATGTACAGTTAAGAAATCGTAGCAACTTTATAATCATTACCAGAAATAATTCCGTATGGTCATTTTAAACATGTTAATTCATAAGCTTTTTGACTATTTTATCATATGATTTAATTATCTTATTCACTTCATTCTGATATTACTGATTTCTGAGATGAGTAGGCACTCTTTTATAATCGGGGCATTTCTCTAAAACTCACTTTGGACTTCTGTCCCTACTATACTAGGAGGAAAATTTAATTTAATGGATTTTTTTCAGATAGCCTGTTGGATGAAATCAAATTCTGAACAGTTATGTAAATGTTTGTTGAACATTTAGCATATAATTAATAACCGATTTTTTAAGTCAGTCTCTCATAAAAGCTTCTTTAATTTCTTGTGAGTGTTCTCTTGAATGCTCTATAACTCATTTTGTCTGTTTTACTGTTCTGACTATGTTTGATATTTATGTTTTTTGCGCTGAGTATTACATTTTATAGATGGCAATGTAAAGATGAATGGTAGAAGAAAATATATGAAAAATTGATATGAAAAAAGGATTACAACATCCATAAAAGCGAAACATAAAATATAAGACAGTCGGAAAAACGAACATGTCAGTCTTTAAATGAAACAAAAATTTGAAGTAAAAATTGATTGAATGCTGGATACATATTACATAATGATACTTTATTGATTACTAGCGGCTTCGCCCCTAGCCTCTAGGGGCTTTGCCCCAAGAGGTGATAAAAAAAATTAAGGCGAAATTCGTAAAAAATTAATATTTATTGTTTTTAGTGAGAGAATGTTGCTATTCTTTCATTCAAAATAAATGCTGGAATAAAAAATATTTTTGAACAAAGGACCAAGGAAATCTTCTGCAAAAAAAAAAAAAAAAAAAAAAAAAAAAAAAAAAAATGGGGGGGGGATTTTTTTGTTTTTGGGGGGGTTGGGGGTGTCCCACCCCCCAAGAAAATAGCTTAAAACCACCACAGGACCAATAGGTATATACCCTGAAGAGTAGAATCCGATCGGTTCAGTGGTTACCGAGATCTTAAGGGACGGACGGACAGACAGACGGACAGACGGACAGACGGTCAGACGGACAGACGGACAGACGGACAGACATCGTTCTACTTTGTATTATAGATTGAGATGCTTAAATCTCATTATTGTGACTAATCTTTCAAGGAATCATAACTTAAAGAACCAAAATGCATGATATCTAATTTAAAATTTGATGATAATTTTGTTGACAAATTCAAAACCTTTCTCATGAATAAAATTCTACAATCCTTATAATAAAGTTACAGGATGTCTGTCTATCTGTTTGTCTGTCTTGATCTGGTTCTCCTTTACAAGGTAGCTCCCCAATCCTCAAGAGCCCCTAGAGGCCTCTTGCCCCTAGTGACAATATATAAACTTCCTACATAGCACATAATCCTTGGCTATATAAAACTGGAATAAGCCAGCGAAACCCGAATCTAAACCTGATTCAGAGAATGAGTAATTCTCCGTCAGAGATTCCAGGAATAACAAACAGCTGTGTACTTTCATACATGAATGCTTCGACATACCATGTACGTCCCCAATGATTATACATAAAAATACCCCTTCTGTGGATTAAAATTACTAATTAACTATTACTTTTATACTAAAGTCCACAAAGTTATCAAGCAACAAATAAGAAAACATTATTATAGGACTTTAGGGACTAGTGTAATAAACAGCCCATTATCCCCATTCTCTCTCTGTGTACATCCCTTCGGTGATAAACAAAATTACTTCTTATTAAGAATTAAATTATTGGTTGATACGTTTGAACACTACCGTTTGAAATTTAACAATCAAAATTCAATAAAAGTAAAAAAAAGTTTGGAGCTCAAGAATAAAATAACTTAATTATACAACTTTGGGTACCAGTGTAATTAACAGTGTAATTTAGTAATGTGCCCTAGTAGTATAGTTATTAAGAGATATAAGTTTTCCGGAATTTTAATGTAGGGAGTAGATTTGAAATCTGCATCAAATTTTAAGGATTTTTTATAAAATTCGTTTTTTGTAAAATTCTTTATCTAAAAGCGAAAATACATTATAAGTTAATTAATTTTGACCAATAGGATAGGTGGATTTTAAACTACCTGCGCTCTAATTGGTTGAATGATGTACGACATCCAATCAGAGCGCAGATTTTTTAAATCCACCAATCACAGATGCCAAAATTAATTAACTTAATTTGTATTTCCGCTTTTAGATAAAGAATTATACAAAAAACGAATTTTATAAAAAATCCTTAAAATTTGATGCAGATTTCAAATCTACTCCCTACATTACAATTCCGGAAAACTTATATCTCTTAATAGTTATAGCCAATAAGAATGAAGGCTATACCTATTACATAAGAATATATTTTAGTTGATTCGCCCCTAGCATCTAAGGGAGAGCGGGGGAGATGAAAAAATAGCTTAAAACTACCCAATATACATTTATACAGCTAATCTAAAAAAGCTCAGCCAATTCTGACAAGCAATTTCCGAGATTTTTAGATTAAGACTAAATATCTTACTTTTTTATATATTACTAGCGGCTTTGCCCCAAGAGGTAATTAAAAGAAATAAATAAAAAAATTGGAGGGTATTTTTGGGGGTTGGGGTGTCTCACCCCCCAAGAAAATAGCATAAAACCACCACAGGTCCAGTAGGTATAAACTCTGAAGATAAAAATCCGATCGGTTCAGTGGTTACCGAAATCTTAAGGGACGGATGGACAGACATCAAGCTACTTTGTATTATAGATAGAATATAAGATGGTTATTAGGCAATTTCATTTTTAAGTCTTAGGATAGTTTTAGGCTAATTTTCTGCCCATTTTCTTTTAATGGAAGGATCCACAGGTAATATGAAATTTGATGGGGTTTTTTAAAAAGAGAGAAAAGATAACGATTTTTTGTTTTAATTTTGAACTTAAAGAATGATTTTTGTAACAAATAATATATCGTTGAAGATATCTTTATGTTAATAGTTGTGGATTCTTCTTCTGTTATAACTTCAAATATTATAACAACCAATTGTTTATAAAATCCTTATATAGACGACGACATTTATATTGTCACAAAACAGCTGACTTCTGTCTGCTTCTAAACAATTCAATTACAAAACAAAACAAACCTTTTCTCCCTTCCCTTTTGGCGCATTTTTCATTCATTTTTAGGTTTTCCCCCAATTGTTATCAATTGTTATAACTAGTTTTATTACGAAACTTGGATATTTTCCAAATTTACTCCGTTGTTTCTCCTAGAGACAATTAGGTGAGGATATATACATAAAAACCCACATTGTTTCTTTAAAAGAAAGGTAGTCTAATAATTTTAGTATTTATCAAGATCTTACTGGAGTTTAAAGTGTCTTTTTTGTGCGTTTTTGATTGAAAATTGTAGGTAACAATTTAAGCTAGAAACGTTAGATTATTTATTTGTTTTTTTTTGTACAGTGAAATATTAATTTAGTTTAATAATTAGTGAAAAAAGATTAGGTATACTTAAGCTTCTATATGCATTAGACGAAAATAAGGATAAAAAGTGTGCAAATATCTGTATTTTGTATTAATCGATGTTGTGCTTTAATTTTTTATTTACCTATTCTACCTAAGAATTTAATCTAAAAAGCTTTTATTATTGCAAGCTAATTTGCCCAATCAACCCTTTCATTGTACGACATTTGCCATTTCAGGTCCTAACTGTTATATTTAAGAAGTGCAAACGTCTAAAATATTTATATTATCAGTTATAAGTATATTTAAAAGAAACTCTATAAAAAAAAACAAATTCAAAATAGTTTACCAAAAAACGTTTTACTGTATACTTATAGACTGAGGGCTATGATCCTATATAGTAGCTTCTAGGGAAAGATATGGTGTCAAATTGTCAATCATCCCCCACCTTCAATTTCAGTTTTAAAAAATTACCTAGGTACCTACCTAAATACGTTTCCAAAAATTAAATTGTATGGCAAGTGTCACACATCCACTTCGTAGCAACCATTTTATCCCTCATGAATTATAAGTATAGTATACAGCTGTCTAAATTTTCAAAAAATAAAATTAATTCTATATTTATTAACAAGGATGACATCTGTGATCGGTCGCGTAGCCAGAGCGGCTCTTCCCCAGCTCAGCAGATCTGTTTCAACACAAACACCAAACCAGGTATTGAAAAAGTTTTTATGTCACAAATGTAAGTATATCAATGGTTCATTTACAATAATAATCCTTTATAAAAGACATACCTATTGAGAGTTATTGAGTGAATGATAATTTTTTGGTTTTTGGCTATTTTATTATAGATCAACCATGCTAAATGCTTTTAATTAATTTTTGCCTTCATTAAATCTACTTTTAGTGGATAGCATTATAAGCCCCCTTTCCCTAATTACTAATCTTAGGAGTACATATTATTTTATTTTTTAAATATTACGCATTTTTATACATAAAAAATTATTATTTAAGTACAATATAATGCAATTTTCAAATATTGCATTTGAATACACACACACTGCACATATACTTGTATACAGAACTGTACTTTGACTTTGAAATTAAAAAAATATTTGAATCAAATATTACATTATAGACAATTTTAGAACATTGAATGCTAGATAATATACAAATTTATGTAACCCAAAGATTTTTCTCGCATTGTTAATAAGTACATTTCTAAAAATGGAGGCTTGTCTACACAGAAAAGAACACGCCTTTCTAACACACATACATTCACACACAAAAAAATAACCAGGGATCTAAAGGACTAAGACAATGGCCGATAAATTGATGTACATCACCAATGATGACACACAAAATTATCCCTTCTGCAGACTACAATGAGTGGTTGAAACGTTTAAACACTCAACTTAATAAACCTATCAATCAAAATCCAGTTAAAGTACCCAACGAATAAGAAAACTATATTATAATACTTTGGGGACTAGTGTAATAAACAGCCCATTATCCCCTCTCTCTCTCTGATTAATTACACATACAGCCAGCTAAGTAGCGTGGCTATTTATAGTCTTATAGTTCTTATTTATAAATGTTTTCGTTTAGGTATTATTCTCAAGAAAAATTTATTTTTAACGAAGGGTAAATTGCACCCAAGGAAAAACTAGCTTTTCGCTGGCTGAAAAATTATGGTGTTTTATTATTTTGTTAAAGATGACAATTTCAAAATGATACCTATTCTTTATTCGTTAGGTATCTGATTGGTTTAGTTAATTAACCGGCCTTTGAGACATTATATGTAGTCTTTCTTCGGTGTAATATCAAGTCCATGTAGTTTAAAAACTTTTGGTTCTAAAATTCATTTTGGTGAAGATATTTTCAGTTAATTTACCTAGGTACATTTTGAGGAAAGCTTTCATTCTTGATTTTTAAAATAGATTGTAATGCAATGGAAAATGTATCTATGTACGTCACAGCGAATCCATAGACGCTAAATAATAGTTCAAAAATTAGAAATATGTTTATTATTTACTTCTATTCAAAACATTACTTAATTTAAATTTTAGATATAATTATACATCTAGTCTAAAAGTAATATTTAAGTAATATGCATTTAATCAATACCCATGAAGTGAACCTACAACTTATTTATGTCACCTATTTTTCAAAAATTAGACTTTTAAAATAAAATATTTGAAATCTGTAACTCCTGAAGCTAAGACACACAACATGCAATGTGACCTGATTACTCCTTTCCTCAAGATATAGGCGTTAATGTTCCCTTTAAAAAGTACTATTGTATTTTAGAAAACATAAGAGATATTTATTTTTCTTTGTAGAAATGAAATTATTTGATGCCTTTAGCTTCCCTAAAAATTTTGCTGTTTGGGGGGGGGGGGAGGCTCTTAACCATTTTCTTTTTAAAAAGAAATGAAGAACATGCTTAAAGGCAATAAGAAGCTTTATTAAAGAATAAAGAGCAATCAAATGGTCTTTTGTTTGGCGAGATCTTAGATAAAAAGTATTCTATCTCTTATGAAAGGATTGATAAGGAAATCAGAATGAAAGTCATCATATTTTCTGAGTTTAAATTATAGAATTTTTCTATCTGATTGTATCAAATTGTAAACATTGAAATTGTCGATAAAAAGTTTATAAACTGACACTGTTCTATAATTCTGTATTTTTTAGGCTGCTGCAGCTGCCAATGTTGCTGCTAGTAAGGCTGCCGCTGACGAGAAGCCAACCTTTGATTACACAGATGCTCTCAATCTTGAGTGCAGACTCACAGATGATGAGAAAATGATCAGAGATGTTTTCCATGATTATTGTCAGGTACAGTTTCTATCCAGGCTTCTGGAGATTAAATTATTTTGTGACTACCCAATCAAGATTTAATAAAAGTACCCAAAGTTTTTGAATAAGGGAAAGTATCTATAAAACTTTGGCTACCTTTGTCATTTATATTACTGTAGCTTTGTCTCTTCCCTCACTATTTTATAACTATGTTTGTCTGTTGTGTTTATGTAAAAATTGGCCCTTTAACAACCGCCCTCTCCCCTCCCCCATCCCCGCCAAAAAAAATTACCCAACCTTTAGTTTTCTTTCATCCTTTTTTACATTGCAGGAGAAGCTGATGCCCCGTGTAACTATGGCAAACAGACATGAAACCTTTGACAGAGATATTATGAGTGAAATGGGAGAGTTGGGCGTTTTAGGCCCCACCATCAAGGTATTACATTTGTTTATGGAAATCAGACAGCCATTATAGACAGGTTTCCGCGGTTATTAAAATGAAAAATTATAAGATTGAAGCATACTTTGTTAGCTCCGAGGGCTTATTGTATTATTTTTATTTAATTCTCGTGGAAAATTGTCAGTAACACTATGATATACATGATTTTTTAGTATTGCTGAGAACTCGTTATAATCCAGCGGATATTAATCAGTTTCGAAGCCATACTGGAAAAGGCTTTCTTTAATTGATTTGAAAGATACCGTAATCTCAGCCAATGAAATTTTTAAAAGTTTTCATAGAAAACGTAACTTAAAAGTATAGGTACCTAAAACGTTTTTTTCCACCAAATTTAAAAAAAAATTTTTTGTCTAAAATCAGATACAGCTGTAATTGATTTAGCCTTCGACTAAGTAAAAAACGCACTAAAGAGAAAAAAGGTCAAAACTTGTTGTAGGTTTAAGTATGGACAGTAGTAACTTTTTCTATTATAATTAATAAATTTTTTGTAATTGCGATATTTTCATTTCAGGGCTATGGATGTCCCGGTGTTTCCTCAGTTGCCTATGGTTTAATTGCCAGAGAGGTGGAGAGAGTTGATTCCAGTTACAGGTAATAATAATCCTCAGTTGCCTATGGTTTAATAGCCAGAGAGGTTGAGAGAGTTGATTCCAGTTAAAGGTAAAAATAATCCTCAGTTGCCTATGGTTTATTTGCCAGAGAGGTGGAGAGAGTTGACTCCAGTTACAGGTAATAATAATCCTCAGTTGCCTATGGTTTAATTGCCAGAGAGGTTGAGAGAGTTGACTACAGTTACAGGTAATAATAATTCTCAGTTGCCTATAGTTTAATTGCCAGAGAGGTGGAGAGAGTTGATTTCAGTTACAGGTAATAATAATCCTCAGTTGCCTATGGTTTAATTGCCAGAGAGGTGGAGAGAGTTGATTCCAGTTACAGGTAATAATAATCCTCAGTTGCCTATAGTTTAATTGCCAGAGAGGTGGAGAGAGTTGATTCCAGTTACAGGTAATTATAATCCTCAGTTGCCTATGGTTTAATTGCCAGAGAGGTGGAGAGAGATGATTCCAGTTACAGGTAATTATAATCCTCAGTTGCCTATGGTTTAATTGCCAGAGAGGTTGAGAGAGTTGATTCCAGTTACAGGTAATAATTCGTATTCCAGTATGGCTTCCAAATTGATAAATATCCGCTTGATTAGAACCGGTTCAGAGCCATACAGAACAGTCATGTAACTTATTATGGACAAGTGTGAGACGATGCGATAAATGACTTTTATTATTTGATACTTTAATGAGAACTGTATTATGATATTAAGTATTTATTATATTTTAGATCAGCTATGTCAGTGCAATCATCTCTTGTGATGTATCCCATCTATGATTTTGGAAGTGAAGAACAAAAGAACAAATACTTGCCTAAGCTTGCAAGGTAAAAATATTTAGATTTTGTTTTCTCTTCAGTAAGTTCAAGCCCTTAAGTAGCAGAGGATAACTTATACATACCTATATAAAATTGAATCTCATAGAAACTAGTTTTTTGCTGACTTTTTGAAGTGCCCAATATTCATAATTAATAGGATTTGCTTTTTTATGGATCTAAATCTGAAAATCGATAATAAGATCAAAACTTCCTAACGTGATTTAGTCTTTTTAATAAAGAATTTGTTTGAGCCTCAGAAATAGTAAACATATAGTTATTTTTCCAAAATGGATACTTAATGATTTATATTTTACCTTTTGGTCATAGATTTTAGCCCTGGAGTTACTAAACTAAATGTATTCTGAAAAAATTTCACATAATCCAGAAATGGTATTCTAGACATAAACATAAAAAAATATTCTGTGACAGGTAACGCCCTGCCTTACGAAGCAGTACATACAACAATATTCTAGATAACATTTACTTATTTAGAGGAGAGTTGGTTGGTTGCTTTGGTCTGACAGAACCTAACCATGGCTCTGATCCTGCACATATGGAGACTAAGGTATATTTACTATATTGCAGTGACGTCTAGGGAGGTTTGGGGGGAGGGAAGATGTGTTAAGTTTGATTATCCTTCCTCCCCCCACAAAAAAAAAACGCTGAAGAAAAATTCAATTCCCTTAAAATTTAAAATATGTAGGTTTTACCTCAACTATCCCAAGAGAAATCTTACTGACCCTTCCTTTTCTTCAAGAGGGCTTGATTTTTAAAAGCGAAGCTTTTCTATAATTATGGTCGGTCCGTCCTTACGTCCGTCCGAGATAGTTAGCTTTTATTCGTTAATTTAGGCTTATTAGAATTGTCCTATCAATTTTAAACTTTGTGTGGTGATTCCTGTAGTATTTAGGTACGATTTAGAAATGTAGCAACTCTATAATTGTTACCAGAATGTCCGTACGTTCATTTTAAACATTTTGATTTTTTTACTTTTTTAATAACAATATTTTATGTGATAAAATCATCTGATTGATTTGATTTTTTGATTACTGATTCCTATTACAATAAGGTACAACATTATGAGCGAAGCATCTCTATAATCAAGTATTAAGAATGTCAGTATGTCCTTAAATAGAATTCCATATTTAAGAAGTTTTGCAACAAATTTACGTATAATTTTGTCAAACCTTATATTTTCATATTTTGTATACCTATTCAGTTCTGACACTCAACAAAAGTTAATGTTCGTCTGTCATATCGTTTCAGAACTTCGCTTTTATGGATGTTGTCATCCTTGTTTAGATCAAAAGACTTAATCTTTAATAGCAGCGCAGCTACTCTACATATAACTCATTTTCTCCTAGGCTAAACTGGAGGAGAGTTCTGGAGTGTACAGACTGAATGGCAGCAAGAACTGGATCACAAATTCTCCCATTGCTGATGTTTTTGTTGTCTGGGCCCAAACTGAAAACGGCCTTAGGTACGTAATTTTAAGCGTCTGCTTAATAAACATAAACCAAACTTTTAAATAAGAATAAGGTTAAAATTTTGTTAAAATTGGATAATAAAACCTTGGCAGCAGTTTGGCAGCTGCAGATTAGCCGTATGGTTGCCAAACTTAAAATTTGCTAAAAAAAGTTTTGTATTTTATTTTATGTTTTTTACTAAGTTATTGTACACAAATACTGTAACGAGGAATATTTAAAACCTAATATATCAAATAGGTAGGTATTTTTTTTAATTTTAAGGGAAATTTGCTAAAGCTATTTGACCATTTTAGGAGTGTAAGATTACCCCGCAATGAATTATTACCAAGAATCAATGCAAATCTACTTTATTATATTACCTAATCCGCGTGCAAGTCCTATTAGAACAAAAATAAAAAGCATTATACTATTATTCAACCATTATTTTAGAGGTTTTATTCTGGAGAAGGGTATGAAGGGACTGACAGCCCCTGTCATCGAAGGAAAATTCTCACTCAGAGCATCTAAAACAGGTTAATAATACCTAGTTTGTTTAAAACCAAGCTTTTCTATAATTAGGGTGGGTCTCTCCTCTTATCATTAATTAAGGCATGTTAGAATTGCCCTATCGAAATGAATCATCTTAAAATCTTAATTTTGTAACAAGTTTATATACAATTTTGTTAAGACACATAAATTGATATTCTGCTTATAATACACTCTATAAGTGATAATGTTTGTTTGTCCTACTGTAGATTTCAGAGCTTCGTTTTTATGGATGTTGTCATCCTTGTTCATCCTTTTGTAGTTCGAATTTTAAAATCAACCGGATTTTTTTCAACTACATACATAATGAATAAAATTTCAGGTATGATCTTCATGGATGATGTTGAAGTACCCGTTGAGAATATGCTCCCCAATGTTAGGGGATTTAAGGTAATACATTTACAGGATTTTCTTTTATTAATCTTAAGTTGCTTTTAAAAATCCAGGAAAAATCCTAGATTTCTCCAAAGAACTGAAGATTGACAATTCTAGAGATCTAAAGGGATAAGGCAATAGATGATAAATTGATATACATCCCAAATGATTAGAAAAAATTACTTATATAAATTAAAATTATTAATTGAAAAGTTTGGACACTCCTAGTTTCAAACTAACCAATCAAAAATCAAAAATAAAATACCCAAAGTTTTATATAAATTTTTGGTACCAGTGTAATTTAAAGTCCTTCTTGCATAATTCCAAATCCAGTACCGCAAACATAAATTTTAAATTATTGAATCGTTTTTACGCTTCTTAGCTGTGTTTTAGTTAAGTCTGCTCCTAGAAAGAAAATACCTGACACATTTAGTTCAGAATAGAGTTAAGCCTGTCACAAGATTTTTAGGCATATCTTGACACAAACTTTTTCCCCCATCAAAATAAACATTTTAATACCTACATATTTTAGGGGGAAAAAATTTTGTTGAATGCCTCTTCATGCGATAATATTAATACCATATTATTTGTCATGTTTAGGGTCCCTTCTCCTGTTTGAATAATGCCAGGTACGGCATCTCATGGGGTGTGCTCGGAGCTGCAGAGTTCTGCGTTCAAAATGTAAGTATAGAGAAATAAATTATTTGATAGATATATGGGTAAACAATGAGATAGTTTTGTTCAATGACATGTATTTATTTTTTTGTAAAGCTGGATTCAGCCTTTAAAACGTGAATAATGTACATATATCGATAGAAAGAGCAAGAGGGGGGAAAGTTTTGACACATTTGCGTAAACAGTGAGTATAGGCTTTATCATGGGACTGAGAGGATAGGTTATTAGGGATAAAATCATTCTTATATGATAAACTTTCCCAAGCTTTAAGATTTTTTGGATAGGCCTCCAAGTTTAGGAGCTGGAGGCTTTCATTCAGGAGCTGTAGGCCTCTAGGTGGTCCTTGGACAGGTAAAAATTTAAAACCAAAATTAAAAAAAAAATTGAAGAGTCAAAGGTCATTTTATAAAACAAAATATGCATGTTTTTAAATGTTATTTACATATTTGAAGAAAAAAGATGCATATTTTGTTTAAAAAGTTGACCTCTATCTCTTCAAAAAAAAAAATATTTATATTTTAACATGTCCAGAGACCAACCTGGAGGCCTATCCAAAAAATCTTAAAACTTAGGAAAATTCATCATATAAGAAAGATTTTCTTTTATAACCTATCGTCTCAGTCCAAAGATTAAGCCTATACTCACTGTTTACGCAAATGTGTCAAAACTTCACCCTCCTCTTAAATAGATAAATAGATGAGTAAAGACAGATATATAGACGTATAATGAGATAAAATGAGATATAGTTTTGACGGATGTATTCCCTTTACAATCTTTGTTAATTGTTATATTCAGTCCATATCATTATATTTGATAAAAAGGAATCCTGTACTTATAACCCCTCAATTAAATTATTCTCAATAAATCTGTTAGGTAGTTTGTGATAATTTATGCAAAAGATAGAAAAATGTCTCATTTCTTATTTTTGTTTTATGTCTCAATTTGAATATTATATTACAGGCAAGAAATTATGTAATGGACAGGAAACAGTTTGGAAGACCTCTTGGTGCCAACCAGCTGATACAGAAGGTATAACTTCATTTTTTTTCTTGTATAGTGAAAAGGGGAGGGGGGTTAGAAAGTAGTGATTTTGTTTTGGATCCCGGAAAATGCTGGTCCAAATTAGAAAAGATTTTCAGAGAAGCTTTGTAAATGTCTGGGGGTGGTTTTAGTATATATTCTAGACCTATCCCACCCTCCCCTAGATGGTAGGAAAAGCAACTAGTAAATATAAATACTAATATACTATTTCAATTTCAGAAGCTAGCTGATGCCGTGACAGAAATTACACTGGGTCTTCACTCTTGTCTTCAGCTTGGAAGGTACTATTATGTTGTATTTAGGGTTGGGCCGGATATCCGGTCTGGCCGGTTATCCGGCCGGATATCCGGTCCTTTTCAACATCCGGTCGGATACCGGATATTAAAACTATCCGGTAACGGCTGATTTTTGACGCCGGATATCCGATTATCTGGCCGGATATCCGATAATTTGCCGGATATCGGACGTTGGTTAGATATCCGGCCGTAACCGGATATCCAGGTTTAGAAATCAGCCGGATATCCGGAATCTGGTATAAGGCCCAACCCTAGTTGTATTGTTGTATGTCTCTAGTGTTCTTATTCATGTGTAGGGATAAAATACAACCATAACATATGGATGTTTTTAAAAGCGAAGCTTTCCTATAATTAGGGTCGGTCCGTCATTCCGTCTGAGATGGATAGCTTTTTTCATTAATTTAGGCATGTTTGAATTGTCCAATCGATTTCAAATTTTGCATGGTGATTCCTGTAGTAGTTAAGTACGATTTAGAAAGCGTAGCAACTCTATAATCATTACCAGAATGACCGTACGTCCATTTTAAACATTTTGATTTTTTACACTTTTAACAACTAATTTTTATGTGATCTAATTATCCGATTGTTCTGATTTTTGGTATACTGATTCCTAGGACAGAAAAGGACAATATTATAAGCAAAGCAACTCTATAATCAAGTCCTAAAAATGTAAGTATGTCCATAAACATTATCCTGTATCAAGAAGTTTTTCAACAAATTTACTCACAATTTTGCTTTGACTCTTATTCATTTATATTCTAATTTTTCAGTTTTGACACTATACAAGTGTTAATGTCCGTTTGTCCTACCGTTTCAGGGCTTCGCTTTTATGGATGTTGTCATCCTTGTTTTAATATGACATTAACGACCTTACATACCATTTTGCCTCATTGAGGCGGGCTTCTCCTTTGTTTTCAAGTGATCAATTAGAGGATTCAGATCATTATCCACTCATAATGGGATGCGATATTCAAACACCTAATAAAGGATATTATGCTTAGTAACATTCAACAGATAACCAACCCTTTGATTGAACAACCTTTGTTTAGAAGTACTAACAGTGCATGGACATGAGTTGTGCCTGTTTATGGACTGCCTGCGTAGTTAGTTTAGTTTTCAGTAAAATTATCCCCTTGATTAGAACAAAAAAAAGAACGTTAGATCTATAAAGTCGTTTTTATTATCTAGGATAAAATAACATCAAACGTCCTTCTGTCCGTCTGTCGAATGACACATAAACTTTTGTTTATCTGCCTTATTGATTTTATCGTACTTGTTCAGAATGGATATAGAATATACGTGGAGGATATAACAGGAGAAAAATTGTCGTCAATTTAGGTTACAATTCCCCCCCGCATTTATTGGTCGGGCCGTTTATCCAGTAGGTGGAAAGGGTATGGGGTAAAGATGGAGCATGTGGGATATCGTTATGTTAGCCCGCTACAGAGTTCACTTTATTATAGAACACGAAAATCTGGTGTAAGATCCAATTAACAATAAATCCATTTTGTTTAGACTGAAGGATGAGGGTAAAATGGTGCCAGAGATGATTTCTATCCTCAAGAGAAACAACTGTGGCAAAGCCCTGGCAATTGCCAGAGAGTGCAGGTATAGTGTTGCCAATAAAATTTCTTTTTTTAGAGCAAAGCTTTTCTATAATTAGGATCAGTCCGTATGTACATAATAGCTTTTTAACAATTAAATTGATAATATCAAAATATTTTATAAATGCAAGTCACGGATTGCTTTACAATTTCAAGAAATGAAATAAGAAATTAAAATGCACTTTGTCAAATAAATTAATGGGTAAATTATTTTTTTTTTTGCATTTATTCTCCATATTAGGTGCCTCTTTCATATTTAATGTTACGGTTCATACCTAACACATTTACAAGTTAACTTACACATTTGCAAAAGAAAATATGGTTCGTTTTTAGGATCTTTATAGGTATACCATTTATTTTTCACCAAATTTTAATGATTTAATCGCTTTGCATTGAATGTTTATATGAGCAAAAGCTATATATGTGACGAGTAACTCACAAAAGGTCCAAATAATAAACTTACGTACTACATATTATCTGTTTATTTGCAAAGGTGACAAGCTTTTTAAGTCAGCCTTTTTACACAGCTTACACCAACAATGAAATTAATTTGGAAAAAATCACGAAACCTATATAAGTGTTTTTCAGCTGTTGTTGGTGGGCAATACATCGTAAAATTGACGACCTCTCCATTTGCCCCCCAAATATTATTTTAGATTTTTTTTCGCTTGTTGGTTATACCTTATTTATACCTGCTTTTTACATACAAGAAGTTGTTAGCTTGTTATTTTGCTGTACTATCTAAGAACAAAAATGTCCTAATTAAATTCAGTGTTGCGGATCCGCATTTTTTTGAGTCCAAGGATCCGGATCCTGGGGTATAAATTTATGGAAAAATCTACCTAAATTTATATAAAATAGTCACTTACAAAATTTTGAAATATCTGGTAACCTTGTTAAGATCAGCTGATTCACTCCCACACTCTTCTCTCTCACATTGTATACTAGAGTTGGCTCGATATAATTATCTCCCTATTGGCTAGTTTTCTATATGCATATCTATTTCTCAATAAATCTATTTTCCTCACCCGGCATTACTATCTAAAAGAAAGTAAATATTTAATAATCTAAATGATTTTAAAAAGATTTTTTAAATTATATTTTTTTCTTTACATTACCATCACCAAAGGGTTAATGATGATGATTACAATTTTAGTTTAATATTTGAACACACAAAGTGTCGCCACAATCGAATTCTTTTAAAATAGAGTTTTCTTAAATTTATTATATTATAAATCTAAATTTTCTTTTTTATGATTAGAAATTAAATACATTGATATAAGGTATATAGCAACATGAAATTAAAAAAAGGAATTTATTTTTAATAAAGTAAAATAATGGGTCTTATCGTTCTGGGCAATGAGAGTTTATTATGGATTATTGGAGCACTATGAGTTTTAAACAAATATTCCTTGGAAAACTTGAGCTCGTTTATAGACATTTATTTCCTATATAGATCTGACATGGATCTTGAAGCAATTAAGCAGGCTGTTTTACATGTTAAAAATTGGAAGATTTCATTAAATAAAAGGGGTATAGTCCTTTCCATGACATCGCTCCATATGGGGCGATGATTTTCTATAGCTCCTTCAAGGAGCTATAGCATAGCCTCTTATCATATGGAGCGATGTGATAGCCCCTTTTAAGGAGCGTTCATATCGCCCCTTATGATAAGAGGCTATGCTATAGCTCCTTCATGGCCTCTTAATAGCTCCTTTAAAGGGGCGTTCATATCGCCTCTTATGATAAGAGGCTATGCTATAGCCCCATGATGGCTCCTTTATAGCCTCTCCATCGCCCCTCCGTAGTCCCTTACCTTAATTTATATAACAACCCACTTGATGGCCCCTACATCGCTCCTCCATCGCCCCTTCTCCAAATTTATATTACATTGTACTTTGATGGCCCCTACATCGCTCCTACATCGCCCCTTCATCGCTCCTACATCGCTCCTTCATCGCTCCTTCTCCAAATTTATATTAAATTGTACTGTGATGGCCCCTACATCGCTCCTACATCGCTCCTTCTCCAAATTTATATTAAATTGTACTGTGATGGCCCCTACATCGCTCCTACATCGCTCCTTCATCGCTCCTACATCGCCCCTTCATCGCTCCTTCTCCAAATTTATATTACATTGTACTTTGATGGCCCCTACATCGCCCCTCCATTGCCCCTCCATCGCTCCTACATCGCCCCTCCATTGCTCCTTCATCGCTCCTTCTCCAAATTTATATTACATTGTACTTTGATGGCTCCTACATCGCCCCTCCATCGCTCCTACATCGCCCCTCCATCGCTCCTACATCGCTCCTTCTCCAAATTTATATTAAATTGTACTGTGATGGCCCCTACATCGCTCCTACATCACTCCTACATCGCTCCTACATCGCTCCTTCATCGCTCCTACATCGCCCCTTCATCGCTCCTTCTCCAAATTTATATTACATTGTACTTTGATGGCCCCTACATCGCCCCTCCATCGCTCCTACATCGCTCCTTCATCGCTCCTTCTCCAAATTTATATTTAATTGTACTGTGATGGCCCCTACATCGCTCCTACATCACTCCTACATCGCTCCTACATCGCTCCTTCATCGCTCCTACATCGCCCCTTCATCGCTCCTTCTCCAAATTTATATTACATTGTACTTTGATGGCCCCTACATCGCCCCTCCATCGCTCCTACATCGCTCCTTCATCGCTCCTTCTCCAAATTTATATTAAATTGTACTGTGATGGCCCCTACATCGCTCCTACATCGCTCCTTCATTGCTCCTACATCGCCCCTTCATCGCTCCTTCTCCAAATTTATATTACATTGCAACTTGATGGCCCCTACATCGCTCCTACATAGCTCCTCCATCGCTCCTCCATCGCTCCTTCATCGCTCCTACATCGCCCCTTCATCGCTCCTTCTCCAAATTTATATTACATTGCAACTTGATGGCCCCTACATCGCTCCTCCATCGCCCCTTAATAGCCCCTTACCTTAATTTATATAACAAAGCTCCTATATGGCCTCTCTATCGCCCCTTAATAGCCACTTAATTTAATTATATAACATTGCCCCTACATAGCCTCTCCATCGCCCCTTAATAGCCCCTTACCTAAATTTATATAACATAGCCCCTACATAGCCTCTCCATCGCCCCTTAATAGCCCCTTACCTTAATTTATATAACATAGCCTCTACATAGCCTCTCCATCGCCCCTTAATAGCCCCTTACCTTAATTTATATAACATAGCCCTACATAGCCTCTCCATCGCCCCTTAATAGCCCCTTACCTTAATTTATATAGCATAGCCCCTACATAGCCTCTCCATCGCCCCTTAATAGCCTCTTACCTTAATTTATATAATCCTTACCTTAATATATATAACATAGCCCCTACATAGCCTCTCCATCGCCCCTAAATAGCCCCTTACCCTAATTTATATAACATAGCCCCTACATAGCCTCTCCATCGCCCCTTAATAGCCCCTTACCTTAATTTATATAACATAGCCTCTACATAGCCTCTCCATCGCCCATAATAGCCCCTTACCTTAATTTATATAACATAGCCCTACATAGCCTCTCCATCGCCCCTTAATAGCCCCTTACCTTAATTTATATAGCATAGCCCCTACATAGCCTCTCCATCGCCCCTTAATAGCCTCTTACCTTAATTTATATAATCCTTACCTTAATATATATAACATAGCCCCTACATAGCCTCTCCATCGCCCCTGAATAGCCCCTTACCCTAATTTATATAACATAGCCCCTACATAGCCTCTCCATCGCCCCTTAATAGCTCCTTACCTTAATTTATATAACATAGCCCCTACATAGCCTCTCCATCGCCCCTTAATAGCCCCTTACCTTAATTTATATAACATAGCCTCTACATAGCCTCTCCATCGCCCCTTAATAGCCCCTTACCTTAATTTATATAACATAGCCCTACATAGCCTCTCCATCGCCCCTTAATAGCCCCTTACCTTAATTTATATAGCATAGCCCCTACATAGCCTCTCCATCGCCCCTTAATAGCCTCTTACCTTAATTTATATAATCCTTACCTTAATATATATAACATAGCCCCTACATAGCCTCTCCATCGCCCCTAAATAGCCCCTTACCCTAATTTATATAACATAGCCCCTACATAGCCTCTCCATCGCCCCTTAATAGCTCCTTACCTTAATTTATATAACATAGCCCCTACATAGCCTCTCCATCGCCCCTTAATAGCCCCTTACCTTAATTTATATAACATAGCCCTACATAGCCTCTCCATCGCCCCTTAATAGCTCCTTACCTTAATTTATATAACATAGCCCCTACATAGCCTCTCCATCGCCCCTTAATAGCCTCTTACCTTAATTTATATAATCCTTACCTTAATATATATAACATAGCCCCTACATAGCCTCTCCATCGCCCCTAAATAGCCCCTTACCCTAATTTATATAACATAGCCCCTACATAGCCTCTCCATCGCCCCTTAATAGCCCCTTACCTTAATTTATATAACATAGCCTCTACATAGCCTCTCCATCGCACCTTAATAGCCCCTTACCTTAATTTATATAGCATAGCCCCTACATAGCCTCTCCATCGCCCCTTAATAGCCTCTTACCTTAATTTGTATAATCCTTACCTTAATATATATAACATAGCCCCTACATAGCCTCTCCATCGCCCCTAAATAGCCCCTTACCCTAATTTATATAACATAGCCCCTACATAGCCTCTCCATCGCCCCTTAATAGCCTCTTACCTTAATTTATATAACATAGGCCCTACAAAGCATCTCCATCGCCCCTTAATAGCCCCTTACCTTAATTATATAACATAGCCCCTACATAGCCTCTCCATCGCCCCTTAATAGCCTCTTACCTTAATTTATATAACATAGCCCCTTCATAGCCTCTTCATCGCCCCTTACCTTAATTTATATAACATAGGCCCTTTATGGCTCCTGTACAGCCTCTGTAATTGTATTGCCCCTTCATTATAGAAGGTAGGGCATTAAGGTAAGGAAGGAATGTGACCCTCTACAGTTTTAAATTTAAGTTTTAAAAGGATGACAAGGATGACAACATTTATAAAAGCAAAGCTCTGAAACGGTAGAAAAAAGTTTAAAGGAAGCCTGCAAGAAATACCACGCTTTAACTGCTGAAAGACTGCCACAAGTAGACCAAATACCCCAAATTTGAAGCCTTCAGCTTCTATAACAAAAAAGTTCTAGGCATTTTAAAATGACATTTTATGTACAATGGAAATTTTGAAAGAATTGCAATGCTCATGTTGAAAACTTTAAAATTAAACTACGTGGCCTAGAAACAAAATTATAAGCTTATTTTTTTTGTCATAAATTTAGGTTTCCAGTAACTAATTATATTTTTACAATAAAAATACCCATTTTTATAGTCAAAATCATTAAAAAAAAATAAGTTTTACTTGCGTTGTACCGAATGTACTGTAGCCAATCAGAAGGCTGAATCAGCTTAACAACCAATCACAGCTAAGCTTGTATTAGTTTACCCCTTTGTTTCCGCTATGATTTTCGTTTAAAAATGCAATTTAAATCGATTTTTTTCATAGATTTTGACTATGAAATGTGGTGTTTTTATTGTAAAAATGTAATCAGTTACAGGCAATCTAAGTTTCTGACAAAGATAAGGTTATAATTTTATGTCTAGGCAACGTAATTTAATATTGTTTTTTCTTTTATGAGCATTGGAAATCTTTCAAAAATTCCATTGTACATAAAATGCTATTTTGAAATGCCTAGAACTTTTTTGTTATTGAAGCTGAAGGCTTATAATTTGGGGTATTGGGTCTTCTTGTGGCAGTCTTTTAGCAGTTAAAGCGTGTTATTTCTTGCAGGCGTCCTTTAATGAACATTAATAATGTAGAGTGTCAGAACTGAATAGTCAGAACATAAATTTAAAATTCGAAACAAAATTGTAAGTAAATTTATTGAGAAATTGCTTACATGCAGGAAAATGCTTAAGGACGTACTCACATTTTTTGGACTTGATTATAGATATGATTCGCTTATAACATTCTATTTTGTTGTCCTAGGAATCAGTATCCCAGAAATCAGATTAATCGGATAATTTTGATACATAAAAATTTGTTGTAAGTTAATAATTAGTATGCTTAAAATGGACGTATGGATATTCTGATAATGATTATAGACTTTCTAAATCGTACCTTTCTACTACAGGAATCACGTGCCTAAATTAACGAAAATAGCTAACCGTTACGGACGTACGGACTGATCCTTAATATAGAAAAGCTTTGCTTTTAAAAAGTTAAAAAGATTTTTTGAGGGGATGGGGTAATATTTTTCTTGGGGTGAATTTTCTGGGAGGGTGGAGATACCCTCCCTCGAAATAATTATAAACCCTCTATGAACTTAAAAGAAGCTTCACTGTAAAGGAGAACCATATAGGTTCAGCGGTTAGCTTTTCTACAGACAAAAAAAAGATTACTACTTTATATAATAGGTTATGAAAAAGGAAAAAAAAGCAAGATAACAAGGATAACAACATTCACAAAAGCAAAGCTCTAAAATCAGGAGGTCAAACATAAATTTTGTTAAAATTAGCGTAAATCTATAATACAAAGTAGAATGATGTCTGTCCATCCGTCTGTCTGTCTGTCCGTCTGTCTGTCCGTCTGTCTGTCCGTCTGTCTGTCCGTCTGTCAGTCCCTTAAGATCTCGGTAACCACTGGACCGATTATATTCTACTATTCAGGGAATATACCTACTGGTCCTGTGGTGGTTTTAGGCTATTTTCTTGGGGGGTGGGATACCCCCAACCCCCCCAAAAACAAAAAAATCCCCCCCCATTTTTTTTTTTGCTGAAGATTTTCTTGGTCCTATTACGAATTTCGCCAAAAAAAAATTTTATCACCTCTTGGGGCAAAGCCCCTGAGGCTAGGGGCGAATCTGCTAGTATAGAATATAGTAAAAGGGCATAATTTTATTTTTAGTATTTGATTATAATACTAAACCTTGTTGTCCTAAGAAACATTACTCCAAAACCCAGATGAATGGGACAATGATATTATACAAAAAAATGGACGTACATACTTTCTAGTAATGAATATAGTATTGTACCCAACTGTTATAGAAATCATTCTGCAAAGTTTGAAATCGATAGGATATTTATAACATGTCTAAATTAAAGAAAATGTCGTCTAACCGTTTGGACGTACGGACAAACCAATCCTTACTATAGAAAAGTTTCGCATTTAAAAAGGAAAATTATAATGAAAATATAATGAATTAATAAAATAAATATAAATAATATAATAACATAATGAAATAAAGAAAAAAAAAAACTAAGAGAATGAAATTTTTTAGTTAAATAGAAATTTGAATAAGGATCATATAATGGACAAACAGACAAAGTAAGTTATAGAGCAGACTTTAAGAGAATATGCTATTACTCAAAGATTATCACGAAACCTAAGTCTTTTGAAGCATAATTGAGAGACAGACAAAATAATTTATAGACTGGATATACATATGTCATGGGAATATTCACTAAAAATCTCAACAGTCTATCTTTAACAATAGCAGAGAAAACCACATGCTTAACTTAATGAGAAGAGCAATGACGAAAGGACTAGCCCTAATTGTAGAAAAGTCTCTCTTTTAACAAAAAAAGTATTTTTTTTGGTCTGAAGCTTAAAAATTTCATAAACTGACTAAATTCTCCATTTAAGGGAAGCTTCACATAGGTCATGGGATGGTTTTTTGCTTTTTCATTTTCAGATTTAAGCCCCTAATTGGTTTAGGCTATTTTTCTGCCTCCTTACATTAAAAAGAGCGCAGCTGCAAGTGAATAAGAAAAGAGAAATATAAAAGAAGAATACATATTATCCTATTATATAAAGTAGTAAAACATAAACAAACGTTGGAGTGGACAAACCTAGGAATGGGACAATCGTCGGAGTGGACATTGCTTATGTAAAACGCAGGAGTGTCTTTTATTTTATTTATAAGATAAAAATCTTTCAAAACAAAAAAAAATCTTGAATATCTTTTCTCACAGACTGAAATTTTAAAATCAGTCTAACAGTTTTCCAAAGTAGGTAAGTTCTATCGAAAGGCAAAGGTTTGAAACAGATAGAACATTTCATTAAACTAAAACATATTTTTTTGTCACATTGTTTACAACTGTCAAATATGTTTTTTTATATGCCTAACCCCTGCAGGGGGCTTATTTGTATATTTATATCTTAACCTAACCTAACCTGTGTAGAAATAACTAAACAAATGTTGTTGAAACCTAATTTTTAAGATATTATAGACACTTCTGCGTTTTACTTATATAATGTCCACTCCGACATTTGTCCGAAATATCCTGTGTTTGTCCACGTTAGTAAGGCTTTCTGTTCTGAAACTTAAGATCTCAATAACTACTAAACAGATTGGGCTTTCTATTTCAGGTAAGCTTAATATTTGTCTTGTAATGGCTTTAGGCTATTTTATTTTAAGTCGAGGGATGGTTTTAGGCTATTCTATTTTAAGTCCTGGGAAGGCTTTAGGCTTTTATTCATTCCCCTTTGAATACAGAGCCAATAGATGCTGGGGGTGTAGCCGCTAATCGATATACAAAGTTTTTTTTTGTCTGTAGCAAAGGATCTCGTTTGCTGCTAAACCGATATGATGTATGTCTGTCTGTCTATACCGTAGGATCTTGCTAACCGCTGAGTACTGAGATGATTTTAAGATAGTTTATTTTTTTTCCTTATAATAAAATAACAGGATATTTGTCCATAAAAAGCGAAGCAATATCTTAATTTTTGTTGTTGGAACTGTTATTCAGTTGATTATACCAAGGATCTAAAGGAATAAGACAATGGCCGATAAATTTTTATCCATCCCTAATAACGATACACAAAATTGCAACACTACAACCAAAATATGACAAAAGTCCCCAAAGTTTTGAGCCAACGAATAAGAAAACTTCATTATAAAACTTTGGAGACTATTGTAAAAATTGCCTAATGTTTCCTTTATCCCTGAGATTATACAGACTATCCTTAAACTAATATTTACATTAAAGTAACAGGATGTTTATCAGTATCAACTGAACCGATATGCTTCTCCTTTACATTGAAGCTTATTTTACTCGCAGGAAAAGTTTTCATTTTGGGGAGGGGACTAACACTTTCAGCCCCCGGAAGGTATCACTTCCCTTAAATTCTTAACCTTCCCCCTCCCCCCCCTCTCCACCACATCTATTCATTAAAGTACTCCTAGGGTCATCTATGGGATTAGCCGTTAGTGACTTAAAAATAATTCAAGTGCAATGATATATTTACCAAATTAATACGATAATTTTGTATACATTTTTTATGAAAAAAAATTATTTTGCCAAAGGCAGCCAAAAAATAAGCAGCAAATATTTCAAAAATGCTCTGATAATCAGAGATCTACAGGGATAAGACGATTGTCGATAAAATGATATATATACATATATACAGTGTGTTTTTTTATGAGAACTTTTTTGAAAGCAATTTTACCTTACTTATAGTTATTAGAATTTAATGATTAATGGCTTATTCTCTTCTTTTTTATAACCTTTAATAGAAAAGCAAAAAATATTTCAGTTTTTATTCAAAAAGTACAGTAAATTAAAAAATTTAAAACTTAGGTGTCAACATCTAAAAATGGTTTTAGTGCATTTTTCTTATAATCTACCTTTGCAAGAATGGCTGCAAAACGCTTCAAAGTTGAGATATTGAGCTAAAAATTTATATAGATACTACTTGTGACATGTACTAGAACATTTTGAAATTTGAAGGCCATATCTCAACCAGGGAGGGAATACTGGCCCCCCAATGTACTCCCTCCATTCTTGGAAAGGGTAGAAGATTTGAGCATAAGAAAAATGCGCTAAAACCATTTCTCGTATTCATTTGAATCCGGTGGATAGGAACCGGTTCTCATCCATACGAAAAAACTATGTCTAGCATCGTATTATATCCAGCTTTCTACGAATATAGATATGTACAATCATAAGATTAAACCCAGTTTTTTTAGCCGGTGCCTTCTGCACCTCGGGGCTAAAAAAACTAGTTTTAATCTCATAATTGTACTTTCTATATCCGCGGAAAGCCGTTTATAATACGATGCGAGAAATAACTATTTTAGATGTTGACACCCATGTTTTGAAATTTTGAATTTACTGTACTTTTTAAATAAAAACTGAAATATTTTTTTGCTTTTCTGTTAATGGTTATAAAAAACGAAGAGAATAAGCCATTAATCATTAAATTCTGATAACTATAAGTAGGGTAAAATTGCTTTCAAAAATGCTCTCATAAAAAAAAACACTGTATATATATGTATGTTTATATATTAATTATTCCCATTGATGATTCACAAAATTACCCCTTCTTTAGTTTAGAATTAGTGGTTGAAACATTTAGACACTCAACTTAATGAACTAAACAATCACAAAACAATAAAAAGTCCCCAAGGTTGTTAATCTAACGAATAAGAAAACGGTATTATAAAACTTTGGAGACTAGACAGCACTCTTGGATAAGCCAACTTATAACACTTTGGGAACTATCCTAATCCTCCCTGGCGAAATGACAATGAGATTTTTTGGTAAATTTGTGGCAAACTTTATTCTTAATAAATTAGCACTTGGCAAAATTATACTGGAGAGATATTTCATTGAAGAATAAATTTTTTTTTTGCCCAAACTTTTCGTCAGCCAATAATAACAGATAAGTTAAACATTGTAAAAATAATATAGTAACTTAACTCGAGTTGTCAACGGCAGAAATTAGGTCCTGAGATGGTTTTAGGCCTGGAAAGGTTTATAACAATTTTATCTGTATTTCTTAAAATAAATTAACAGAATCTTTGTCTGTATGTATGAATGTCTGTCTGTACCGAAGGATCTTGCTAACCGCTGAACCAATATGGTTCTCCTTTACAGTGAAGATTCCTATAGGTCCTGAGATCGTTCTCCTTAATAGGGTAGCTTCTCATAGGTCCTGGGGAGGTTAATAACTATTTTATTTTAATCCTTATAATAAAGTAACAGGATCTTTGTCTGTATGTATGTCTGTCTGTACCTTGCTAACCACTAAACCGACATGGTTCTCCTTTACAGTGAAGCTTCCTATGGGTAATGAGATGGCTTTAGGCCATTTTATTTTTAATCCTTATAAAAAGTAACAGGATCATTGTCTGTATGTATCAAAGAAGATCGCTAACTGCAGAACCAATATGGTTCTCCTTTATAGGGTAGCTTCCAATAGATCCTGGGAAGGTGTATAACTGTTTTGAAGGAGGATATAAGGGGCTATTAAGGGGCGATGGAGA
The DNA here is from genome assembly GCF_053477335.1 of Acartia tonsa. Classification (NCBI taxonomy): domain Eukaryota; kingdom Metazoa; phylum Arthropoda; class Copepoda; order Calanoida; family Acartiidae; genus Acartia; species Acartia tonsa. The sequence goes on along the minus strand of NC_137267.1, from coordinate 6,176,725 downwards.
GGCTATGTAGAGGCTATGTTATATAAATTAAGGTAAGGGGCTTTTAAGTGGCGATGGAGGGCTATTAAGGGGCGATGGAGAGGCTATGTTATATAAATTAAGGTAAGGAGCTATTAAGGGGCGATGGAGAGGCTATGTAGCGGCTATGTTATATAAATTGGCTATTAAGGGGCGATGGAGAGGCTATATAGGGGCTATTTTATATAAATTAAGGTAAAGGACTATTAAGGGGCGATGGAGAGGCTATGTAGGGGCTATGTTATATAAATTAAGGTAAGGGGCTATTAAGGGGCGATGGAGAGGCTATTTAGGGGCTATGTTATATAAAATCGGGTAAGGGGCTATTAAGGGGCGATGGGGAGGCTATGTAGGAGCTATGTTATATAATTAAGGTAAGGGGATATTAAGGGGCGATGGACAGGCTATGTAGGGGCTATGTTACATAATTAAGGTAAGAGGCTATTATGGGGCGATGGAGAGGCTATGTAGAGGCTATGTTATATAAATTAAGGTAAGGGGCTATTAAGGGGCGATGGAGAGGCTATGTAGGGGCTATGTTATATAAATTAGGGTAAGGGGCTATTTAGGGGCGATGGAGAGGCTATGTAGGGGCTATGTTATATATATTAAGGTAAGGATTATATAAATTAAGGTAAGAGGCTATTAAGGGGCGATGGAGAGGCTATGTAGGGGCTATGTTATATAAATTAAGGTAAGGAGCTATTAAGGGGCGATGGAGAGGCTATGTAGGGCTATGTTATATAAATTAAGGTAAGGGGCTATTAAGGGGCGATGGAGAGGCTATGTAGGGGCTATGTTATATAAATTAAGGTAAGGAGCTATTAAGGGGCGATGGAGAGGCTATGTAGGGGCTATGTTATATAAATTAGGGTAAGGGGCTATTTAGGGGCGATGGAGAGGCTATGTAGGGGCTATGTTATATATATTAAGGTAAGGATTATATAAATTAAGGTAAGAGGCTATTAAGGGGCGATGGAGAGGCTATGTAGGGGCTATGCTATATAAATTAAGGTAAGGGGCTATTAAGGGGCGATGGAGAGGCTATGTAGGGCTATGTTATATAAATTAAGGTAAGGGGCTATTAAGGGGCGATGGAGAGGCTATGTAGAGGCTATGTTATATAAATTAAGGTAAGGGGCTATTAAGGGGCGATGGAGAGGCTATGTAGGGGCTATGTTATATAAATTAAGGTAAGGAGCTATTAAGGGGCGATGGAGAGGCTATGTAGGGGCTATGTTATATAAATTAGGGTAAGGGGCTATTCAGGGGCGATGGAGAGGCTATGTAGGGGCTATGTTATATATATTAAGGTAAGGATTATATAAATTAAGGTAAGAGGCTATTAAGGGGCGATGGAGAGGCTATGTAGGGGCTATGCTATATAAATTAAGGTAAGGGGCTATTAAGGGGCGATGGAGAGGCTATGTAGGGCTATGTTATATAAATTAAGGTAAGGGGCTATTAAGGGGCGATGGAGAGGCTATGTAGAGGCTATGTTATATAAATTAAGGTAAGGGGCTATTAAGGGGCGATGGAGAGGCTATGTAGGGGCTATGTTATATAAATTAGGGTAAGGGGCTATTTAGGGGCGATGGAGAGGCTATGTAGGGGCTATGTTATATATATTAAGGTAAGGATTATATAAATTAAGGTAAGAGGCTATTAAGGGGCGATGGAGAGGCTATGTAGGGGCTATGCTATATAAATTAAGGTAAGGGGCTATTAAGGGGCGATGGAGAGGCTATGTAGGGCTATGTTATATAAATTAAGGTAAGGGGCTATTAAGGGGCGATGGAGAGGCTATGTAGGGGCTATGTTATATAAATTAAGGTAAGGAGCTATTAAGGGGCGATGGAGAGGCTATGTTATATAAATTAGGGTAAGGGGCTATTTAGGGGCGATGGAGAGGCTATGTAGGGGCTATGTTATATATATTAAGGTAAGGATTATATAAATTAAGGTAAGAGGCTATTAAGGGGCGATGGAGAGGCTATGTAGGGGCTATGCCATATAAATTAAGGTAAGGGGCTATTAAGGGGCGATGGAGAGGCTATGTAGGGCTATGTTATATAAATTAAGGTAAGGGGCTATTAAGGGGCGATGGAGAGGCTATGTAGAGGCTATGTTATATAAATTAAGATAAGGGGCTATTAAGGGGCGATGGAGAGGCTATGTAGGGGCTATGTTATATAAATTAGGGTAAGGGGCTATTTAGGGGCGATGGAGAGGCTATGTAGGGGCTATGTTATATATATTAAGGTAAGGATTATATAAATTAAGGTAAGAGGCTATTAAGGGGCGATGGAGAGGCTATGTAGGGGCTATGCTATATAAATTAAGGTAAGGGGCTATTAAGGGGCGATGGAGAGGCTATGTAGGGCTATGTTATATAAATTAAGGTAAGGGGCTATTAAGGGGCGATGGAGAGGCTATGTAGGGGCTATGTTATATAAATTAAGGTAAGGAGCTATTAAGGGGCGATGGAGAGGCTATGTAGGGGCTATGTTATATAAATTAGGGTAAGGGGCTATTTAGGGGCGATGGAGAGGCTATGTAGGGGCTATGTTATATATATTAAGGTAAGGATTATATAAATTAAGGTAAGAGGCTATTAAGGGGCGATGGAGAGGCTATGTAGGGGCTATGCTATATAAATTAAGGTAAGGGGCTATTAAGGGGCGATGGAGAGGCTATGTAGGGCTATGTTATATAAATTAAGGTAAGGGGCTATTAAGGGGCGATGGAGAGGCTATGTAGAGGCTATGTTATATAAATTAAGGTAAGGGGCTATTAAGGGGCGATGGAGAGGCTATGTAGGGGCTATGTTATATAAATTAAGGTAAGGAGCTATTAAGGGGCGATGGAGAGGCTATGTAGGGGCTATGTTATATAAATTAAGGTAAGGGGCGATGGAGAGGCTATGTAGGGGCTATGTTATATAAATTAAGGTAATGGGCTTTTAAGGGGCGATGGAGAGGCTATGTAGGAGCTATGTTATATAAATAAAGGTAAGGGGCTATTAGGGGCGATGGAGAGGCTATGTAGGGGCTTTGTTATATAAATTAAGATAAGGGGCTATTAAGGGGCGATGGAGAGGCTATGTAGGGGCTATGTTATAAAAATTAAGGTAAGGAGCTATTAAGGGGCGATGGAGAGGCTATGTAGGGGCTTTTTTTATATAAATTAAGGTAAGGGGCTATTAAGGGGCGATGGGGCGATGGAGGAGCGATGGAGGAGAGATGTAGGGGCCATCAAAGTACAATGTAATATAAATTTGTGGAAGGAGCGATGAAGGGGCGATGTAGGAGCGATGGAGGAGCGATGGAGGAGCGATGTAGCAGCGATGTAGGGGCCATCAAGTTGCAATGTTATATAAATTTGGAGAAGGAGCGATGAAGGGGCGATGGAGGAGCGATGTAGGAGCGATGTAGGGGCCATCAAGTTGCAATGTAATATAAATTTGGAGAAGGAGCGATGAAGGGGCGATGTAGGAGCGATGAAGGAGCGATGTAGGAGCGATGTAGGGGCCATCACAGTACAATGTAATATAAATTTGAAGAAGGAGCGATGAAGGGGCGATGTAGGAGCGATGGAGGGGCGATGTAGGGGCCATCAAAGTACAATGTAATATAAATTTGAAGAAGGAGCGATGAAGGGGTGATGTAGGAGCGATGGAGGGGCGATGTAGGGGCCATCAAAGTACAATGTAATATAAATTTGGAGAAGGAGCGATGGAGGAGCGATGAAGGGGCGATGTAGGAGCGATGTAGGGGCCATCAAGGGACTAAGATATATATAATAGTGAAGGGGCCATGAAGAGGCGATATTTAATTAAATAGCCCCTTGGGATAAGAGGACATATCATCTCCTCTTTAGAAGGGGCGATAAAGGAGCGATAAAGGATCATTTAATCGCCTCTTAGGGCAAGGGGCTATCAAATCGCTCCTTTCAAGGAGTCATAACATCGCCTCTTGTTATAAGGGGCTATTAAATCGCTCCTTTCAAGGAGCCAATACATCGCCCCTTGTCATAAGAGGCGATCAATTAAAATCATCGCCCCATATGGAGCGATGTCATGGAAAGGACTATACCCAATAAAAGTTATCGCAAATATACTTAGTAAATAATCTCCCCTTCCCTTTTCGTATACCCCTGGTCGGTGATTTTATTTTTATTGTCAAGGATCCGGATCCGCACTGACCAAATTTGGAGGATCCGCATACAATCAATGCTGATCCGCAACACTGGTTAAATTAATGATGTCTAAAAATATATGATAGAAGAAGTATTAACTCTTAGGGTATAAAGGGATAAGACGATGGTTAATAAATGAATGTAAAATCTTAATCATGATACACAAAATTACCCCTTCTGTAGATTACAATTAGTGGTTGAAACGTTAGGACACTCAACATAATAAACCAACCAATTAAGATTTAATAAAAGCTATCTAACGAATAAGAAAATGTTATTATAAAACTTTGTGGACTATTGTAATAAAAATCCCAATGTGCCCTCCCTCCCTGACTAACTCTTAATTATCAGATAAAAAAACTAATGTTTAGCTGGTAATAAATGTTTTTTTACCAACTCTTATTTTTTCAACCACACGTCTGTGAGTGTTTCACTTTTAATAGCAAACCTTCTCTATGTGTCCTTTGTTCGTTGTTAACTTGCAGAAATAAGAACAAATATATTTGGATTATGCAAAAGGGGGGACTGCCATTTACACATCAAGCAAAAGTATAGTATATGTATTTTCGCCAATAAATTGTTTTTCAAAAGTATAGATGTATTTATTGAAAACTGAATTTTTGCTATATCTATAATACAAAGTAGAACGATGTTTGTTTGTCTGTCTGTTTGTTTGTAGCGAAGGATCTCGCTAACCGCTGAACCGATCTGGTTCTCCTTTACAGGGTAGTTTCTCATAGGTCCAGTGAAGGTTTATAACTATTTTCTTGGGGGGTGGGACACCCCCAACCCCCCAAAAAATGAAAATACCCCTCCCCCAAAACAAAAATATTTCTTTTTAAATCTAAAATTAAAATAATGGGGTTGACTACCCCCCCCCCAAAAAAAAAAAAAAAAATTCCTCCCCCCCCCCCAAATTTTTTATTTTATTTTTCTTTTAAATCTAAAATACGAAAACCTCTTGGGGCAAAGCCGCTAGTAAATGAATTTGATATTGAAACTCCTGGCAAACTTACATCTAACATATCATTTATACTGTCATCAATAATACATCAATGACTGGTAAATATACATCTGACAAATCTAAACACATGTCAAATATACATCCAACACTGGCATTTATACATCCATAGAATTTTAATTTAAAAAAATAAAGTTATTGTTTTCTCTTTAAAACAAGGTTTGTGATCTTTTGCAGGTTCTAATGGGGTAGGGTGTGAGGATTTGCTCTCTGACTAGTGAATCAGAAACTAATTTTGACTAATGCTTTTTATGACCCAACGTAATTTTTTTTTTAAATTCAACCTAAAAATTACTTCCCAACTAAAAATAACAGAAGAAAAGGGAAGGAGGGCTACAAATATCCCTCCGTAAATAAACATAGGACATTATAAAATTCCTTTTAACTATTTGCACATGCTAACAATGGCAAAAAGCTCTGACATATTGAAGATTATTATGAATGTTGTCATCCTTGTTTAATGATAAAGTACTTTCTAATGATTGACCGTGAAATGCACACACATACACACACGTACACACACACACACACACACAAAAAAAAGGGAAGATTATAAACGGATAACAAAACAAGGATGACAACATTCATATATATAGCAAATTATAGAAATATTAAAATATGGATAAATCGACAGACAAAATCAATTTTTGATTTTGCTGTAGAATCTTCAAACGTGAATTCAAACCCCTATCTTATTTATCAGCTAAAAAACAGTGTGAAGGCAATTATATTATGTAACTAAAATGGAATTTAAATGAACAATGAGTATCCTTATCATTGTATTTTTCCTAAACTCTTCTCACACACACACACACATTCACATACTCATACACATACACACACACACACACATTGTAATTTAAAATTTCTCCCATGATGTCCTTTTTACCACGAAAGAGTTAAGATACTCACAAACAATTAATGCTGAGTATTTTTTTATTATGCAGAACTTTCAATCGAAATTTGTAGATACAATTTTTATGATAATATCCTTATAATAAAGTAACAGGATGTCTGATTGTCTGAATCGAAGGATCTTTCTAACCGCTGAACATTTACAAGGTAGCTTCTCATAAGTCCTGGGAAGGCTTATAATTATTTTGGGTGAGGGTTAGGGGAATGGCTCTAAAAAAATACCTCCCCCTCTTTCTTTGAATGAATTTACCTCAAGGGATGGTCACATTTAGCAGTAGACCTATTCATACCTACCTATTTTACTAAAAAAAACTTTGATTCTAAGACCTTTGGCTGGAAGTGCCAACTTTCTGTTTTTGGGAAAAAGGCATATAGTTTCACTTCCTCAACCAATTAAAAAAAGATTTTCAATGCTTTCTCTTCATTAAAACCAACACTCGCTAGACAACAAGCGAATTTATTACACTTAATCATAATGTTTATTATATTTTAGGGATATGCTTGGCGGTAACGGAATCTCAGATGAATACCACATCATCAGGTTTGTTTCTTTTATTAGTTGCTGAGGAAATGATTTATTTTCTATTTGAAGCTATAATTCCAAATGTCTATATTTCCAAATGTTCGTCTGTCTTCCGGTTTGAAGAAAGTGTGATTTTCTTTGCTACTAATAAAGATAGACGATTGAATAGTTTTTCCTTTTACTAATGTGCATATAGAATATGGTTTACTTGTTCCGTCAGTCTGTCGGTCATGCTACAAAAGACAAAATAAAAGAGACGGAGGGGACATTGGGCTGTTTGTTACACTAGTCCCTAAAGTTTTATAAGAACGTTCTCATATTTGTTAGTATAACAACTTTTAGGACTTGAATTGGATTTTGTATTTGGATTATTAAATTGAGTGTCCAAACGTTTTAACCACTAATTGTAATCTACAGAAAAGGTAATTTTCTGTAAAAGCATTTGGGATCATTTTATCGGCCATTGTCTTATCCCTATAGATCCCTGCAAAAACATTTATAACGTTGTGTCAATTTTATTTTATTGCTCTATATATTTTACTAGCGGCTGAGCCCCTAGCATCTAGTTGTTCTATATTCGAAGAGTAGAAAATAGCCTAAAACCATACCCAGACTTATTTTTTTAAAAATTAAATAGCCTAAAACCACCTCAGAGCCTACAAGAGGCTTCACTGTAAAGAAGAACCATATCGGTTCAGCGGTTAGCGAGATCCTTTGCTACAGACAAAAAAGCTTATTACTTTATATTATAGGATTATCATAAAAAAAAATCAATTCTATAACATACCTATGCATTCATAATTATTTTAATATAGTTGAGAATTTGATAGTTAAAATTAAATTTATTTCCAGGCACGTAATGAACCTGGAGGCTGTGAATACCTACGAGGGCACCCACGACATTCACGCCTTGATCATTGGCCGCGGCATTACCGGCGTTCCCGCCTTTGCAAACTAAATTCCAGCCTCGGAGTTTCGCGCCATTTTCAGCGGAATTTGCCGCCTAATTAAACGGTAACAAGAAATTACATCACCATATTTATCTACATAATTGTCATATATCCATTTTTGTCAGCTAAAATATATTTTAAATTGGTCAAAATATCATATTTTAAAATTTTAATTCTTAAAAATTATTTTAACTACCTAGTCAACCAAATTTGAAGACTTATACCTATGTCAAATTTCAATAAAATATTCGGTTGTGATATCTTATAAACAATAATTGAAAATAAATGTTATTTTAAAAGTAGTTATTTTTGCATATTTATTGTAGTTTAAAAGAATACATACATATTTACAATTTAGGCTTTATTTTATAGTGATATATAGCAACTCTATAATTAGGTTATATCCATACGTACGTCTGTAGAAAAAAAGTTACTTATGTACGCTTTACTCCTTCAATATACATTAAAACACACTTGCAGTAGAGTTTAGATTATAGGTAATATTAACATTTTTAAAAGCGAAGCTTTCCATGATTACTGATTAGGGTCCGTCCGTTCGGTTAGCTCTTTCGTTAATTTCGACAAGTTAGAATTGTCCTATCGATTTCAAACTTTGCATGATGAATAATAGGAACAGGTACGTTTTAGGAAGCGTAGCAACTCTATTATCTTTACCAGAAAGTCCGTAAGTACATTTAAAACAAGTCCTAAAAATGTAAGTATGTCCTTAAACATTATCCTGTATTTATGCAGTTTTGGGACAAAATTACTCATAATTTGCTTTAGACTTATAAATTTATATTCTGCCTTTTTAGTTCTGACACTCTATAGTTGTGAATGTTCGTTTGTCTTACCCAGGGACAAGGGAAGGCTATTCTGGCAAACAATGCTTTAGAGCTGATTTTATAGATTTCCAGTTAAAACTAGATGATGAGATTATGCAACTTTTGGCAGAATTTGACAAGAATCTCAAGCATTATTTTATTAGTTTTTGCTCACTTTACTACAAGCCATGCAAAAATGATAGCCAGAGATTAGTTCCATGTTCAGTTTTGAGATGAACGAGTTGAATAATGCTTTTTACATATTTTATATATTTTATCTAAATCATAGAATACTCGTAAATTATATGTTTAATAGTGAATAAAATTTATTGAAAATCCCAAAGAGTGGATAGCTGTAATATTTTCAAAAATATTTAAGATTGTTTAGATATTTATCTCATCAAAAAATTTTACATAAAACAAGTTTTTACGACACCTATCAATAAAATTCTGAACTACATAACTATTCTTTTCCAAATCCTAAATTTTATAATATATGTTGTGGTTTAATTTGGTATTTCTTGACAACATCTTGCCTCTAATTGCGAAACAAGTTTGAGGGAAGTGTCAAAATAAGGAATGTAAATAAGGAGCTTCCCTGAAATCATAAAATGATTTATCATGTCCTGCAATATTGAACATAAAAACAACTAATCTTCTCGAGTATTAACAATTTACAAACTTATTACAGAATTTAGAAATGGGTAATTTTCCCCAAAGTGCCTTGTAGATCACAGAATCCCCCCTTTCCCCACCATTAACTTAAAACAAATTGTAAACGATCAAAGGGGCGGCGGGGGTCCTTTTGGTATAGCATTAAGGAAACCAAAAGATATAATCTTAATAAGGAGGGGGATCAGTGCTTAATAGGCAACTTTGTGGTAAGGCACCAATATATATATTTTTTATGCTTATTTGTTATTAAGGTGTTCGTCAAATAGAATTTAGTATTTTATGTTTATTTATTTTTTTAAGCGAAGCTTTTCTATAGTTATGGTCGGTCCGTAAGTCCGTACGTCTTTCCATTACAGTTAGCTGTTTCCGTTAATTTAAAAAGGTTAGAATTGTCCTATCAATTCAAACTTTACATGCTAATTCCTATAGCTGTTAGGTACCACTTAGAAAGCGCAGCAACTCTATAATCGTTACCAGAAAGTGCATTCGTTCATTTAAAACAGGCTTATTTTTTACTTTTTTTACAACAAATTTTTGTATGTTAAAATTATCCTAGTCATCAGATTTTTTGAATTCTGATTCCTATTACAACAAGGTAAAGTGTTATAAGCGAAGCATCTCTATAATAAAGTCCTAAAAACGTCATTATGTCCTTAAACATTAAAAAATGCTTAATAGGCAACTTTGTGGTAAGGCACCAATATATATATTTTTTATGCTTATTTGTTATTAAGGTGTTCGTCAAATAGAATTTAGTATTTTATGTTTATTTATTTTTTTTAAGCGAAGCTTTTCTATAGTTATGGTCGGTCCGTAAGTCCGTACGTCTTTCCATTACAGTTAGCTGTTTCCGTTAATTTAAAAAGGTTAGAATTGTCCTATCAATTCAAACTTTACATGCTAATTCCTATAGCTGTTAGGTACCACTTAGAAAGCGCAGCAACTCTATAATCGTTACCAGAAAGTGCATTCGTTCATTTAAAACAGGCTTATTTTTTACTTTTTTTACAACAAATTTTTGTATGTTAAAATTATCCTAGTCATCAGATTTTTTGAATTCTGATTCCTATTACAACAAGGTAAAGTGTTATAAGCGAAGCATCTCTACAGCATGACCCTCAAAAAAGTATTTTTAAGCATCTGCAGCCCTTATTTCTCAATGAATTATAAAAAAATGCATATGTCCTTGTTCTCCATAATATTCCACATAAGTAGATATAAAAATATTTTTTTTACCTCCATTAACACCGGAGATTTTTAGAGCTAAAGTTTTGAAAAAGTGACTAAGGAAAAAGTAAATTTTAACATGAAACGACTTTTTTAGCAAAATTAAGGTAGAAATCCTTTTATTTTTGTTACTAGCAGAAACTTTATACAAAAATGAAATAAAAAATTTAGTTTTTGAGTAAAAAGCATTTTTTTACACATATTTTTTGAGTTTTTTAGTTTAATGATATTTTGAAAAACTTACTTATTAGGCAAAATTGTTTAAGATTAAAAAACCAAATAAATCTTTATGAATATAGCAGGAAAATTGTTTTTGTTTCACAATCCTAACTTTAATAACAAAAAAGTTATAAAGAAAATAAAATTAAAACATAATGATTTTTTAGTCTAAAAAGCTTAATTAACCCCCTATTAAGTGATTGAGATGTCAAAAAAGGGGGCGGAGCAACTGTCATAATTAATCCTTTTCTCAAATAAGGGTTAATAAATAACCTAAAATTTGCAAATAATCAATTCATTCAGTAGTATTTTTTGCCATTAAAAATTTATATTTTTTGGTGGAATAAAAAAGAAATCATTAGTTAACTTGTTTTTCTTTGTGTATCATTATTCAGTTGCCAGAAAAACATAATATAACCATCCAAAAAATAAGAGAAACAAAAAAAAATTATTTTTCTCAGTCACTTTTTCAAAACTTTAGCTCTAAAAATCTCCGGTGTTGATGGAGGTAAAAAAAATATTTTTATATCTACTTATGTGGAATACTATGGAGAACAAGGACACAGGGGCGTCCAAGCTTTTTTTTTGGGGGGGGGTAAAAAATTTTAGGGGGGGGGGTAATTCGTGTTTGGGGGGGGTAAAATGGCGCGCGAAGCGCGCCGAAATTTTTTTTTACCCCCCCCAAAATTTTTACCCCGGGGGTAAAATTTGATTGGGGGGGGTAATTACCCCCCCTAAAGTCTGTTGGGGGGGGTAAATACTCCCCCCAAATCTGTTGGGAGGGGTAATTACCCCCCCCAAACTAATTTACCCCGGGGGTAAAATTTTTGGGGGGGGTAATTTAATTATGTAAAAAAAGCACCTACCTAATCTATTAAGTTAATAAGTACTATCCTATAACATAAAGTAGTAAGTAAGGTTTATTTGACTATAGCTTCAGATTTCATTACTTTTAATACTGAGTTCTCCTTTTTAGGAAAGCTTCACATAGATCCCATGATGGTTCCACACTATTATAGGTCAATCCTTTGAGTGGTTTTAGGCTATTTTTCTCCTCCCTTTTTACCCTTTAGAAAATACGAGTTCTTAGATGCTAAGGGCGCCACTACTATTCAAATATATAGTAGTATCTCATTCTTTAGAACATAAAAATACAATAATTAACTCACTAACCAATGAACCAATATGATTATACTTTAAAGTGAAGCGTCTTATAGGTCCTGGTAAGTTTTATAACTAGTTTTGAGACACCCTGACATCCTCCCAAAAGAAATCGCCTATAGAAATTCTTTTTCATTATTTAATGAAATATTTAATTTAGTTAGGTATCTATTTTATGGAATCTTCAGTGCTTTACAATTACATCATAGATCCCCGGGATGGTTTTAGCCCTTATAAAGGCCCAAGCAAATAAAACATGATCAAACTATTAAATTTTTTGTTATCATGGTTAAGAACTGTTTTAACTGGTTGGACTATATTGGGGTATAGTCCCTTTTGTGGCAACGCTCTTTAAGGGGCGTTTCTTCGTTTTTTTCACACAAGCTTCTCTCCTATTTCTAGCCCCTGCGGGGGGCCAATTGCTTAACCATGTGAGGCAATCACCTAAACCAATATAACCTATCCTAAAATAAACTATCAAAAGCCATTTTAAAAATACGACGAATTGCCCCTTAAGGGGCGTTGCCACGATGCAAATTTTCAGTAAAATTTTTTTTTTCAGAACATTCAATTTGGGGGGGGTAAATATCCCCCCTAAAAAAAATTTTTTTAAAGAACATTTATTTTGGGGGGGGTAATTACCCCCCCCAAAATCGTTGGGGGTGCCTACGGCACCCCCAAGGTAGGGGTAATTTTTTTTTGGGGGGGGTATTGTTCACAAAATTTTGGGGGTGCCTACGGCACCCCCAAAATCGTTTGGGGGTGCCAAATGGCCCATTACCCCCCCCCTTGGACGCCTATGCAAGGACATATGCATTTTTTTATAATTCATTGAGAAATAAGGGCTGCAGATGCTTAAAAATACTTTTTTGAGGGTCATGCTGTATAATAAAGTCCTAAAAACGTCATTATGTCCTTAAACAGTAACATGTATTTAATCAGTTTTGCAACAAATTTACTCACAATTTTGTAGACATATGCATTCATATTCAGTTTATTCATTTCTGACACTCTACTAGAGTTAATGTATGTTTGTCCTTCAATTTCAGCGCTTCGCTTATGAATGTTGTCATCCTTGTTTTTATAAGTAATGAACAATGAATTTTATTTTTGAGCTTTAAAGTAAGATGTATTTTAATCATTGAATCAATATGAAACTTTTGTCTTAACTTGCTTTAAGGGGTTAATAAAAGTGTTTAAAAATGCATCAAAGTAAAAATTTATTAAAATATTTTGTTTTTTGTCTTTAATCAGTTACAAATATTATGGAAAAGAAAAAAAATTAAAGATTTAAATTTTACGAAGTAATTAAAAATATTTTTTTAATCTCCCTACTTTTGAATTGTTTGGTAAGAATTCTTTTGTTTGTTTTGAAAAATGGTCTGCTAATTTCTTATCTAATAGTGAGGTTTAGTGATGAGATTTAGCGAATTTAAACCCTTATCTACTTTACTATAAACCCTTTTTTATAATAGTTGAATCATCTCAAACATTCAAAACTTTTAAAGGTTTCGTGAATTAGTTGCGTGATTTTAATAGAATTGTTGATCAGAAAGAACTTCCCTTGTCCCTGGTCTTACCATTTCAGAGCTACGCTTTTATGGATGCTATCATACTGGTTATCCCTTTATTAACTTTAAATGTTTTGATAAGTAAACAGTTGACAGTGATAAATTAAAGAAATTCGATGCAAAATTTGCTATCCTTGTTTTTATTTCACATGATATTCATAATGCCATTTTTTAAGGAAGAACTGAGGAGTCATATTTTGACATCTCTCTTGGATGAGGGTGGTGTATACTTATCAAGGTGGTGTATCCATCCCTCTTATTTTGCTTAAGGGCGGTTACACCTCCTCCCATTCTGAACGCTTCTGTTTTTAAATGTACTGAATCGAACGATAGGTTTTCCTAAATCACTTCACTAATCTTGTTGCCCTTTAAACCAGGAGGGGACATTGGGCTGTAATTACACAAGTTCCCAAGTTTTATAATAATATTTTCTTATTAGTTCACTTAAAACTTTGGGGACTTTTATTGAATTTTTTATTAGTTGGTTCAGTAAGTTGGGTGTCTAAACGTTTAAACCACTAATTGTAATCATTCTAATCGACAGAAAGGTTAATTTTGTTTATCACAGTGTGGATGTATGCACATCAATTTATCCCTTTGATCCCTGCCTTTAAACGCACAGCTGCCAATCTTTTTGCAAAAAAAAAGCATCAGAGAATAAGAGGACAATGGCAGATAAATTATTATTCCCCCAAAGTTGATAGTACAAAATGTTGAACAACTGAAATTTGGAACGTTACTTTATTTTCCAGAATGGCTTCGAAACCGATTAATATCCGGTGGAACCGGTTCTCAGTCATATTGAACAATCATCGAATAATAGACAATTTCCCACGAATATTAAAATAAATATCATAAAAATTAATACTAATTTTGTTAGCCCCGAGGGTACTCACCTAGATAGACTTCCAACTAGTTGCCCTTGTGAACTGAAGTCACTAGTAAATCTTTCAAGTAGCGAAGTTACTCTTTAATTTAGAATGTCCGTTTGTTTAAAATGTAACAACAACGCTTTGACATTAACTTTGACGCAGATAGACATATTATACGAAAGAGCAAAATTTTTGTGACCTGTTCAGTGATTGTTTCCTAATTAATATGCTGCAACTATGGACAGACTAAGATGTCTAAGTTTTTTTTTTGAGGGGGGGGGGGAGGTACAATCTTTATATGATATAGACAAGGACCTCAAAGCTTTTTTAAATTTTTTTTTTTGGTGGGGGTAGACAAATTTATACATTTTGGATGTTCCTACGGTACCACAAAATTCATTTAGAGGGGGTAATCAACCCTTTACCCCCCTCCCCCCCTTGGACGTCCCTGTAGACAGACATCTAGTTTCATTACCTCTATTGTTAGGGTATTCCTTCCACGAGAATTGCGGGTCAGCTTGTGATGTAACATATAATACACGCGAAGCTTACCATTCTATGATTGGCCAAAGGATTTTCACGTCCAATCTCCGTGTGCATCTGAATCCTAACTTCAGAGAATCAGGGCTACATACTTACATACATAGGGTATTCTTTTAATTTTTTTTTCAACACAACCATAAAGAAAATGAACATATATTTAAGAAGAAAATCACATCTATAAAATACATTTAGATATTCAAGATTGAGAGAAAAATATTCATTATACAGTGTGTTTTTTTATGAGAACTTTTTTGAGAGCAGTTTACCCCACTTATAGTTATCAGAATTTATTGGTTAATGGCTTATTTTCTTCGTATTTTAATGCAATTAATAGAACATTAAAAAAATATTTCAGTTTTTTAATTAAAAAGTACAGTAAAATCTAAAATTCAAAACTTAGTTGACAACATCAAAATGGTTTTAGCGCATTTTTCTTATGCTCAAATCTTCTACCCTTTGCAAGAAAAAAAATGGATTTTCAGTAGTCGACTTTGGGGGGCCAGTACTCCCTTCCTGATTGAGATATGACCTGCAAACTTTAATATATTCTAGTACATGTCCCCAATAGTATCTGTATTAATTTTTAGCTCTAGATCTCAACTTTGAAGCGTTTTGCAGCCATTCTTGCAAAAGGTAAAACATTTGAACATAAGAAAAATGCGCTAAAACCATTTTTAGATGTTGACACCTAAGTTTTGAATTTTACATTTTACTGTAATTTTTAAACAAAAACTGTAATATTTTTTTAATGTTCTATTAATTGCATTAAAAAATGAAGAAAATAAGCCATTAATCATTAAATTCTGATAACTTTAAGTGGGGTAAAATTGCTTTCAAAAAAGTTCTCATAAAAAACACACTGTATTTACTGAAATGGTTAGTTAGCTTCCATATGTAATATGTTATGTACTTATTTTGGATTAAATTCATTAATCTATTTAAGTTTTGTTTTTTCCTTAAATTACGGTTTATGAGTTATTATAATTTTTAAGACCATCAGCAAAAAAGAAAATAGTAAACATGAGAAAAATAAGAGGTAAACCGAATTTGCTGAACTTTAGGCTGAGATTCTTCACTCTTAGAGAGTGAGAGTTAGACCTTTGCATGATGTGTACAACTGTGTGGATTGAAATCACCACAAAGGGGTAGATAAAGGTGACGATCATCCAGATATCAATCCTCTTGATGTAGAGTGTGGGGGGCAGGGAGTTGAACACGTCAATGAAGAGAGAGGCCAGGGTCATCAGGACAGTTGCGTTGATGGCAATGATGCCTTCAAAACTTTCATGTCCGACAAAGTAGTTGGTCAGTTGGTTGATCAGCACTGTTCAAAATTTGATGTTTTCATTTGATCAGTTTAGAATAAGAATGTAAGGTTCAGCTACCCCTAACTGCCTCTGAGAAACAAACAGTTTTGTTTATTTTTCCAAACAAAATAATTCAAAACATCCAAAAAGCTAAATTTAACATATTAAGACTTCAAAAGAAAAACATCATTATCTATAATACAAAGTAGCTTGATGTCTGTCCCATAAGATCTCGGTAACCACTGAACCGATTAGATTCTACTCTTTAGTGAATATATCTACTGGACCTGTGGTGGTTTTAAGCTATTTTCAAAACACAAAAAACCTCAATTTTTTCTATTCGGTTAATTTAAAATGTTTTGGTTGAAGCACCAGAGATTCATAATTTACATTACCTCTTGGGGCAAAGCCCCTATAGGCTAGGGGCAAAACCGCTAGTTATGAATATAAAGTGTTAGTACATTTATTATTCAAGAAGATTATGGACATACTAACAATTTATTTTAGAGATGCTTTGCATACAACGTTATGCAAAATGATCCCAGGAACGCAAGTTCCAAAAAAAAAACAAATGGGATGGGATGATTTAATTATTTGATATAAGATATTGCTTTCAAAAAATCTAAATAGGACAATTTATCATGCCTTAGGTAATGATATCAGCTATAGGTTAAGGATGGAAGTACATATCAACCCTAATCCTAGAAAATCTTTGCTTTGAATGATTTTGAAAACATCAGTTTAATTTCCTAGAGTAATTGTTGGCAAAATTGTGTTTAACAAAATCGGGTTCAGGTTTCTCTTCATCTTTAACTGAATGCTATACATTGTATATCCCTAAGCATAATATGAGGTTTAGAATATCTATTAGATATATTTGTGATGATCAAAAAAGAAGATCTTAGACATGTTTTATCACGTTTTCATTTACCTCGAATGTGCTGTTCTTGACTTCATTGAGTTCAATTTGAAAAGTGGAATAAGAAGTTGCATTATTTCTTACATCTGTTTTCAGGCTCATGTTGGCATTCCCATTGGCAACATAAATGTCCAATTTACATACCTATAATAGTGGCATTTATGTTTACTTTTTAAATGTTAAGCCTACAACATTGATAAAATTGGAGAGGCGTCGGTGACACTTTTTGAAAATAAACTCAAACTCAGAATAAGCAAGTGTTACACACCGGTGTCCTGGATAGAAAACAGGTTTTTTTTGAGTTACGTATGACAAGACCTGTATTTCTATGACCGGGCGTGTATGACGGTTCAGCACATAACTTCCATTAAATCACAGCTGATCATTTTTGTGGATTTTTTTGAAAATTACTTTTTTACCCAGATTTTCATAGTTTTTCCCCAAAAAATCACAATCTTCTCATATTTACAGCTTAGTTAATCTAAATTTATTTCAAAGAAAAGTATAATAGATGACAGCTGAACCAAAGATTATGTTATTATCAATAACAAGATCTTTCAGAATCAATTGACTAATCTAAGATTTGTAGTCTTTAAGTTGGGTAAAAGTTATTTGAAGTTGTTATTTGAATTAATGTCTAAACATTTAAACAAAACTCTTGTTTACTCTGGCCTTTAAGGTATTCAGGTAAACATTGCCACCTGAAAGTATTGTGACAGGGTGGTTTTAGCTGTTCTGGGTAATGAGTTTGGAACTACTGCAGTTCATGGTAAAATATTGCTGATAACAAACGCTTCCTGGTTTATGATTTGACAGTAGATGGCTGTTCTCAGATCAGCTTTTCCAGCAAACAGTAGGCTGTCCCAGCTGGCATTACTAAATACGGAACTGCAGTAGAATATCAGAGACTGGCAAATTGCTTTTTATGTTTTACTATGACTTACTTTTTTTTCCCTCTGGTGGAGTGAGCTTAAAGCATTTTGTTTTTGGGGTTTAGTTTGTTACTAGGCTCCTTAACAAGATTGGCGATATAGAAAAGATTGTCACATGTAACACCTAAGAACCTAGAATGTCTGACTTATGGTACTGTTTCAACTATGACTACAGTGCCTGCTTCATTCGAAAAGGTGGTAAAGACTATTGTAGATAATTTGGCTGGAGAAATGAATGGGTTCTGACTTTTTAACCAATCATTAAGAACTGCTAAGTAAGCTTTTATGTCCTTGACATAAGGATAAATAAGGGACCTATGCTGTTGGAGTTGTCAACAGAGGGAACTAGATGTAATTAGAGTGAGGTGTTGGCATTTATGAAATTTACAGTTCAAATAGTATATTGTATAGGACCCCTCCTTGTAGGTCAGCCTGTTTGGCAGATTTGTATGTATATTTAGATCCTCTGATAACAACAAATTGTTGTCTACCTCTAAGGTATTCACATAAAAACGTTACATGTACTCATTCAAGTCTAGTGCATTAATATTATGCAGTAGAACCTCATTGTTTACAGTGTCAAAAGCCTTTGAAAGATAAATAGCAACTGGCACTGTTCTGATAACTGGTTTCTTATTGTTTGCAAGTTTAACAGCATCATTCATGTAAGGACGAATCATGCATGCAGGATAAAGAAGTGAGACAGGGCAGTAGCTGGAACCCTGATTGTCAAGTTTCCCTGGTTTCAGTAATGAAATAATTTTACCAGTCCTCCATATGCTTGGTGTCTAGAAGTGATTTACTTGTCAATACTACAATGAAAACATTGTACAAAATCATTGCTGATTCTGATTTGTTTAAACTTTTTTGGTGGAACCTCAGAGGAACCTTGTATCACATCCAGGATCTATGTTTTACCTACAAATCTTAGAATAGTCAATTGATGTTATTAATCTTGTTATAGCTGTCATCTATTATACTTTTTTGCATGAATTAAGAATAACTAAGCTGAAAATGTGAGAACATTGTGATTGTTTTTTGAGAAAAACTATGAAAATATGGGTAAAAAAGTAATTTTCAAAAAAATCCACAAAAATGATCAGCTGTGATTTAATGAAAGTTATGTGCTGAACCGTCATACACGCCCGGTCATAGAAATATAGGTCTTGTCATACGTAACTCAAAAAAAACCTGTTTTCTATCCAGGACACCGGTGTACAGGCTAATATGATTTTTCTTGGCAGTAGCTTTAATGTAATAGAACATTTAAGAATTAGCTTTGGAACTGTAAAGTAGTTATTTCTAGCATTGCATTGTGAACAGCTTTCTGTTGTAGTAAACTGGATATGATTCGATGATGGACATAGTTTTTTCATATGGATGAGATCTTTTTCTAATCCACTGGATATGAATATGAGAAAAATATTACTGTAATTTTATAACTGTTATGAATGAAAGTGAAAGTTACTGACAGTTGGGTACTTGCATGTGGCTCATTCTTCCTGTCAAGATTATCTTAATTCCATGTAATGCAAGTAGTCCTCACACTACCAGCTCTTATAAAGTCCCAGGTGTATTACATATTTTAAATGAAACTTCTTGTATCTAATATCTGTGAAATACACCACTAAACTGAACACAAGATGGCAGAGATGCGCCGAGATAACCCAAATAAACAATGCATTTCCAATACATTTACTCCTATAAAAATATAACTAACCTGTGTGTCAAATGGGTAGTCCTGCCAGTTGAAATTGCAGAGAAGCCTCTGGGTGTACTCATTCTGTTTAACAATTAAAACATCTTTTCCATTGTACACATAATTCATCACATAGTTTTCAAGTTCATTGACAAAAGATGCATCTGGTTGGATTAGGCTTGCTTTCACTTTACTTTGGAGCTCTTGTTGTAGATAAAGTGTGTGGACAGTGTCTTCAGTGTTGGAAAATACATAGTCTGGAACCCAAATATGTGACCATTCAGCCAGTGGTATTTTCATACTGGTAGAAAATATGATGATTTGTGTGTCTTAAGTTAGTTGATCTCAAAGAAAATCTTAGGGATTAATGCAATTTTTAAGGTATTATATTTAAATCATTTTATTCCTTGATTTAGAGTTAAGATTTCTGAATTTCAGCCTATTATCAGTCCAGTTTGATATGATTTCAAACTTCAACATAAAGTTTGAATGAATTGGTTCCAATTGTGTCACCATCTTCAGAAAAATTCTAAAACATTCAAAATATACACCAAACCAAATATTCATTGTACTTTCTATTCTGTAATCAGGTCAAGAATACATAGAAAGTGAAAACATAACAAAAATAAGCAAAAACCAAACAATTGATCTCATTGGTCCAAAATTCTAATACATTTTAAGTACTTGCACATTTCAAACTATTTTAGACTTTTAAAATCCTGTCCTGTAGGTATGCAGATTAGACTGTGTTGTCAGTAATTAGAATTCAAAGTTGTTATTCTGTGAAAAGAAATTAAACCATGAAATATTTTTTCCAAGTTTAAAATTACCCAATTTGCAATTCAAAAAGCTGATCACTGTCTGTAGTAGGGCCATCTCTGTTGTAATTTTCAAATTTGTACACAATTGTGCAGTTGGTTTCATCAAGCTGATCTAAACCATTTATACAATTACAACAGGTTAAATTTTCTTACTGATTATTGATTTTCTTACTTAAAATTTTTAGTAGTAAAGTTACTATATTATTTACATGCATATGTCTGAAACATTTAAAGGAAACATGATCTATTTGTAAGATTGTAAGATTTTGTGAACAATACTTGGTAATATCCTCTAAGAAATTTTTTTTTTCAATTTTGAAAATTTGAGTAATTTCTAAGAGGAGAACGCCCATTACTCATTTGAGCATCTAATAGTTAATATAGCTTGATCTGTCAGTCTGACAGTAATGCAATGAGAGACATGGAACTTACTGACATATTGATTTAAATTTCTTGAAAAGATTTTCTTAATTCTTTTTTGGTCTTCTGTAAAGTTGAGAAAGGCATAGAATTTATGTAGGGTTAATAAAATTTACTCAACTAGATATTTCACTGAGAGACCTAATATATTAAATTTTCTGCCAATTAAGTAAGTTTTCTTCCATATTTATAACAAGTCATACCTACTGGGCAATCAATTTGTTCATTACATCTGTTTCCCATAGGTAAACATGTTCCATCACCACATCCAAACTCTTCTTTCCCACAAGCATTTAACACTACCTCAACCTTGCCACCAAAGCAATCATTCCAGAGTTTGTTACCTATTGGTAACCCCATACTCCAAATTGTCAAGAGGGTATGACCTTCATCTGATACAAGTGACCAAGGGGCATGTTTAGTTTCTTTACTAATTTTTGATCCACCAAAGCCACGGAATTCCAAATTCATTATTGATATGTTGCTGTTTGTTTCAATATTCTCAGCATCTAAAATAAATTCCATCTCTGCATATCGGGGAAATATTTTCTCAATATTGTGAATATAGAAAAGTAGCTCATTTTCAATGTCACAAGCTATATTCCCCTCAAGTTCACATGGGTAATCCGCTACTAATGTTGAATTTAATTGTAGAAATATAACACAGTTTTCTATTTCTTTTCCATTAGGTTCTCCCCATTTCCAGCTCAGACTAGTAGTGTTCATATTTAACCCATAAGGGGACATGAAAATGTTTTCATGCAACTCATCAGAGAAACCAGTCCATATATATTGATCAATAAATGGCATTCCAGTTTGAATTTTTGTCTGTTCAATTGAAGTGGTGAATACATGCATCTTTGAATTCAGTTGTCTAAATATTAAATAGTCATTTATGTCCCATTTTAAAACATAAATATGTTTCAAGAAAGAAATACACAAATAAACTTAGATGTAAAATTATACCAACCTGCAAGCAGTCAATCCTTCCATGTAAGAATACTTTTGGGGAAGTATTGTTAAACCAAGAGTTTCTGGTTCACATAACTCTGATAATTGTTTGTTCCTAATTCCAATGAGTTTTGATTCTATGACATAATTTGTATACCAGGTCAGAATGTTTCCTTTTGATACTGATTGTTTGCATCTGGTCCAGTTCTCCATTTCTTCATCTAGATTAGAAATCATCAATGGGGATGGAAAATAAATCTTACTTGAAAGTATTATGAAACAACCTATCCTTGTCAAGAGTTGAATAGTACCAGAAAATATTTGAATTTACCTGACAATGTGTAATCCCATAGTTGGATATCAGATACTCTTCCAGATTTTAGGATGTTAATTTCAATTACACTTGCAGCAGTTAGGTCATATGCAGTAGCATTACCAAGGTATTCAGTCCTTTCTTCAAGTTTAGGTTTGCCATTACTGTTTCATGAAGATATTGAATTCAAAACTGTGTTGAATAAAAAATTACCCTCCCTTTAATAAGCCCTTGAATTTAATTAAGTAATATATTTTTTTAATAATTGGTTTGATATCAATAGATTGTCCTGACAAACTTAGCAGTTTGACCAATGAAATCTGAAATGATAATATGTTTACTTGTACTCATAAAACTTCTGTTTAGAAAACAAATATGAAAATACCTAAAACAAAGCATACACTATGCCACTTAAATGGTCGCATCTCCACATTAAACATCAGAAACTAAACAAGAAATTATATATGAATAGAGGTTCACTCAAAGGAGCCTGCATGAAATACACCACTTTAATTGAAAGACTGCAACAATGCAGGGAGTAAGGGAGGGGACAATGGATCGAATATTCAATTTTAAAGGAGTCTCAGACTTTGGGGACTGGCTTAAAGGGAATGTGCACTAGGGTGGGTTCATATCGGAATTAGACAAAGCGGGGATATGCAACAGATAAAATTAACCTTAAAAACATTTCTGACCGAAAAAGAATTTAAAAAAATTGAGTTTTAGAACACGACCACTTAAAAATATAATTCATTACTTATTAGTATGCAAAGATGACATTCAAAATTTTTTTTGAATCAGAACTATGGCTTCATGGTGCTCCCTGGAAAGGCCTTGAGGAGCTGAATCAGGAACTTTTGTCCGTTTCAAAATATCTCGTTCCTAGCCTTAGAAATCACTAAAAAACCAAAAAAAATTTAAGGTTTATTGAGAATTGTCCAATTTGTAGAGGTTTTTTAGATTTTCTCAGGCTAGGAACGAGATTTTTGAAACGGACAATAGTTCCTGACTCAGCTCCTCAAGGCATTTTCAGGGAGCACCATGAAGCCATAGTTCTTATTCAATAAATTTTTGACTCCCATTTACAAATAGCTTTACAATTGAATGTCTGGTCGTCAGCGGTTTTAAGACTTAGGATAAATTTTAAATCATTCAGAGGTGTATTATATCTATATAAATTAAGTCCAGATCCCCGCTTTGGCCTCAGAAAAAAAATGTCCAAAATCAACCCACCCTAATGTGCACGAATACAGCAGATTCTTACTGATTTTGGGGACTTGCGCATCAATGCCCCGCTAACTAGCTGAGCTAGTTTTGAATATGCAGACAGAAAAGTTTGTTATTTATCGCTGGTTTTAAAAAATATTTTTTCCCAAGAAAATGTCTTTTCATGTATAGAAACTCTACTGTGATATTTATGTATTAAATATTCTAAGAACCGTTTGATTTTAGGGGTCAGTTATAAATATATCAGAAGGGTTGAGGTAGTTCTAAACCAAGATTTTTCTAGTGATTAATTACAGAATGTCTACTACATTGTGATGTGTTGATAATTTAATTTTCAAGTAAATGATTTTTTTCTTAGAAATAATTTTGTTCTAAATTAGGTTACCATGATCCCTTTACAATTTTGGTAAAATTTTCTTGATAAATCTGGTTTTCATTGCTTTTCAGCGAACCCTCTTAAATTGAATTAATTGCCCATTGTCCCCTCCCTTACTCCCTGGCAACAATTACATATCAATGTAAGTACTAAACAGTATATGTGACATTCTAACTTTATACTCAAAATAAAGTTATGATTTTGCTTCTAGCTAGTGAAGTTTAATATTGAAATATTTTAATTGGGGGTTAGAAAAATATCCCTAAAATAACAATTTAAAATGTTTGCTGACAACTTTTTCTAATTGAAGCCTGAGGCTTAAAATTTAGGGTATTTAGTCTAATTGTGGCAGTCTTTCAGCAGTTAAAGTAGTGTATTTCCCACAGGTTTCATATAAGTAACTCAATAAAAAACTGTTTTTAAACTAACCTGAACAACATGAACCTGGACTTGAAAATAATTGTAATCATCTCCAATTGTACGCATTAAGAAGAGGTTATCATCGATGTTTCTAGTGTTCTTTTCCTTGATGCTACAAGTATAAAATTTATGAAGATTAAGGCTCCATTTTTTTTTCTCTTTATTTCTCTTGTAGGCAAAGGTGTCTTTACACCACCCCTAAAAGTCCAAAAGAAATATTTAATTTCTTGTCTCGTATTCATTTGAAACTGATTAATATCCAGTGGATAAGAACCGGTTATCATCCATACGAAAAAAGTATGTCTAGCATTGTATTATATCCAGTTTTCATAAGATTAAAATAAGTTTTTTGAGCCTGTGCCTTCAGTATCTTGGGACTAGAAAAAACTGGTTTTAATCTTACAATTGTACATTTTATATCCGTAGAAAGCTGTTTATAATACAATACTATAACTATTCTGATAAAGAAATTTTGGCTCAATACCAGCTGAGTATCCACAAATTCCCCAATAGTAGCTGAGTATCCACACTGATAAAGAAATTTTGGCTCAATTCCAGCTGAGTATCCACAAATTCCCCAATAATAGCTGAGTATCCACACATATTTCCCAAGAGTAGTTGAATATACACACTTTTCCCCTATGGTAGTTGAATATATACAATAGTTTCCTATTGGTATTTTCAAATTATCCTTTCATAATGCTGATTCCCATGAAAATAAAGCACATTAATGCAAGCAATTCACACTTATCATTTAACTTTAATACAGATTTAGGAACCAAATATTGAAAATCCATAAAATCGAGGCTCTGAAATGAAAGGACAAACTAACATTAACAGGATGATAATGCATAAGTCTATATAAAAGTACTAGCGGCTTCGCCCCTAGCCTCTAGGGGCTTTGCCCCGAGAGGTTTGGTCAAACCAATTTTTCGTATTTTAGATTTAAAGATTTTTTTTAAAAAATTTCTTTGGGGGGGGGGGGAATCGACCCCACTATTTTGATTTTGGTTTTAAAATGAAAAAAAAATTGACTTATGAGAAGCTACCCTTTAAAGGAGAACCTGATCGGTTCTGCTGTTAGCAAAATCCTTCGCTACAAACAGACAGACAGTTAAACATCGTTCTACTTTGTATTATAGATTGTAATTATAGTGAAGGAGGATAAAGGAGGATGTGCTTAAGGACCATTTGGGCAGGGGGGGGGGGGGTTACTCGAGAACCATTAGAGCTAGAGGGAGCTAATTTTGGATTTAAGCTTCTATGGGGCCAAAGTTACTTTTAAAATTATCGTCGACCCCCCACCCCCCCCCCGAAATTTTTTTTTTGGGGGGGGGTAAAAAAATTTTTTATTGCATTTCTCGCCGAATTAGGCAATTTGGAATCATTTGAGACCATGTTATTTTTTTTAAAAAATTTTCGCCTTACAAGCAACCCTGCGGGGGGACATTTTTTTCAAATTCTCGTTTATGAAGATCTTAAATACAGTATGCTACTCTCTTAGTTTTAAAGATAATTGGATGAAATCTTTTTGATTGTGTCACTAATTACCCCAAGTTTTGGTATCTTTAAAAAAAAACGGCGGCGGGACTGCCGCTCCCGCCGTCCGCCGCCGTTTTCCGCCACCAAAAAAGAAATTTTTGATTGCATTTCTCGCCGAATTAGGCAATTTAGAATCATTTTGCTCCACAAGCCCCTAGAAGGAAAGTCCCAATATGAAATCTGTAATGGTTCATTGATTCAGCTATGTTTAAAAAGTATTATTTAAAAAAATCAGGTTGATATCTTTAAAAATAAGCTCAGAACTCATATTTTTAGTGTTTGGGGTTTTTTTGTGCTCCACAAGCCCCAAGAAGGAAAGTCCCAAAATGAAATCTGTAATAGTTCGTTGATTCAGTTATGTTAAAAAAATATTATATAAAAAAACCAGGTTGATATCTTTAATAATAAGCTCAAAGCTCATATTTTTAGTGTTTGGGGGTTTTTGTGCTCCACAAGCCCTAAGAAGGAAAGTCCCAAAATGAAATCTGTAATAGTTCGTTGATTCAGTTATGTTAAAAGAGTATTATTTTTTTAAAATCAGGTTGATATCTTTAAAAATAAGCTCAAAACTCATATTTTTAGCGTTTGGGGGGTTTTTGTGCTCCACAAGCCCCAAGAAGGAAAGTGCCGAAATTCAATTTTCAAAATTTTATGGCCCTCCCAAACTTTATACTGAATTTCATTTCCTATAACTGTACAAACTTCCCCCCCCCCCCTTACTTCAAGTTTTGGTATCTTTAAAAAAAAAAACGGCGGCGGGACCGCCGCTCCCGCCGTCCGCCACCAAAATTTTTTTTTTATTGCATTTCTTGCCGAATTGGGCAATTTGGAATCATTTGAGACCATGTTATTTTTTTCAAAACGGAAAACGGCGGCGGACGGCGGGAGCGGCGGTCCCGCCGCCGTTTTTTTTTAAAGATACCAAAACTTGGGGTAATAAGTGACACAATCAAAAAGATTTCATCCAATTATCTCTAAAACTAAGGGAGTAGCATACTGTATTTAAGATATACCTTCATAAACGAGAATTTGAAAATAGGAAATGAAATTCAGTATAAAAGTTTGGGAGGACCGTGTGGGCTTGTTTTTATAGTTATCAACCTAATTCTTTTTGTAGGCTCTCTTATATGACTGGATGTACACATAAAACTTTGAAAATTGAATTTCGGCACTTTCCTTCTTGGGGCTTGTGGAGCACAAAACCCCCCCAAACGCTAAAAATATGAGTTCTGAGCTTATTTTTAAAGATATCAACCTGATTTTTTTAAATGATACTTTTTTAACATAACTGAATCAACGAACCATTACAAGTTTCATTTTGGGACTTTCCTTCTAGGGGCTTGTGGAGCAAAAGACCCCCAAAAACTAAAAATATGCGTTCTGAGCTTATTTTTAAAGATATCAACCTGATTTTTTTTTTAAATGATACTTTTTTAACTTAACTGAATCAACGAACTATTACAGATTTCATTTTGGGACTCTCCTTCTAGGGGCTTGTGGAGCAAAAGACCCCCAAAAACACTAAAAATGTGCGTTCTGAGCTTATTTTAAAGATACCAACCTGATTTTTTTTAAATAATACTTTTTAAACATAACTGAATCAACGAACCATTACAGATTTCATTTTGGGACTTTCCTTCTAGGGGCTTGTGGAGCAAAAGACCCCCAAAAACACTAAGAATATGAGTTCTGAGCTTATTTTTAAAGATATCAACCTGATTTTTTTAGGGAAACTCCCGCCATCCGCCACCAAAAAATTTTTTTTTATTGCATTTCTTGCCGAATTGGGCAATTTGGAATCATTTGAGACCATGTTATTTTTTTCAAAACGGAAAACGGCGGCGGATGGCGGGAGCGTCGGTCCCGCCGCCGTTTTTTTTTAAAGATACTAAAACTTGGGGTAATAAGTGACACAATCAAAAAGATTTCATCCAATTATCTCTAAAACTAAGGGAGTAGCATACTGTATTTAAGATATACCTTCATAAACGAGAATTTGAAAAAAATGACTAAGTCCCCCCCGCAGGGTTGCTTGTTAGGGGAAAAATTTTTGAAAAAATAATATGGTCTCAAATGATTCTAAATTGCCTAATTCGGCGAGAAAGTCCCCCCGCAGGGTTGGTTGTAAGGGGAAAAATTTTTGAAAAAAATAACATGAACTCAAATGATTCCAAATTGCCTAATTCGGCGAGAAATATAATAAAAAAATTTTTTGGTGGCGGCGGAAAAGGCGGCGGGAGCGGCGGTCCGGCCGCCGTTTTTTTTTAAAGATACCAATAGTTGGGGTAATTAGTGACCCAGCCCAAAAGATTTCATCCAATTATCTCTAAAACTAAGAGAGTAGCATACTGTATTTAAGATATACCTTCATAAACGAGAATTTGAAAAAAATGACTAAGTCCCCCCCGCAGGGTTGCTTGTTAGGGGAAAAATTTTTGAAAAAATAACATGGTCTCAAATGATTCTAAATTGCCTAATTCGGCGAGAAATGCAATCAAAAATTTCTTTTTTGGTGGCGGCGGAAAACGGCGGCGGACGGCGGGAGCGGCGGTCCCGCCGCCGTTTTTTTTTAAAGATACCAAAACTTGGGGTAATTAGTGACACAATCAAAAAGATTTCATCCAATTATCTTTAAAACTAAGAGAGTAGCATACTGTATTTAAGATATACCTTCATAAACGGTCCCGCCGCCGTTTTTTTTTAAAGATACCAAAACTTGGGGTAATAAGTCCCCCCGCAGGGTTGCTTGTAAGGCGAAAAATTTTTGAAAAAAATAACATGGTCTCAAATGATTCCAAATTGCCTAATTCGGCGAGAAATGCAATAAAAAATTTTTACCCCCCCCCCAAAAAAAAAAAAAATTTGGGGGGGGGTGGGAGGTCGACGATAATTTTAAAAGTAACTTTGGCCCCATAGAAGCTTAAATCCAAAATTAGCTCCCTCTAGCTCTAAGGGTTCTCGAGTAAACCCCCCCCCCTGCCCAAATGGTCCTTAAGCACATCCTCCTTTGTTGCAAATTTGCTTAAGTATATGCTACTGTTTAAGGACATACTGACATTTTTAGGACTTGATTATTGAGATGCTTCGCTTATAACATTGTACCTTATAGTAATAAGAATCAGTATTCCATAAATTAGATATCCTCAAACTTATTAATAATAAATACCATTTAAGAATAAATCAATCCACGTATGTTTTTGTCTTGAATTTAAGTACAAAGAAGCCGAAAAATCTCCACCCACTCATAGGCGTCCAAGGGGGGGGGGGGGGTAATGGGGCGATTACCCCCCCCCAAACGAATTTGGGGGTGCCCTCCAAATTTTTTTTCATTTTACCCCCCCCCCCCCATTTAAAATTTACCCCTTCCCTGGGGGTGCTGAGGCACCCCCAACCATTTAGGAGGGGGTATTTACCCCACCAAACAATTTTGGGGGGGTAAATACCCCCCCCCAAAAAATAGAAAATCTCTAACAAAAAAAATTTTGGGTATAGTCCTTTCCATGACATCGCTCCATATGGGGCGATGATTTTCTATAGCTCCTTCAAGGAGCTATAGCATAGCCTCTTATCATATGGAGCGATGTGATAGCCCCTTTTAAGGAGCGTTCATATCGCCTCTTATGATAAGAGGCTATGCTATAGCTCCTTCATGGCCTCTTAATAGCTCCTTTAAAGGGGCGTTCATATCGCCTCTTATGATAAGAGGCTATGCTATAGCCCCATGATGGCTCCTTTATAGCCTCTCCATCGCCCCTCCGTAGTCCCTTACCTTAATTTATATAACAACCCACTTGATGGCCCCTACATCGCTCCTCCATCGCCCCTTCTCCAAATTTATATTACATTGTACTTTGATGGCCCCTACATCGCTCCTACATCGCCCCTTCATCGCTCCTACATCGCTCCTTCATCGCTCCTTCTCCAAATTTATATTAAATTGTACTGTGATGGCCCCTACATCGCTCCTACATCGCTCCTTCTCCAAATTAATATTAAATTGTACTGTGATGGCCCCTACATCGCTCCTACATCGCTCCTTCATCGCTCCTACATCGCCCCTTCATCGCTCCTTCTCCAAATTTATATTAAATTGCAACTTGATGGCCCCTACATCGCTGCTACATCGCTCCTTCATCGCTCCTACATCGCCCCTCCATCGCTCCTACATCGCTCCTTCTCCAAATTTATATTAAATTGTACTGTGATGGCCCCTACATCGCTCCTACATCGCTCCTTCATCGCTCCTACATCGCCCCTTCATCGCTCCTTCTCCAAATTTATATTACATTGTACTTTGATGGCCCCTACATCGCCCCTCCATCGCCCCTCCATCGCTCCTACATCGCCCCTCCATCGCTCCTTCATCGCTCCTTCTCCAAATTTATATTACATTGTACTTTGATGGCCCCTACATCGCCCCTCCATCGCTCCTACATCGCCCCTCCATCGCTCCTACATCGCTCCTTCATCGCTCCTTCTCCAAATTTATATTAAATTGTACTGTGATGGCCCCTACATCGCTCCTACATCGCTCCTTCATCGCTCCTACATCGCCCCTTCATCGCTCCTTCTCCAAATTTATATTACATTGCAACTTGATGGCCCCTACATCGCTCCTCCATCGCTCCTCCATCGCTCCTTCATCGCTCCTACATCGCCCCTTCATCGCTCCTTCTCCAAATTTATATTACATTGCAACTTGATGGCCCCTACATCGCTCCTCCATCGCCCCTTAATAGCCCCTTACCTTAATTTATATAACAAAGCTCCTATATGGCCTCTCTATCGCCCCTTAATAGCCACTTAATTTAATTATATAACATTGCCCCTACATAGCCTCTCCATCGCCCCTTAATAGCCCCTTACCTAAATTTATATAACAAAGCTCCTATATAGCCTCTCCATCGCCCCTTAATAGCCCCTTACCTTAATTATGTAACATAGCCCCTACATAGCCTCTCAATCGCCCCTTAATAGCTCCTTACCTTAATTTATATAACATAGCCCCTATATAGCCTCTCCATCGCCCCTTAATAGCCCCTTACCCTAATCTATATAACATAGCCCCTGCAAAGCCTCTCCATCGCCCCTTAATAGCCCCTTACCTTAATCTATATAACAAAGCTCCTACATAGCCTCTCCATCGCCCCATAATAGCCTCTTACCTTAATTATGTAACATAGACCCTACATAGCCTCTCCATCGCCCCTTAATATCCCCTTACCTTAATTATATAACATAGCTCCTACATAGCCTCCCCATCGCCCCTTAATAGCCCCTTACCCGAATTTATATAACATAGCCCCTAAATAGCCTCTCCATCGCCCCTTAATAGCCCCTTACCTTAATTTATATAAAATAGCCCCTACATAGCCTCTCCATCGCCCCTTAATAGTCCTTTACCTTAATTTATATAAAATAGCCCCTATATAGCCTCTCCATCGCCCCTTAATAGCCAATTTATATAACATAGCCGCTACATAGCCTCTCCATCGCCCCTTAATAGCTCCTTACCTTAATTTATATAACATAGCCTCTCCATCGCCCCTTAATAGCCCTCCATCGCCACTTAAAAGCCCCTTACCTTAATTTATATAACATAGCCTCTACATAGCCTCTCCATCGCCCCTTAATAGCCCCTTATATCCTCCTTCAAAACAGTTATACACCTTCCCAGGATCTATTGGAAGCTACCCTATAAAGGAGAACCATATCGGTTCTGCAGTTAGCGATCTTCTTTGATACATACAGACAATGATCCAGTTACTTTTTATAAGGATTAAAAATAAAATGGCCTAAAGCCATCTCATTACCCATAGGAAGCTTCACTGCAAAGGAGAACCATGTCGGTTTAGTGGTTAGCAAGGTACAGACAGACATACATACAGACAAAGATCCTGTTACTTTATTATAAGGATTAAAATAAAATAGTTATTAACCTCCCCAGGACCTATGAGAAGCTACCCTATTAAGGAGAACGATCTCAGGACCTATAGGAATCTTCACTGTAAAGGAGAACCATATTGGTTCAGCGGTTAGCAAGATCCTTCGGTACAGACAGACATTCATACATACAGACAAAGACTCTGTTAATTTATTTTAAGAAATACAGATAAAATTGTTATAAACCTTTCCAGGCCTAAAACCATCTCAGGACCTAATTTCTGCCGTTGACAACTCGAGTTAAGTTACTATATTATTTTTACAATGTTTAACTTATCTGTTATTATTTGCTGACGAAAAGTTTGGGCAAAAAAAAAGATTTATTCTTCAATGAAATATCTCTCCAGTATAATTTTGGCAAGTGCTAATTTATTAAGAATAAAGTTTGCCACAAATTTACAAAAAAATCTCATTGTCATTTCGCCAGGGAGGATTGGGATAGTTCCCAAAGTGTTATAAGTTGGCTTATCCAAGAGTGCTGTCTAGTCTCCAAAGTTTTATAATACCGTTTTCTTATTCGTTAGATTAACAACCTTGGGGACTTTTTATTGTTTTGTGATTGTTTAGTTTATTAAGTTGAGTGTCTAAATGTTTCAACCACTAATTCTAAACTAAAGAAGGGGTAATTTTGTGAATCATCAATGGGAATAATTAATATATAAACATACATATATATACAGTGTTTTTTTTATGAGAACATTTTTGAAAGCAATTTTACCCTACTTATAGTTATCAGAATTTAATGATTAATGGCTTATTGTCTTCGTTTTTTATGACCATTAACAGAAAAGCAAAAAAATATTTCAGTTTTTATTTAAAAAGTTCAGTAAATTCAAAATTTCAAAACATGGGTGTCAACATCTAAAATAGTTATTTCTCGCATCGTATTATAAACGGCTTTCCGCGGATATAGAAAGTACAATTATGAGATTAAAACTAGTTTTTTTAGCCCCGAGGTGCCGAAGGCACCGGCTAAAAAAACTGGGTTTAATCTTATGATTGTACATATCTATATTCGTAGAAAGCTGGATATAATACGATGCTAGAAATAGTTTTTTCGTATGGATGAGAACCGGTTCCTATCCACCGGATTCAAATGAATACGAGAAATGGTTTTAGCGCATTTTTCTTATGCTCAAATCTTCTACCCTTTCCAAGAATGGAGGGAGTACATTGGGGGGCCAGTATTCCCTCCCTGGTTGAGATATGGCCTTCAAATTTCAAAATTTTCTAGTACATGTCACAAATAGTATCTATATAAATTTTTAGCTCTATATCTCAACTTTGAAGCGTTTTGCAGCCATTCTTGCAAAGGTAGATTATAAGAAAAATGCACTAAAACCATTTTTAGATGTTGACACCTAAGTTTTAAATTTTTTAATTTACTGTACTTTTTGAATAAAAACTGAAATATTTTTTGCTTTTCTATTAAAGGTTATAAAAAAAGAAGAGAATAAGCCATTAATCATTAAATTCTGATAACTATAAGTAAGGTAAAATTGCTTTCAAAAAAGTTCTCATAAAAAAACACACTGTATATATGTATATATATCATTTTATCGACAATCGTCTTATCCCTGTAGATCTCTGATTATCAGAGCATTTTTGAAATATTTGCTGCTTATTTTTTGGCTGCCTTTGGCAAAATAATTTTTTTTCATAAAAAATGTATACAAAATTATCGTATTAATTTGGTAAATATATCATTGCACTTGAATTATTTTTAAGTCACTAACGGCTAATCCCATAGATGACCCTAGGAGTACTTTAATGAATAGATGTGGTGGAGAGGGGGGGGGGGAGGGGGAAGGTTAAGAATTTAAGGGAAGTGATACCTTCCGGGGGCTGAAAGTGTTGGTCCCCTCCCCAAAATGAAAACTTTTCCTGCGAGTAAAATAAGCTTCAATGTAAAGGAGAAGCATATCGGTTCAGTTGATACTGATAAACATCCTGTTACTTTAATGTAAATATTAGTTTAAGGATAGTCTGTATAATCTCAGGGAGAAAGGAAACATTAGGCAATTTTTACAATAGTCTCCAAAGTTTTATAATGAAGTTTTCTTATTCGTTGGCTCAAAACTTTGGGGACTTTTGTCATATTTTGGTTGTAGTGTTGCAATTTTGTGTATCGTTATTAGGGATGGATAAAAATTTATCGGCCATTGTCTTATTCCTTTAGATCCTTGGTATAATCAACTGAATAACAGTTCCAACAACAAAAATTAAGATATTGCTTCGCTTTTTATGGACAAATATCCTGTTATTTTATTATAAGGAAAAAAAATAAACTATCTTAAAATCATCTCAGGACTCAGCGGTTAGCAAGATCCTACGGTATAGACAGACAGACATACATCATATCGGTTTAGCAGCAAACGAGATCCTTTGCTACAGACAAAAAAAACTTTGTATATCGACTAGCGGCTACGCCCCCAGCATCTATTGGCTCTGTATTCAAAGGGGAATGAATAAAAGCCTAAAACCTTCCCAGGACTTAAAATAGAATAGCCTAAAACCATCCCTCGACTTAAAATAAAATAGCCTAAAGCCATTACAAGACAAATATTAAGCTTACCTGAAATAGAAAGCCCAATCTGTTTAGTAGTTATTGAGATCTTAAGTTTCAGAACAGAAAGCCTTACTAACGTGGACAAACGCAGGATATTTCGGACAAATGTCGGAGTGGACATTATATAAGTAAAACGCAGAAGTGTCTATAATATCTTAAAAATTAGGTTTCAACAACATTTGTTTAGTTATCTCTACACAGGTTAGGTTAGGTTAAGATATAAATATACAAATAAGCCCCCTGCAGGGGTTAGGCATATAAAAAAACATATTTGACAGTTGTAAACAATGTGAGAAAAAAATATGTTTTAGTTTAATAAAATGTTCTATCTGTTTCAAACCTTTGCCTTTCGATAGAACTTACCTACTTTGGAAAACTGTCAGACTGATTTTAAAATTTCAGTCTGTGAGAAAAGATATTAAAGATTTTTTTTTGTTTTGAAAGATTTTTATCTTATAAATAAAATAAAAGACACTCCTGCGTTTTACATAAGCAATGTCCACTCCGACGATTGTCCCATTCCTAGGTTTGTCCACTCCAACGTTTGTTTATGTTTTACTACTTTATATAATAGGATAATATGTATTCTTCTTTTATATTTCTCTTTTCTTATTCACTTGCAGCTGCGCTCTTTTTAATGTAAGGAGGCAGAAAAATAGCCTAAACCAATTAGGGGCTTAAATCTGAAAATGAAAAAGCAAAAAACCATCCCATGACCTATGTGAAGCTTCCCTTAAATGGAGAATTTAGTCAGTTTATGAAATTTGTAAGCTTCAGACCAAAAAAAATACTTTTTTTGTTAAAAGAGAAACTTTTCTACAATTAGGGTTAGTCCTTTCGTCATTGCTCTTCTCATTAAGTTAAGCATGTGGTTTTCTCTGCTATTGTTAAAGATAGACTGTTGAGATTTTTAGTGAATATTCCCATGACATATGTATATCCAGTCTATAAATTATTTTGTCTGTCTCTCAATTATGCTTCAAAAGACTTAGGTTTCGTGATAATCTTTGAGTAATAGCATATTCTCTTAAAGTCTGCTCTATAACTTACTTTGTCTGTTTGTCCATTATATGATCCTTATTCAATATTCTATTTAACTAAAAAATTTCATTCTCTTAGTTTATTTTTTTTCTTTATTTCATTATGTTATTATATTATTTATATTTATTTTATTAATTCATTATATTTTCATTATAATTTTCCTTTTTAAATGCGAAACTTTTCTATAGTAAGGTTTGGTTTGTCCGTACGTCCAAACGGTTAGACGACATTTTCTTTAATTTAGACATGTTATAAATATCCTATCGATTTCAAACTTTGCAGAATGATTTCTATAACAGTTGGGTACAATACTATATTCATTACTAGAAAGTATGTACGTCCATTTTTTTGTATAATATCATTGTCCCATTCATCTGGGTTTTGGAGTAATGTTTCTTAGGACAACAAGGTTTAGTATTATAATCAAATACTAAAAATAAAATTATGCCCCTAGCCTCTAGGGGCTTTGCCCCAAGAGGTGATAAAATTTTTTTTTGGCGAAATTCGTAATAGGACCAAGAAAATCTTCAGCAAAAAAAAAATGGGGGGGGGGGGTTTGTTTTTGGGGGGGTTGGGGGTATCCCACCCCCCAAGAAAATAGCCTAAAACCACCACAGGACCAGTAGGTATATTCCCTGAATAGTAGAATATAATCGGTTCAGTGGTTACCGAGATCTTAAGGGACTGACAGACGGACAGACAGACGGACAGACAGACAGACGGATGGACAGACATTCTACTTTGTATTATAGATTTACGCTAATTTTAACAAAATTTATGTTTGACCTCCTGATTTTAGAGCTATGCTTTTGTGAATGTTGTTATCCTTGTTATCTTGCTTTTTTTTCCTTTTTCATAACCTATTATATAAAGTAGTAATCTTTTTTTGTCCGTAGAAAAGCTAACCGCTGAACCTATATGGTTCGCCTTTACAGTGAAGCTTCTTTTAAGTTCATAGAGGGTTTATAATTATTTCGAGGGAGGGTATCTCCACCCTCCCAGAAAATTCACCCCAAGAAAAATATTACCCCATCCCCTCAAAAAATCTTTTTAACTTTTTAAAAGCAAAGCTTTTCTATATTAAGGATCAGTCCGTACGTCCGTAACGGTTAGCTATTTTCGTTAATTTAGGCATGTGATTCCTGTAGTAGAAAGGTACGATTTAGAAAGTCTATAATCATTATCAGAATATCCGTACGTCCATTTTAAGCATACTAATTATTAACTTACAACAAATTTTTATGTATCAAAATTATCCGATTAATCTGATTTCTGGGATACTGATTCCTAGGACAACAAAATAGAATGTTATAAGCGAATCATATCTATAATCAAGTCCAAAAAATGTGAGTACGTCCTTAAGCATTTTCCTGCATGTAAGCAATTTCTCAATAAATTTACTTACAATTTTGTTTCGAATTTTAAATTTATGTTCTGACTATTCAGTTCTGACTCTACATTATTAATGTTCATTAAACTTTTTTCTACCGTTTCAGAGCTTTGCTTTTATAAATGTTGTCATCCTTGTCATCCTTTTAAAACTTAAATTTAAAACTGTAGAGGGTCACATTCCTTCCTTACCTTAATGCCCTACCTTCTATAATGAAGGGGCAATACAATTACAGAGGCTGTACAGGAGCCATAAAGGGCCTATGTTATATAAATTAAGGTAAGGGGCGATGAAGAGGCTATGAAGGGGCTATGTTATATAAATTAAGGTAAGAGGCTATTAAGGGGCGATGGAGAGGCTATGTAGGGGATATGTTATATAATTAAGGTAAGGGGCTATTAAGGGGCGATGGAGATGCTTTGTAGGGCCTATGTTATATAAATTAAGGTAAGAGGCTATTAAGGGGCGATGGAGAGGCTATGTAGGGGCTATGTTATATAAATTAGGGTAAGGGGCTATTAAGGGGCGATGGAGAGGCTATGTAGGGGCTATGTTATATATATTAAGGTAAGGATTATATAAATTAAGGTAAGAGGCTATTAAGGGGCGATGGAGAGGCTATGTAGGGGCTATGCTATATAAATTAAGGTAAGGGGCTATTAAGGGGCGATGGAGAGGCTATGTAGGGCTATGTTATATAAATTAAGGTAAGGGGCTATTAAGGGGCGATGGAGAGGCTATGTAGAGGCTATGTTATATAAATTAAGGTAAGGGGCTATTAAGGGGCGATGGAGGGGCTATGTAGGGGCTAAGTTATATAAATTAAGGTAAGGAGCTATTAAGGGGCGATGGAGAGGCTATGTAGGGGCTATGTTATATAAATTAAGGTAAGGGGCGATGGAGAGGCTATGTAGGGGCTATGCTATATAAATTAAGGTAAGGGGCTATTAAGGGGCGATGGAGAGGCTATGTAGGGCTATGTTATATAAATTAAGGTAAGGGGCTATTAAGGGGCGATGGAGAGGCTATGTAGGGGATATGTTATATAAATTAAGGTAAGGGGCTATTAAGGGGCGATGGAGAGGCTATGTAGGGGCTATGTTATATAAATTAAGGTAAGGAGCTATTAAGGGGCGATGGAGAGGCTATGTAGGGGCTATGTTATATAAATTAAGGTAAGGGGCGATGGAGAGGCTATGTAGGGGCTATGTTATATAAATTAAGGTAATGGGCTTTTAAGGGGCGATGGAGAGGCTATGTAGGGGCTATGCTATATAAATTAAGGTAAGGGGCTATTAAGGGGCGATGGAGAGGCTATGTAGGGCTATGTTATATAAATTAAGGTAAGGGGCTATTAAGGGGCGATGGAGAGGCTATGTAGGGGCTATGCTATATAAATTAAGGTAAGGGGCTATTAAGGGGCGATGGAGAGGCTATGTAGGGCTATGTTATATAAATTAAGGTAAGGGGCTATTAAGGGGCGATGGAGAGGCTATGTAGAGGCTATGTTATATAAATTAAGGTAAGGGGCTATTAAGGGGCGATGGAGAGGCTAAGTAGGGGCTATGTTATATAAATTAAGGTAAGGAGCTATTAAGGGGCGATGGAGAGGCTACGTAGGGGCTATGTTATATAAATTAAGGTAAGGGGCGATGGAGAGGCTATGTAGGGGCTATGTTATATAAATTAAGGTAATGGGCTTTTAAGGGGCGATGGAGAGGCTATGTAGGGGCTATGTTATATAAATTAAGGTAAGGGACTATTAAGGGGAGATGGAGAGGCTATGTAGGAGCTTTGTTATATAAATAAAGGTAAGGGGCTATTAGGGGCGATGGAGAGGCTATGTAGGGGCTTTTTTATATAAATTAAGGTAAGGGACTATTAAGGGGCGATGGAGAGGCTATGTAGGGGCTATGTTATATAAATTAAGGTAAGGAGCTATTAAGGGGCGATGGAGAGGCTATGTAGGGGCTATGTTATATAAATTAAGGTAAGGGGCGATGGAGAGGCTATGTAGGGGCTATGTTATATAAATTAAGGTAATGGGCTTTTAAGGGGCGATGGAGAGGCTATGTAGGGGCTATGCTATATAAATTAAGGTAAGGGGCTATTAAGGGGCGATGGAGAGGCTATGTAGGGCTATGTTATATAAATTAAGGTAAGGGGCTATTAAGGGGCGATGGAGAGGCTATGTAGGGGATATGTTATATAAATTAAGGTAAGGGGCTATTAAGGGGCGATGGAGAGGCTATGTAGGGGCTATGTTATATAAATTAAGGTAAGGAGCTATTAAGGGGCGATGGAGAGGCTATGTAGGGGCTATGTTATATAAATTAAGGTAAGGGGCGATGGAGAGGCTATGTAGGGGCTATGTTATATAAATTAAGGTAATGGGCTTTTAAGGGGCGATGGAGAGGCTATGTAGGGGCTATGCTATATAAATTAAGGTAAGGGGCTATTAAGGGGCGATGGAGAGGCTATGTAGGGCTATGTTATATAAATTAAGGTAAGGGGCTATTAAGGGGCGATGGAGAGGCTATGTAGGGGCTATGCTATATAAATTAAGGTAAGGGGCTATTAAGGGGCGATGGAGAGGCTATGTAGGGCTATGTTATATAAATTAAGGTAA
The DNA here is from genome assembly GCF_053477335.1 of Acartia tonsa. Classification (NCBI taxonomy): domain Eukaryota; kingdom Metazoa; phylum Arthropoda; class Copepoda; order Calanoida; family Acartiidae; genus Acartia; species Acartia tonsa. Next base: position 6,137,510 of record NC_137267.1, on the reverse strand, counting down.
GGGGCTATTAAGGGGCGATGGAGAGGCTATGTAGAGGCTATGTTATATAAATTAAGGTAAGGGGCTATTAAGGGGCGATGGATAGGCTAAGTAGGGGCTATGTTATATAAATTAAGGTAAGGAGCTATTAAGGGGCGATGGAGAGGCTACGTAGGGGCTATGTTATATAAATTAAGGTAAGGGGCGATGGAGAGGCTATGTAGGGGCTATGTTATATAAATTAAGGTAATGGGCTTTTAAGGGGCGATGGAGAGGCTATGTAGGGGCTATGTTATATAAATTAAGGTAAGGGACTATTAAGGGGAGATGGAGAGGCTATGTAGGAGCTTTGTTATATAAACACACCCTGCCTTAACCAAATAAAGGATAAACAAAAATTACCATGAAAACGGACAATCCAACGTTCAAATAGGACCTAGTGCCAAGTAGAATCCATTGAGAATGAAATCCTAGCTGTTCCTTCTTGGCAAATATTTCAGTTTTAAGATTTAGGGTGAAAATCACTAAATTTGCCTAATATACAAGGCAAATCTACCTTTAATACAGGGAGATTAGATGAGGACAATTTTTAAATCAAATAATATCTTAGTCATGTAAAACCAATGAAGCAGTTGTGATTTGACTCGAATCTGGTTAACTTGTCTATGTGTTTTATCTGTTTTCTTAATAATCTCTAATATTAGGGCATAGAATTATTTACACAATGTGTATACACTTAGAATAGAGATGTCTAGAGAACACCTCTGACAATCAGCGAATAGGATAACACTGGAAGAACAATCTGGCTATGTTATTGGTAGAGATGTGTACAAATTTTGGCTCAAAATAGCAAAAAGTTTTCATTTTGTTTGCATAATGAGTCAGCTATAAAAAGTTGCATATCTTAGGATAAAGCTTTGCTTGGTAAAATCATATCCTGTAAAAATGTATTCCCGCATATAATGTAAAATATAGACAAAGGATATATAATAATAAGTCAACTATGAATATTGTATTAGTGTTGTATTTCTTAGGATAGATAATTCAGATTATGGGTTCAGTTTGACAATCTAGATATACTATACTGTTTGGTACAAACCCCTCTTCATAATCCTTGCTTATAGGAAAGCTTAGGATTTGGCAATATTTAGCATGAGATCTTCAGTAAACTTAATGTAACAGACCAAAAGTTCTTGGCTTATATTCATCAACCTTAAGGAGTTAATCTTCAAAATCTCTGAATGGTACCAAACAGTTAGAACAGGGAAATGGATTTTTGGATGTCTGAAGAAATAAGATAAGAAGAATCCTTCTCCTCCATCAATAGTTATAATCATATTCACACTCAGCACAAACCTTAGGTTCCACCAAGGCAGCAAGTTTTTATTAAGTATAAAGCTTTACAACAGCCTAAAGCAGAAGAGAAAATGAAAGAAGAAACATTAACTTGAAGGAAACCTCAACACAACAGAGTAGTAGACATACTTTAATTCATAGTGAGCAAAGGTACATTTGGTACAATTAGAATTAGACTTATGCCCAGTTCACAAACAACTTTTAGAGGTTGACCGATTTATTCTGTAGGTCAACCTAAACAAGTACAACTAACAAATGCCTTTATAAAATCGGTCAACCTAAAGCTTCTTTAGGTCGACCTAAAATTTACAGAGGTCGACCTATGTCTTTTGTGAACTTGGCTTTACATTATATTAAACAAATTTAATTAAGAAAAGCTTCTAAAAGAAACTGATTGATTACAAATTATCACTTATCACTTTAAAATACTTCAAAACACAATATTAAATCAATGAAGCCTGGATTATCATACAGACAAGGAATCAAATAACCTGTATTATCATATCTTAGACCAATAGATATAGTATATCTAGATGGTCAAACTGGACCCATAATCTGTCAAACTTGAAAAATTCTAACATACAAACACAAGCTTTTTTTTGTTATGTACAGTCAAATCATATAATACAGCAATGAAATATTTCCACACAATAATTTATAGAAAGCTAACTTTATCCAAAGAAATTCAACTATTCATAGTTGACTTACTATATATGTTTTATCATATGTTTCACATTATATAAGATAATACATTTTTTACAAGATATGTTTTACCCAAGCAAAGCTTTGTCCTATAAAACTATATATAACTATTTATAGGTGACAAAATTGCAAACAGATTAAAAAAACATTTTGCCCTTTTGAGCTAAAATCTATACACATTTGTACCAATAAGATAGCCAGATTGTTCTTCCAGTATTATCCTATTGGCTGATTTACTGAGGGGGTCTCTAGATATCTCTATTCTAAGTGTATAAACATTGTGTAAAGAATTATATGCCCTAATGTTTGAGATGATTAAGAAAACAAGTAAAACACATTGACAAGTTAACCAGGTTGGAGTCAAATCACAACTGCTTCATTGATTTTACATGACTAAGATATTATTTAATTTAAAAAGTGATCTCATTAGCAATTTTTAGAAAAAAAGTATCTAATTTCCCTGTATTAAAGGTAGATTTGCCTTGTATATTAGGCAAATTTAATGATTTTCACCTTAAATCTTAAAATTGAAATATCTGCCAAGAAGGAACAGCTAGGATTTCATTCTCAATGGATTCTACTTGGCACTAGGTCCTATTTAAACGCTGCATTGTCCGTTTTCATGGTAATTTTTGTTTATTCTTTATATGGTTAAGGCAGGGTGTGTAAATAAAGGTAAGGGGCTATTAGGGGCGATGGAGAGGCTATGTAGGGGCTTTTTTATATAAATTAAGGTAAGGGACTATTAAGGGGCGATGGAGAGGCTATGTAGGGGCTATGTTATATAAATTAAGGTAAGGAGCTATTAAGGGGCGATGGAGAGGCTATGTAGGGGCTATGTTATATAAATTAAGGTAAGGGGCGATGGAGAGGCTATGTAGGGGCTATGTTATATAAATTAAGGTAATGGGCTTTTAAGGGGCGATGGAGAGGCTATGTAGGGGCTATGCTATATAAATTAAGGTAAGGGGCTATTAAGGGGCGATGGAGAGGCTATGTAGGGCTATGTTATATAAATTAAGGTAAGGGGCTATTAAGGGGCGATGGAGAGGCTATGTAGGGGCTATGCTATATAAATTAAGGTAAGGGGCTATTAAGGGGCGATGGAGAGGCTATGTAGGGCTATGTTATATAAATTAAGGTAAGGGGCTATTAAGGGGCGATGGAGAGGCTATGTAGAGGCTATGTTATATAGATTAAGGTAAGGGGCTATTAAGGGGCGATGGAGAGGCTAAGTAGGGGCTATGTTATATAAATTAAGGTAAGGAGCTATTAAGGGGCGATGGAGAGGCTATGTAGGGGCTATGTTATATAAATTAAGGTAAGGGGCGATGGAGAGGCTATGTAGGGGCTATGTTATATAAATTAAGGTAATGGGCTTTTAAGGGGCGATGGAGAGGCTATGTAGGGGCTATGTTATATAAATTAAGGTAAGGGACTATTAAGGGGAGATGGAGAGGCTATGTAGGAGCTTTGTTATATAAATAAAGGTAAGGGGCTATTAGGGGCGATGGAGAGGCTATGTAGGGGCTTTTTTATATAAATTAAGGTAAGGGGCTATTAAGGGGCGATGGAGAGGCTATGTAGGGGCTATGTTATATAAATTAAGGTAAGGAGCTATTAAGGGGCGATGGAGAGGCTATGTAGGGTTTTTTTTTATATAAATTAAGGTAAGGGGCTATTAAGGGGCGATGGGGCGATGGAGGAGCGATGGCGGAGAGATGTAGGGGCCATCAAAGTACAATGTAATATAAATTTGTGGAAGGAGCGATGAAGGGGCGATGTAGGAGCGATGGAGGAGCGATGTAGCAGCGATGTAGGGGCCATCAAGTTGCAATGTTATATAAATTTGGAGAAGGAGCGATGAAGGGGCGATGGAGGAGCGATGTAGGAGCGATGTAGGAGCGATGTAGGAGCGATGTAGGGGTCATCAAGTTGCAATGTAATATAAATTTGGAGAAGGAGCGATGAAGGGGCGATGGAGGAGCGATGTAGGAGCGATGTAGGGGCCATCAAGTTGCAATGTAATATAAATTTGGAGAAGGAGCAATGAAGGGGCGATGTAGGAGCGATGAAGGAGCGATGTAGGAGTGATGTAGGGGCCATCACAGTACAATTTAATATAAATTTGGAGAAGGAGCGATGAAGGGGCGATGTAGGAGCGATGAAGGAGCGATGTAGCAGCGATGTAGGGGCCATCAAGTTGCAATGTAATATAAATTTGTAGAAGGAGCAATGAAGGGGCGATGTAGGAGCGATGTAGGGGCGATGTAGGAGCGATGTAGGGGCCATCACAGTACAATTTAATATAAATTTGGAGAAGGAGCGATGAAGGAGCGATGTAGGAGCGATGAAGGAGCGATGTAGCAGCGATGTAGGGGCCATCAAGTTGCAATGTAATATAAATTTTGAGAAGGAGCGATGAAGGAGCGATGTAGGAGCGATGAAGGAGCGATGTAGGAGCGATGTAGGGGCCATCACAGTACAATGTAATATAAATTTGAAGAAGGAGCGATGAAGGGGCAATGTAGGAGCGATGGAGGGGCGATGTAGGAGCGATGGAGGGGCAATGTAGGGGCCATCAAAGTACAATGTAATATAAATTTGAAGAAGGAGCGATGAAGGGGCGATGTAGGAGCGATGGAGGGGCGATGTAGGGGCCATCAAAGTACAATGTAATATAAATTTGGAGAAGGAGCGATGGAGGAGCGATGAAGGGGCGATGTAGGAGCGATGTAGGGGCCATCAAGGGACTAAGATATATATAATAGTGAAGGGGCCATGAAGAGGCGATATTTAATTAAATAGCCCCTTGGGATAAGAGGACATATCATCTCCTCTTTAGAAGGGGCGATAAAGGAGCGATAAAGGATCATTTAATCGCCTCTTAGGGCAAGGGGCTATTAAATCGCTCCTTTCAAGGAGTCATAACATCGCCTCTTGTTATATGGGGCTATTAAATCGCCCCTTTCAAGGAGCCATTACATCGCCCCTTGTCATAAGAGGCGATCAATTAAAATCATCGCCCCATATGGAGCGATGTCATGGAAAGGACTATACCCAAAATTTTTGCGCGCTTCGCGCGCATTTTTGATGCTAAATTTTTTATAAAATTTAACTTACTCCCCCCAAAAATTTTACCCCGGGGGTAAATTTTGGGGGGGGTAAACAAATTTTACCCCTGCCAACAGATTTCAGGGGGGGTAATTACCCCCCCCCCCCAAGCAAATTTTACCCCCGGGGTAAAAATTTTGGGGGGGGTAAAAAAATTTGCGGCGCGCTTCGCGCGCCATTTTACCCCCCCCCCCCCCAAAACCAAATTACCCCCCCTTAAAAAATTTTTACCCCCCCCAAAATAAAAAGCTTGGACGCCCCTGCACCCACTTATTGCACCTTGCACTTTAAAACAAGGATGACAAAATCATTAAAGGCGTAGTTGGGCATATAATAATCAATTTGATTTGTTGGTAATTACATTCTTTATAATGTGCTTTACAAGAATCATAACGCCAAGTTTGAAATCGACGGACGGACAGACGCACAGACCCTTATTATAAAAAAGCTTCGCTTTTTAAAATGATCAATCTACAGGGCTAATAATCCAATATTTTTTTTGACTAAAAATTCCTAAAGCCACGATTTTATAGAGTTGATATAATTTCCTAGAAATGTAGAAAAACTTTGCTTTCATTTATAACATATGTAAAAAAAATTGTTAAAAAGGTTCAAGAGCAACATGTTTAAAATTGACCCACGGACTTTCTATTATAGAGTTGCTACGCTTCCTAAATCGTACCTTTTGTATTAAATTAATGGGACAATTCTAACATGTATAAATTAACAAAACAGCCGACAAAAATAATTGTTTATAAACTTTTTTTCTCCCAATTTTAGTTGAATAACCACACATTTTCCCAATGGTAGCTGAGTATCCAAAAATGTAGCTGAATATCCACGTGGATACTCAGCTGGTATTGAGCCGAAATTTTTTACTTTAACCACCTGACTTTTATACCTTATAATGCCTTCACTATGCAGTTGTCTAGATTCTTGATAAAACCTAAATTGATATTATCAATATATCATTATTAAATTATTTGAGATAAGTAAGAACATAATTTATTAGTTGTAATGCCTTAAAATTGAAAAAATTATCCTGCTGGAGGTGACCTTATTCCTATTCTTGAAAAAAAAAAATAATCAAATAAAATGATGTAAGATTATTAATTTTTTTTGTTTTCAATAAATTTTAGGTTTTCAATGTGATTTTTGATTTTTTTTCAATATTTTTTCCCACTGTGTTCTAGTGCTCAGTGTAATGATGTAAAATATTAACTGGATGTCTACATTACGTACCTGAAGCAAAATGAGAAATCTTTTACAGAAACTGACTTGTTGATTTCAAGAGAAATGTCTCTGTCCAGAAGTTTACCTTTTGATAAAATGATTTAAAATTGGGTAGGATTACTATTGTATATGTGTCTTGAGTCTACTCCAATAAGGGCACAATTCAAGAATTAACAGAATTGAAGTAATACTTTTAAATTGTTTAAATATGCACAAATATTTTTATTTTAATTTTCATGTAAATTTGTCCGTAATACGATGCTATATACATGATTTCAGTACGTATGCCTGAGAACGGGTTCTAATCCAGCAGATAAAATTCAGTTTTGAAGCCATACTGATAGGATATTTTTTATGTTTTTATTTTAAGTTTCTAAATTACGGCCACAGAAGCCATTAAAATTTTAGATATCTGCAGGATCGCACATGGAACCTAAATTTCCAGTTATTATTATAATTTCACATAGCATTTATTAAGGCCATATTTTAAACAATAAAAGAACCACTTAAAGTGATCGCGAATTTAATTTTTCAAAATGCATTTTCGTTTACCTTTTCGTATTTTTAAAGTAATTTTCAAAGTATAATGCCTTAAAAGTTCAACTAAGTTAGAAAAAAATCAGTTTAAAATGCAAAGAGTATTTCCACATGAAAATAATGTTAAAATCTGTGCAAGAATTAAATTATGAAATAATAAGCTATTTCTTCGCTCACAGATAAAAACAAAAAAAACAATACTTAGGAAATATTTTTATAATACATCTCTAATAATATTTGTCTTCGAACTTTCTTTAAAATGTAATGAAAAAGTTTGGTTTATTTTATAAAATTATTGACCGAATTTCGGTATGCTTGAGCTGGTATAAAGACAATAGAAAAAGTGTTTAAATCTATAGAAAGAATGATATTTAAGAATTAAATTGTTTAAAAAGTAAAAATGTATTATATTTGCTATGTACTTCAGCAAAAAATTCAATCATTTTATTAAAGTTTTTCCATAAAAACAAACATTATTTTTTTTGTTCCAATGAAAAGTTATTGTAATTTGTCACACACACACACACACACACACACACACACGCACACACACACACATACCTTACCTATCTTGCCACACACACGCACACACACACTATCGTAGTATAACACACACACACACTTAACGCACCACCCACGAACCCACTTGCTACATAAATAACCAGGGAATTAGAGGCATAAGACAATGGCCGATAAATTAATGGATATTTTCAATGAAAATATACACAAAATTACCCATTTTGTAAACAATATTTGGTGGTTTAAACATTTGGACACTCAAAGTAATAAACCAACCAATTAAAATTCTATGAAAGTCCCCAAAGTTAATAAGCCATCTAACAAAATGTCATTAACTTTGGGAACTAATGTAATAAAAAGCCAAATATCCATTTCCTCCCTGCCTACAATTACGTACAGAAGGGTTGTACAGAAGGGTAGTTTTAAATGAAAAGATTTAACACTATCCTAATTTATAAAGTTGTAAGTTATAAAAGGGGGAGAGAGAGAGAGAGAGAGAGAGAGAGAGAGAGAGAGAGAGAGAGAGAGAGAGAGAGAGAGAGAGAGAGAGAGAGAGAGAGAGAGAGAGAGAGAAGGGTTATACTCAACAAATGCCTATCTTAGAAAACGCTTATAATAAAAACTTTGGTTCATGGAAAGGATACAAATACAACAAAACCTGCAAACTTGTTTCCTTTCCATGACCTAAAACTTATAAATTATTTTGTGTTTTAAAGCTTATTTTGAATATCTACTATAAGTAGCCCTCTTTCTGTTTAAGTTAATAAATTATATTTAAGTAATACACACATCCTAAGTATAAATTGTTAAAATAATGTAACAGGATGTCTGTATGTTTGTCTGTTCTAAAGGATCTTGCTAACAGCTGAACCAGTATGGTTCTCCTTTACAGGGTAGCTCGTCATAAGTTCTTGAAATGTTTATAACTATTTTGGAGGAGAATACCACCACCCTCCAGAACGATTTATACATTATACATTAAAAATTTTAATTTTTAAAATTTAAATTTTTTATGGAAGTTTGAAGCTTTTTTAGCAAGTAGTAATTATTGAGATAGGATGAGGATGCTATGTTACAATCGACAACTATAAATCAGCTGACCTTATATCCATATTTGGTAATATCTTTTTGATTATCCGTAAAAATCGTTTAATCTCCCCGTAAAAAGAAATTATAAACCTTTTAGGTTAGTTTGATATGTATGTAACAAAAGAATTTATTCTACTCTGAATTTGCAAGTAAACCTTAACAAAAAGATTGTTATTTGTCGATTTTGATAGGTTTTAAGATATGTATAATAAAACACAAAATACATCAATGTTTTCAAGGGAATAAATTCGTTTTTTTAAAGTTTGATTTATTTTAAAATGGGAAGTAATTAAGACTTAATTCTCAAAATAGTACTCTTAAAAAACATTAATCAGTGACATATATCAACTTTTTCCCAGCTTCGTGAACACTTTAAGCATTACACGTCATGTTTTCAGTTGTATCCAAGTTTTCAGGTGCATTTAAGATTTTGGTTAGATTTTTAATTTTGCAGCCTAACATACAAAATTTTATTAAATTCAAGTGTAATAATTAGGCCTAGCTATTGTAACAATCAATTCTACAAAAAATCACGAGACCTTTTGAAGTTAGCTGGGGGTATATCTTGTTTTTTCATATAACTGAAGAGGGGTGGGTTAGAAAGGGAGGAAAAGGGGGTTGTGGCAAAATTTTCCTTTAGAATTGTTTGTCAGAATATCATTTCCTTTTCTCTGGTAATAATAAAGGAGTTATTTTATAATAACGTTATCTGCTTAAATTATTGCTGTTATTATTTTGTTTCTAAACAAATTAGAGCCTATATTGACAGGCGGATAAGTTGCAGGCTAATAAAAATTTGTTCAGGAAATTACTTTTTTTAGATTTTTTAGGAGAATTCTATGAGATGTATCTAAAAAATTACTTAAAAAAACAGGCACCCAATAAATGTGCCTGTATTCTAATAATCTTAGTTTGACTTTGGTGATAAAAAAGGCCAAGATACACAAAATTACATAAATATATAAATGCATGCATGACTTAAGCAGATCTATATCTAATTAGGGCATTTAATTACTTATATAATATATATATCATATTATGATTTTACATAATTTAATGCCAGATTTTCAAAATGTAATAAAAATAAAGGCAAAATCTTTAAAGGTTTTGTTTTGTAGGTCCTTTGGTCTTTCTGTGTAAGTATATCTTCTCTGAACCATAGTGCAAATGAAGGTGCTTTGACTTTTGTGTCAGAACCTAAATTGGGACATAGTGCATTTCATTACCCTAGGTTAGGTAACTTCATTTCACTTTTCAATAAAATCTAAAATGCAGCGGTTTTTGAGAAAATTTGATTTGAAAATTTCAAGTTTAATTTTCACCCACTAGGAGTTACCGCATAATCATGACAAGAAAAGCAAAGATTATTTATTTAAAATTTTGAACAACTTTGCTTTTATAAAGTTCTTCATAAAACCACTCCTGAAGTGAGTTAATTAATAACCATTTTTATCAATTGCTTTGCTAAGGTCACGGAAATTCAGCCTTAAATAAATCATATATAGAGAGGATTTATGACAGACTTTATAAAAGCAAAATTGTTCAAAATTTTAAATAAATAATATTTGCTTTTCTTGTCATGATTATGCGGTAACTCCTAGTGGGTGAAAATTGACCTTGAAATTTTCAAATTTAATTTTCTCAAAAACGGCTGCATTTTAGATTTTCTTGAAAAGTGAAATGAAGCTACATAACCTAGGGTAATGAAATGCACTATGTCCCCAATTAAGGTTCTGACACAAAAGTCGAAGCACCTTCGAGCGGACTGTGGTAGATGAGAACACTTGGTTATTTGTTTATACAAAACTACAGGGTGTTTAAAGAGAAACATTACTTTTAAAAAAATTAATTTTGCATAGAAAAAAAACAATTATATCGAAAAACCTGTTTTGGTACATTTATGTTTCAAATATCTAGAATGATTATTTCAGCAAATTATGCCATAAAAACCGGTTTTTCCAAAGGCCTTATTTTCGATTTTTGGATTTAAAGGCTGTGCAAAAGATACACACATTTTTAAAATTCAAATTGCACAGCTTTTGTTAATAGTAGAAAAATGTTATACATACCGTTCAAATTGTCATAAACTCTAGTTTTTGCAAATATAATGACCATTTTTGTGCTATTTGTAGCTTAGGAGCTACCTAAAAAAATGTAAAAAAAGGTTGAAAAGATTTAAGTAAGTTGGAACATATTACCATATAGCTACTCTACTATACGTAGCACAGGAATGGTTCTTATATATCCAAGAACTAGACCTTGTGACAATTCAATGGGTATGCTTAACATTTTTCTACTATTAATTCAAGCCGCGCAATTTGAATTTTAAAATTGTGCTTATTTTTGCACAACCTTTAAAAAGCATTAATCTTCAAAAATAAGGCCTTTTAGAAAAACCGTTTTTTAAGGCGTAATTTGTAGAATTAATCATTTTCAAATATTTGAAACATAAATGCACCTGAACAGGTTGTCCAAAAATATAAGGCATTTTATATAATTGTCTTTTTTTCTATGCTTAAATAAGTTTTTAAAATAACGTTTCTCTTGAAACACCCTGTATAATACCTAAATTATCTAATTCGGCCCTCTTCTTGAATGCTACCATAACTTCACCCTGAGAGGTGGGAATCATAATGGCCATGGAAACAAATGCCATTAGAGCAAGGTTTGGTAGCCCTGCGGGGTTAAGCAGGTTTTGCCACCTCATTCTAGGACTGTTGGCTGTTTACTGTTTGACCCCACTTAATTCATTAGAGCCTTATTTAGTTTAATAGATATTGATTAAGTTTAAATTATAAAATTATTGGTGATAATGAATTTATTGGTTACAAATTAAGGTTCGTTATTTCAGATCAACTGAAAATTGATTACCCCTTTGTTTCCTAATTTCCAAAGTTGTACGACAGATAACCCAACTATTGCAAGGGCTATTTTCAGCTACTCCGGTCAAAGGGAAAAGTGATATAATGTATAAACGATTTATACATTATACATTCAAAATTTTAATTTTTTTGGGGGGAAGTTTGAAGCTTTTTTTTAGCTGGTAGTAAATATTGATACAGGATGAGGGTGAAACGTACAAAATTGGAAACTAAGATCAGCTGACCTAATATTTCATATTAGTACCAAAGACAAAGATATAGTACCTTAACCCTTACAGATCGGGGGGGGGGTCATATTGACCCCCCCCTCTAGTTTTTTCAATGTCATTTTTTTTGTAGGTAAGATGGAGAGCTGTGACTTCATGACTTTTTAAGTTTAGTAATTATACGTCGGCAAGAGTTGATTTTATTAGGATATCTGGTCTGTGTCGGTCGTGGTGTCCGGTCAAAGTCGGTTGGGTAGCACCAAAATTTAAAAAATATTCTAAATAAATCCTAATTTCTACATTATGACTTTTGTGTACAAGGTAGAAACCTAAATTTTTTTTTGGTGAATACTGAGATATCAATGACCTTATGAGAAATGTGGTGTTATGACCGTTTGACCGCACCCTGACCGACTTTATGACCGATTTTTGTCCGGCTTTTACTACAGACATATATCATGAATATCGTGGCTTCTATTACAGCTAGAGACCTAAATTTTTTTTTGGTAAATCCTTGAGCAACAATAAACAGATAAAAATATAAATTGGCGCCGCCAACCGCCGTTTTACCGCCGTAACCGCCGAAAATGGCGGTTTCCGTTATTTGCCGTTTTTCGGCGATGATCAGAAAAAGTATTTTTTTTGTTATGAAAAATAAAAGTTCGTCCTAAAATTTGGTCATCCTAGCTGCAAAATTGGCCGCTCTACAGCTGTTTTAAAATTTAGCGGCTGGCCGCTAAAAAGCGGCTAAGGAGCGGCCTGACCGCTATGACTAGAAAAAGTAATTTTCTCTAAAAATACACATGAACCACCAAAAAAAATTTTACGTCTTTATCTGTAACAGAAGCCGAGATAGAGGGGGGGGTCAATATGACCCCCCCCCCCCCCCCCCCCGATCTATTAAGGTGGGAATAGGGGCCCGATCTGTAAGGGTTAAAAAAAAACAGTTTTTTTTATTATGTATCCGCCCGTCAAAAAAGACAATAATATTTTTAGAAGCGTAAGGGTTAGCTCTTTTTGTTAACTTAGACATGTTAAAATTATCCTATCGATTTTAGACTTTGCATGGTGATTCCTACAACAGCTAGGTACGATTTAAGAAGTGTAGCAATTTTTGCGGTATAATAATCTTATTTATCTGATTTTTTCAATACTTATTCCTATTACAACAAGGTACAATGCTACAAGCGAAGCATCTCCATACACACCCTGCCTTAACCATATAAAGAATAAACAAAAATTACCATGAAAACGGACAATGCAGCGTTTAAATAGGACCTAGTGCCAAGTAGAATCCATTGAGAATGAAATCCTAGCTGTTCCTTCTTGGCAGATATTTCAATTTTAAGATTTAAGGTGAAAATCATTAAATTTGCCTAATATACAAGGCAAATCTACCTTTAATACAGGGAAATTAGATACTTTTTTTCTAAAAATTGCTAATGAGATCACTTTTTAAATTAAATAATATCTTAGTCATGTAAAATCAATGAAGCAGTTGTGATTTGACTCCAACCTGGTTAACTTGTCAATGTGTTTTACTTGTTTTCTTAATCATCTCAAACATTAGGGCATATAATTCTTTACACAATGTTTATACACTTAGAATAGAGATATCTAGAGACCCCCTCAGTAAATCAGCCAATAGGATAATACTGGAAGAACAATCTGGCTATCTTATTGGTACAAATGTGTATAGATTTTAGCTCAAAAGGGCAAAATGTTTTTTTAATCTGTTTGCAATTTTGTCACCTATAAATAGTTATATATAGTTTTATAGGACAAAGCTTTGCTTGGGTAAAACATATCTTGTAAAAAATGTATTATCTTATATAATGTGAAACATATGATAAAACATATATAGTAAGTCAACTATGAATAGTTGAATTTCTTTGGATAAAGTTAGCTTTCTATAAATTATTGTGTGGAAATATTTCATTGCTGTATTATATGATTTGACTGTACATAACAAAAAAAAGCTTGTGTTTGTATGTTAGAATTTTTCAAGTTTGACAGATTATGGGTCCAGTTTGACCATCTAGATATACTATATCTATTGGTCTAAGATATGATAATACAGGTTATTTGATTCCTTGTCTGTATGATAATCCAGGCTTCATTGATTTAATATTGTGTTTTGAAGTATTTTAAAGTGATAAGTGATAATTTGTAATCAATCAGTTTCTTTTAGAAGCTTTTCTTAATTAAATTTGTTTAATATAATGTAAAGCCAAGTTCACAAAAGACATAGGTCGACCTCTGTAAATTTTAGGTCGACCTAAAGAAGCTTTAGGTTGACCGATTTTATAAAGGCATTTGTTAGTTGTACTTGTTTAGGTTGACCTACAGAATAAATCGGTCAACCTCTAAAAGTTGTTTGTGAACTGGGCATAAGTCTAATTCTAATTGTACCAAATGTACCTTTGCTCACTATGAATTAAAGTATGTCTACTACTCTGTTGTGTTGAGGTTTCCTTCAAGTTAATGTTTCTTCTTTCATTTTCTCTTCTGCTTTAGGCTGTTGTAAAGCTTTATACTTAATAAAAACTTGCTGCCTTGGTGGAACCTAAGGTTTGTGCTGAGTGTGAATATGATTATAACTATTGATGGAGGAGAAGGATTCTTCTTATCTTATTTCTTCAGACATCCAAAAATCCATTTCCCTGTTCTAACTGTTTGGTACCATTCAGAGATTTTGAAGATTAACTCCTTAAGGTTGATGAATATAAGCCAAGAACTTTTGGTCTGTTACATTAAGTTTACTGAAGATCTCATGCTAAATATTGCCAAATCCTAAGCTTTCCTATAAGCAAGGATTATGAAGAGGGGTTTGTACCAAACAGTATAGTATATCTAGATTGTCAAACTGAACCCATAATCTGAATTATCTATCCTAAGAAATACAACACTAATACAATATTCATAGTTGACTTATTATTATATATCCTTTGTCTATATTTTACATTATATGCGGGAATACATTTTTACAGGATATGATTTTACCAAGCAAAGCTTTATCCTAAGATATGCAACTTTTTATAGCTGACTCATTATGCAAACAAAATGAAAACTTTTTGCTATTTTGAGCCAAAATTTGTACACATCTCTACCAATAACATAGCCAGATTGTTCTTCCAGTGTTATCCTATTCGCTGATTGTCAGAGGTGTTCTCTAGACATCTCTATTCTAAGTGTATACACATTGTGTAAATAATTCTATGCCCTAATATTAGAGATTATTAAGAAAACAGATAAAACACATAGACAAGTTAACCAGATTCGAGTCAAATCACAACTGCTTCATTGGTTTTACATGACTAAGATATTATTTGATTTAAAAATTGTCCTCATCTAATCTCCCTGTATTAAAGGTAGATTTGCCTTGTATATTAGGCAAATTTAGTGATTTTCACCCTAAATCTTAAAACTGAAATATTTGCCAAGAAGGAACAGCTAGGATTTCATTCTCAATGGATTCTACTTGGCACTAGGTCCTATTTGAACGTTGGATTGTCCGTTTTCATGGTAATTTTTGTTTATCCTTTATTTGGTTAAGGCAGGGTGTGCATAATCAAGTCCAAAATGAAAGTGTGACCTTATAAGGTCACACTTTCATTTTGGACTTGATTAAACAGTATTATGTATTTATGCAGTTTTAGAACAAATTTATACTGTATAAATTTAAAAAAAAATACTTGAAACTAAATTCTATAAAAATAAACATTTATAAATACCTAATGTTTTTAAAAATTGTTTCTTTGGGGGAGGGGCAATGTCCATCGGTTTACCGAGATCCATAGCTTCAGACAAATGGATAGACATCGTTCTAAATTGTAGTATTATCGATAATTCTTCAAAATATATTCTATTTAATTTTGATGTGCTACACAAAATAACCATAACCTTGTCAATTAAAAAGTAATGGAAATTTGGTCAACTGAATTTGAGTTTCCGATTGTGTACATATTACCCTCATCCAATCTCAATATCTACTACTAGCTAAAAAAAGCTTCAAACTTCCAAAAAAATATAAATTTGAAGTTTGCTTTTTTAGCAGTAGTAAATATTGAGATAGGATGAGGGTTCTATGTACATAATCGGAAACTTAATTCAGTTGACCGAAAATTTTTACATATTTGAAAAGCAAGTATTGGAAATATTGATTAGGCCCTTACGTTTAAATGTAAAGTATGAGTAGACGAGGGCTCGGCATCCACAGCTTCAACCAGCCGCGCAGATTTCAAGCCAACCAAGCCTACTCAGCAAACCACAGAAAGCCACTTACATCAAATTTAGAAGCAGCAACCTTGAGACAAACTTGTTTAGAAGTCGCAGACACGCACACAATGCTAGGGGGATAGCTGCTTTTTTTTCTAGGATCGATTTCTCTTGGTAGGGTTAAGTCATACCCCTCCCCCCCCCCCCTTCAAATAGTTATAAACCTTCCCAGGACTTATGAGAAGCAACCCTGTAAAGGTGAACCATATTAGTTCAGCGGTTAGCAAGATCCTTTGGGACAGACAGACAGAGATCCTTTTACTTTATTTAAAGGTTATAACACATTATTAATATAAATTGACGTCAAAGTTGCTTAATTTAGTTATTGGAATTTTACAATATTATGAGCTTTACTTAATTTGTCGAGTGGTGATAGGAAGTCGGTTTGAGTGTTTATAGTGCAGGGTCTCGCTAACTATTGAACTGGTGTGGCTCTACTCTACAGGGAAGCTTCTTGTAGGCCCAAAAAGTTATATAACTATATTGGAAACATTCAAGTTTTGACAGAAAGACTGACGAGGAGAATTAAAAGATCCACAAAGTATCATTTCTTAAAGTCGGAAAACCTTCAGAAGTGTTCTTCATCCTTTGACATTATTTAATCATTTGACCTAAAATATCAGAAAAATATCAAAATTATTACCTAGTATATAAGAACAAACACTACATGATTGAAAAAAAAAATAATTAGGGGGGGGGTGATTGTGATACTCCCCTCTATGGGTCTACCCTATTACAATGACAGGAGTCTACACCCCCCCCCCCTATTATATCCAAGTGTTGAGTAAACAGATCATGCCCCTTTAAAATTAAAGTGAGTGTATTGAAAATTCAGGTTATTTTTCTAATTTTTGTGTATATTCCCCTGCAGGGACAAGAGAAAGATATTCTACCAACAATTCTAAAGGAAAATTTCCCCCACAACCCCCTTCCCCTTTCCCCCCCCTTCTTTCCCACCCCTCTTCACTTACATGACAAAGACAAAATATACCACCAGATACTCAATAAGGTTTCGTGAATTTTTTTGTAGAATTGTAGGTTTGACTGGCTACCCCTGATTCCCCTGAGACAATTTTTTTGATCTTTTTCATGTAAAAGGTTAACAAATCAAAGATTTTGTTTTAAGGAGGGTTTCAAATATCGTCAGAGGGATGTGCACGCCACGGTTCCATTTATAAACACTAGCGTCTACGCCCCCTAGAGGCCTCTAGGGGCACTTGGGACAACCATTTTTTTTGTACTTAGATTTAAAACGAAAAAGTAAAAAAATTTTGGGGAGAGTTATATTTTTTGGGTGGGGGGGGGGGGGGAGTTAGTTGACCACCCACCCCCTTTTTAATTTTAGTTTAAAAATGAAATTATTTTTTTAATATTTTTCTTTTTGAGGTTGATATATTAAGCTTCAGACAATAAAAAACTTTTGCTAGTTTTATATAATAGGATATGCAGAATATTTGTTATGAATTCTACTCTTGGTTTCTACTATATACTATAGGGTCATTGACTTACACTCTTTCTTTAAATATGTTCCATTAAAACTACACTTACACTTTAGCTATCTATCAACTCGATATCAGAAAAGTTAAAAACGAATCGCTCTATGATAGCTGACACAATGCAGGATCCCAAAGTTACTTTTTATCCACATTTGTGTAGCTTTTGCAAGTGTAGCTTTTCTACTAATAGAAAGTAGGTATGCCTTACTGCCTCCTGTACCTAAAAATAGAAAAAAAATCAAAATATCTGAACATTTTTGTTAGCTTGTATTTTGCACTTTCTAAAGTTTGGTTTG
The DNA here is from genome assembly GCF_053477335.1 of Acartia tonsa. Classification (NCBI taxonomy): domain Eukaryota; kingdom Metazoa; phylum Arthropoda; class Copepoda; order Calanoida; family Acartiidae; genus Acartia; species Acartia tonsa. Next base: position 6,119,823 of record NC_137267.1, on the reverse strand, counting down.
TTGTAACATTGTAAAAATTACTTTTGCACGCATATCTTCCCCTACCCTCTGTTAGTGTGTGTTTGTGTGTGTGTGTGTGTGTGTTTGCGGATATAAATTTTGCAATATCTAGAATGATTTATTTGCAAGTTATGCACTACCAAATACGAATATGTAAATGTAATGGTCAAACTTTTTGGATTTGACCCCATTAAAGATTATGTAATTTCTAATAAAGAAAGTACAAAGTACTAAAATCCGTGAGACTTTAATTTTTAAGAAGCTTTATTATAGTTTTAGAATAAAGAAACGTTTTTAGCTTCTTGATGCAAAAGCGTATCAGTCCCAGGGACAAGAGACCAAGATTCTGACAATCAATTCTAAGTAAAACCCCACTTCCTTCTCCCCTTCCCCCGTCTTATCCACTTTCCTTTAGTTACAACACAAAACAAGTTATACGCCACTAAAATTTTCAGCAATATCAAATGGCAGTAATTTGCTGAATTACGACCACTAGTATATTCCTCTCTAGCTAGCCCGGGCCTATAAAACTGGTTTAATTTATAATTTTTCAAATAAATCAGCAGAAAGCTGTCTATAATACGATTAACTATTCTTCCTAAGATATCTTCAGCTTACTTATACCCGTATTCCTGGTTTATCAGACAATCGACTAGACTCATTAATTTAAACTATATGCTCTGCCAATATTCAAATTAGACTGTCGGATTAATAAATGTATAAGTATAGATGTATAACCCAGATATCTTCCTGCAGCGTTGCGGAGCCGTTTGATTTTGGTGCGGCTTAGACCTAAAATCAAGGAAAACTCGACATATTTTTTTTCCACGTCTATTTTTGACTTTAGAAGGTTTTAAAAGTTCAATTTTTGATAAAAATGGACTTGAAAAACTTAAAAGGGGCATTTGCACATGACAAAAAAGAGTTACCAAATTATAATTTATAAAAAATCTATTTATCTAGTCCGTAGCCGGAGCCGTTATTTAACGAAAATTACGGCTTCAGCTCAAGCTTCAGCAAAATATGGCGGCTCCGGCTAGGCAACACTGCTTCCTGGATCCAGTGTTGGGGACCTTTTTTCATCTTCTGATAGCGACTTGGCTGTGTTAATATTTCTGACGATATTGGCTAATATTCAAAGACCTATTTGAAATTCGACACAGGGTTCACGGGTTGGAGACATACAGTTATATAACCCCTTCCCCCTCTATTATTTTACCTTAATGTCGGATTACAAATTAGGTGATTACAAATATTTTCGAAGCTATTGGCTAATATTCAAAGGATCAATTAAAAGTCGGCATAGGGTCAATGGGTGGGGGAGATACAGTTATTTAACCACTTACCTTTATTATTTTACTCTAATTTAGGATTACAAATTATGTTCTTACATTTTCTAGCATTCAGCCTACGCGGAAACTATTAAAGTAAAATTTTGGTGCTTAAACGCAAAATCCCTGTTGAGAACTGATATCCCCCTTCATTATTTTTTAAATCAATTAAAATTTTTTGGGAGCATGCATAGAAGTCCAAAGTTGGGGTAAAGATGTGTTTACTCCCCCCTAAATTTTGAAACCCATTATTTAACCCCTCAAATTTTTAAAGCATAAATTAGAGTACCCACTTAAACCTTTGAAACCCCTCATTCTACCCCCGAAATAAAAAGCATGGATGTCTCTGGAGGGGAGTTTTCTTAACTATGCCTAAATCCTACGGTATGCCTTAACCATAGAATTCGAAATTGGCTGCCTTAATTCTGATTGTTTTATCTTGAAATATGAATAGGAGCAATAGGAGTAATTGAACTGATATAGAAAAGCTGCGCTCCCTAATGATAATTAAGAACAGTTAATCTTTGCGGCTAACTTTTTTGTCCAGTGTCTCACAGACATAGATAAAAATTATCTAAAACTTTTAGAGGGTAAAATGAGTATATAGAAAAAAAAATCAAAATTTGTGTCAAATGTGACCTGTTTAAGTTTGTTGCTTTTATTTTTTTTAACATAAGACTGTAGTTGTAAATTATCACAAAATAAATATTTATTCAATTATATATGCTTTGTATTATGAAAGCATAAAAATTGTATTTCTGAGAAAATCAAACATCCATTTTCAGTTCTATCTTGAGAATACAGCTCCCTGCCATATTATGATTGAAACTTGGTCATTTTTCACAGTGTTTCAAACCTAGTTAATTTGACAGATGTGGACAAACAAGGATGACAATATTATTTTGTAGCATAGGCAACGCGCGGTCAGGAGTAGCGCAGCGCAGAGAGAGAGTGGACAATGGGCTGTTTATTACACAAGTTCCCAACGTTTTAGTTTTTTTAATAACGTTTTCTATTGCGTTGGCTTAACAACTTTGGGGACTTTTGATGAATTTTGATTGGTTGGTTTATTAAATTGAGGGGTCATTTGTGTATTGACATTAGGGATGTACATCAATTAATCGGCCATTGTCTTATCCCTTTTAGATCCCTGAGCGCAGCGACACTTTTAGCTTTAAAAACTTAAGAAGAACAAGGATGACAACATCCATAAAAGCGAAGCACAGAAACGGTAGGACAAACGGACATAACACTTGTATAGTATCTGTACTGAATAATCAGAATTTAAAAGTATAAGAGCCGAAGCAAAAGTGTAAGTAAATTTGTTGAAAAACTGCTTGAAGCAGGATAATGTTTATGGACATACTTACATTTTTGGACTTGATTATAGAGTTGCTTCGCTTATAATATTGTTCTTTGTTGTCCCAGGAATCAATATACAAAAAATCAGATCAAACGGATAATTAGAACTCTTGAAAATTTGTTGTTAAAAAAGTAGAAAAATCAACATGTTTAAAATGTACGTACGGACATTCTGGTAATGATTATAGAGTTGCTACGCTTTCTAAATCGTACCCAACTACTTCAGGAATCATCATGCAAAGTTTGAAATCGATAGGACAATTCTAACATGCCTAAATTAACGAATAAAAGCTATCTATCTCGGACGGACGGACGGACGTACGGACCGACCCTAATTATAGAAAAGCTTCGCTTTTAAAAACAAGACGGACCGAATAATCCTTTGGCATCACAGTAACAATTTGATAGTTTGGCAGATGTTTAATTATTAGCAAGTATGACATCTTTAAATAGGGAAGCTGGTATTAATAGTATTTTTACCTATTTGTCATTTTACAGACACCAATAAAAACAAAAATATTCAATGGTTGGTCAGAAACTACATATAATTTAAGCTTCAAACAGAGTTTCTCGCAAATAATCTTGACAAACAAGAATAGCAATATTAGTTTTGCCGACCATACATTTTAAAATTAACTTTAATACAGGTCATGCCAAATCATAATTTTCTTTAAAATTTAAATGGTCTATCTGAAGTACAAGGGAGGGAGTAGAAAGTAAAAGAATGGGAGTGAGAACATGCCAATTGTTTTGTAAAAGTACGACACAGTATTTTGGCTTTAAAGATGTTGACAGCAACTTTAGCGTTGTCTTTTTAAAAAATGTTTTCACAGTGGGTTCTTAGCAACAGGATCCTTTTTAGAATACATTTTTATCAGAAGAAATATTTGACAAAAATAGCCCATAGGGCCATAGACGTCCAAGCTTTTTTTTTGGGGGGGGGGTAAAAAATTTTAAGGGGGGGTAATTCGTTTTTGGGGGGAGTAAGATGGCGCGCGAAGCGCGCCGCAAATTTTTTTTACCCCCTTAAATATTTTTACTCCGGGGTGAAATTTGCTTGGGGGGGTAATTACCCCCCCCCCTAAAATCTGTTGGCAAAGGTAAATTTTGTTTACCCCCCCCCAAAAAATTTACCCCCAGGGTAAAATTTTTTGTGGGGGGTAATTTAAATTTTCTGAAATATTTAGTATTCAAAATGCGCGCAAAAAATTTTTATGTTAGAGATTTTTTTTTTTTGTATTTACCCCCCCCCCAAAATTGTTTGGGGGGGGTAATACACCCTCCTAAATGGTTGGGGGGGGGGGGGTGTAATCGCTAATATAGCTACAAGTTTCAGCTTATTAGAGTACAAGATAATCTGTGTAAAGTAATGATAAATCCAGTAAGTATGGTCTTAATTAATATAAAAAAATCAAGTAAAATTACTATCAAATGGGATATGCTTTCAAGAAGGCTCCTTTTGCCAGAAACCAATTTTGAACTGCATAATATTTTCTCTTTGGTTATATACCTGCCACTCTCCTAACATATTTGTAGCACGCCTCCTTTTTCAATCAGTCACACGGCATATCCTAATAACAGGCTGGGTTCATCTCAGGAAAAATGATAGTGGCTTCGCCTCTAGGGGCACTTGAGGGATTGGGGAGGGAGTCTACCCTCCAATTTACACTATCTATAATACAAAGTAGCTGATGTCTGTCTGTCCGTCCGTCCCGTAAGATCTCGGTAACCACTGAACCGATTAGATTCTACTCTTCAGGGAATATACCTACTGGTCCTTTGGTAGTTTTAGGCTATTTTCTTGGGGGGTGGGACACAATCAACCACCCAAAAACAAAAAAACTCCCCAGCAGCTCCACAGGTACTTAATTCTTTTATTTAAATTACCTCTTTGGGTAAAGCCTCTAGAGGCTAGGGGCGAAGCCGCTATTAGTTACATAAAAAAAAGTTTTTAAAAAATATCTTTTTAAGGGGCGATTTTTCGATTTTGTGATGTTGGAAACATTTCAAGGACTTATAAAAAGCTTCACTGTAAAGGAGAACCATATTGGTCCAGCTGTAAGCGGATCTATCTGTACACAAACAGAAAGCTAGACCAACAGAAACCCTGTTAATTTATACAAGGATATCCATGTAGTGAGGAATTAGAGTAAAACACTAGAGTGAGAAGGGATTAAATTCTGAGGAATTGGGTTCTTGAAAATCAACAAAAAGTGTCGGGAATATTAAAACAGCCAAGTAGCAAAAAATAAATTTGCTAGCAGACGAAAACGGTTCTTGGAAAAGAGAGGCAGGTAGTTATCTGTAAATACTTCTATACTGTAGATCTGTTTGTGTGTAAACACAATCATAAAACTTTAAAATTAATAACCTGAAGCCCTAATAGTGAGCTTGCTACGCTATTCCAACACCCAAGAAACAACCAGCTGATTTGAACACTTGGAGACACACACACACACGACCAAGAAAGAGAGAGAGAGAAGGAGATGTGAGGCAAGTTGAACAACCATTTTCACTGTCAAAGTTGAACGAACTCCGCGCTCATCTCCCTCGTCCCTCCTCCCTCATGAGCGCGAGAGCGAGGGAGCGGTTGGAAATCTCTCTCTCTCTCTCTCTCCCTCTCTAGAAGACGTAAAATCCAGGATTTAAAATGATCAGATGATTTCACGCTAACTTTCTGTGTGACTGTACCCAGAGAGGGAGTGGACATTGGGCTGTAAATTACACCAGTACCCAAAGTTTTTCTTATTCGTTGACCTGAAAACGTTGGGCCCTATTATTGAATATTTCAAAACAATTAGTGTCCAAATGTTTTAATCAATATTTTTAATCAACAGAAGGGGTAATCTCATTGGGGACATCATTAATTTATCGTCCATTGTCTTAACCCTAAATATCACTATCTTACCCACCCTCCTCTCTCAACAAGCGCTCTCTATCTCTAATCCCCAATATGATCACAAACAAGGATGACAACATCCATAAAAGCGAAGCACTGAAACGGTAGGACAAACGGACATTAACACTTGTATAGTGTCTAAACTGAATAATCAGAATATAAAAGTATAAGAGTCGAAGCAAAAGTGTAAGTAATTTTTTTGCAAAACAGCTTGATACAGGGTAATAATGTTTATGGACATACTTACATTTTTAGGACTTGATTATAGAGTTGCTTCGCTTATAAAATTGTTCTTTGTTGTTCCAGGAATCAATATACCAAAAATCAGATCAAACGGATAATTAGATCACATAAAAATTTGTTGTTAAAAAAGTAGAAAAATCAAGATGTTTAAAATGGACGTACGGACATTCTGGTAATGATTATAGAGTTGCTGCGCTTTTTAAATTGTACCCAACTACTACAGGAATCACCATGCAAAGTTTGAAATCGATAGGAAAATTCTAACATGCCTAAATCAACGAATAAAAGCTATCTATCTCGGACGGACGGACGGACGTACGGACGGACGGACCGACCCTAATTATAGAAAAGCTTCGCTTTTAAAAATTGTCTATAGTTCTTTTTAATAAGAAATGCGCATATTTAGTGAATATTATCTTTCTACTACTATTTTTAAGTCTTAAAACACACACTTTTACGGATTTTACCCGCAACCTACCTTTTCCTTTCTAAAGTTTTTAAGTCAACGAATAGGAGATAGTGTTTATAAAACTTTGGGTACCATCCTGTGCAGTGTCCCTTGTAATACCCCAAAAATAATTAAAAACAAGGATATTCATTTTTTACGTGAGAGAATAATCTGATTTTTTATAAACTTATGCATTAAAGCTTCTCAATAGCTTGTGCTTAATTATTTATGAAGTAGCTTTTCAACGACCAACATTGATTTGTAAATTTATTAGCCTACTAGCGGTTACGCCCTTAGAGAACTCTAGAGTTGCTTTAAGTGGTGGAGGTTAAATTCGACCCCTCCCGCCATATTTATTTTAATATTAAAAAGAAAAAAAGGAAAAAATTCCCCTCCCCCCCCCCCTTAAAAAACTTTTGGGTCTCTCACAATGTAGTTATAAACCTTCCCCGGACCTATGAGAAGCTACACTGTAAAGAAGAACCAAGATCCTTCAGTACAGACAGACACATAGACATCCTGTTACTTTAGTATGTAGATATAAATGTATTCGTTAGAAAAATCTACATTTTTAAGATTTCTTATCCCTACAGGCCCTAGATCTCATGAATATACAATTGGATTTGTTTGTTTGTGTGTGTGTATGTGTGTGTGTTTGTATGTTTGTGTGTGTGTGTGTGTATGTGTGTGTGTGTGTGTGTGCATGATTGTTGGCATGTTATCTTACATAGAAATCAGACAGAAAGTGGGCAACTTTTATTCTATGGCGGAGTTTAGATCTCCAATAGAAAAATTATAGAGTTTTTCCATAAATTGTTTACAAAAACCTAATTTTTAAAAGCGAAGCTTTTCTATAATTAGGGTCGGTCCGTCCGTACGTCCGTCACAGAGAGTTAGCTCTTTTCGTTAATTTAAACAGGTTAGAATTGTCCTATCGATTCCAAACTTTGCATGATGATTCCTGTAGTAGTTAGGTACAATTTAGAAAGCGTAGCAACTCTATAATCAATACCAGAATGTCCGTACGTCCATTTGAAACATGTCAATTTTTAACTTTTTTGACAACAAATATTTGTATGTTAAAATTATCCGATTCTTCCGATTTTTTAAAAACTATTTTCCTATTACAACAAGGTAAAATGTTATAAGCGAAGCATCTCTATAAACAAGTCCCAAAAATGTAAGTATGTCCTTAAACGGTATCATCTATTAACTATTTATGCAGTTTTGCAACAAATTTACTAACAATATTGTTTGTACTGATGCATTAATATTTTGCTAATTCAGTTCTGACAATCTACAAGTGTTAATGTTCGTTTGTCCTTCCATTTCAGAGCTTCGCTTTTATGGATGTTGTCATCCTTGTTATTTGTTAAACAGGACCAATAGGTATATACCCTAAAGAGTAGAGCCCAATCGGTTCAGTGGTTACTGAGATCTTAAGCTTCAGACGGACAGACAGACAGACAGACAGACAGACATCGTTCTTCTTTGTATTATAGATTAAAATCTTAAGCTTCAGACAAAAACCTTGCTACTTTATATTATAGGATACTCATTTGTCTATTGTTATAACTGTATGATTTGAATATGCCCATCATTTTATTGGCACAAAACCCAAACAATTACGTCGCTACCTTTCTACTATGGCTACAATTTCTCTTTTAGGGATGTACTTTCATATGGTATTGGTTTACATACTTTTCTAATAGCAAAGCTTTTCTATAATAAGTGTCTGTCCGTCCGTCCGCCCGTCTATCAATCAATAGCTATTATAGGCAATGTTAGAATTGTCCAATTGATTTCAAATATAGCATGATAATAACTGCAACATTGAGTTGATATTTAGAAAGCATAGTAAACGTAAAATCATTGCGTTTTAACGTTTCCGACAGACGGACCGACCCTATTTAAAGAAAAGCTAGAATAGACTCAGAAATTTTAAAGGATCTGGCCAATTTACTAAAACCAAGTTAAGCCTCACACTGGTTCCGGGATTGACTCTAGGGGCGTGGTGACGCATCGGGCACAAGTCCTCTCCACGTCACCTTTGAACATACTCTGCGTTTTAAAGTGCAGAGTAACGCGCTCAATCGCCTATGGTATCAACAACACCCATCAGACAACCAACCCTTCGATTGCACGACCTTTGTCTGAGAAGTCCTAACTGTGCATGGTAATGAGTTGCGCCTGTCTTGGGCCAAGGCATTCCCCCTACTCTAACTATTTATGTCGCGCATCTGACACAGCAGCAGTAGGAACTACTTTTAACGTCTTCAATTATGACGCGGTGTCGGACCGAGATTCGACCCTATCACCTTCCCGTCGACGAGCGGATGCGCTACGTGTTCCGGGATGGTTTCAGGCTATTGATAATTTCTATGCACCCCCACTCCCTCTTTAAATACAGGACTCCTAGATGTTAGGGGCTTAGCCGCAAGTTTTATATATATGGAATAGGAAGATGATTAAAGTCCCTCAACATATTATGACGTCATACGATAAAATAACCAATAAGAGGCAAGCATAAATTTTACTATTGGTCAATTACAGTTTATACTGGCCTCTCATTGGCTATTCTATCGTATGACGTCATAATCTGTTGAGGGACTTTAATCATCTTCATGGAATGGGTATAAACTATAAATTCCTTTAGATTCTAATAATTAATCTTTTTGGGCTTTCTAATTTCTCCTAAAAAATGTTTTATAAATTACTTTTTCTAAAGAAGGGTTATTTATCAAATCATTTCTAACATTTTGGGAAGGATATTTTATTGGAGAAAGATTGTGATCTTTTTGTTTAAAACAATAACAGCCGAATTTTGTGCAAATACTTGCAGATACAAAACATTTTGTCTCAATATTGAGGATTTTTAAACATAAAATAAGGATTTTTAACTATTTTTATTTATTTGTTCTGCTACCTTTCTATGTTATTCCAACAAGAATGATTTATCCCAAGGTTAACAAAAGATTAAAACAAATAAAATTTTTACTACCTCAAATATCCTTATACTAAAGTAACAGGATGTTTGTCTGTGTGTCTGTACCGAAGGATCTCGCTAACCGCTGAACCGATCGGGTTCTCCTTAACAGGGTAGCTTCTCATAGGTCCCGGGAAGGTTTATAACTATTTTCTTGGGGGGTGGGACACCCCCAACCCCCCAAAAAATGAAAAATCCCCCCCCCAATTTTTTTTTTACTTTTTCTTTTAAAATCTAAAATAAGAAATTGAATTATTAAATTCGACTCTCTCCTTCTCAAGTGCCCCTAGAGGCCTCTAGGGGCGTAGCCGCTAGTGTTATTATATAAAGTAGTAAGCTTTTTTGTCTGTAGCGAAGGATCTTGCTAACCGCTGGCCCGATATGGTTTTGCTTTATATTAAAGCTTCCTATAGGTCCTGAGGTGGTTTTAGGCTATTTTATTTTATATACATATAAAGTCTGGGTATGGTTTTAGGCTATTTTTCTGCCCTTATTTATCCTTTAGAATAGAGCCTCTAGATGCTAGGGGCGCAGCCGCTTGTGTTTAAAAAAAGCATAGGTTTTTGTCAACTGTATTAACCAAAATTACGTTATTATCACTCAGGCAAATAATCATGACAAAAGAATTACCCACCAACAGAAAAACAGACGTACAAATCAACTCAAGATTTGCTACGCTACAAAAAAAAATTTTCCTGCATTCAAACGTTGATGACGTTTCCTAATCCGCAATGACATAACAAAACAACACAGAAAAAAAAAACTTCACTTAAAATGCATTTTTCGTCTGTTTTCCTCCCCTTGTATATGGTGAGAAATGCTTGCATCTCCCTAAAAAGTTCACTTTCTTTCCATACTTGTTACCCCAGACGCTTTTTTTACGACTTCCGGTCTTTTTTTGCTGCAACCATAGATATTTGGACAATGCAACCTTTTTGATATCATATTAAGTAGTAAGAGTTTTTGTCGGAAGCTTAAGATCTCAAAAATTACTGAACCGATTAAGTTCTCATTTGAGGTAAGCTTGCCATAGGTCTGGTGATGGTTTTAGGGCATTCATTTTTCAGATTTAAGTCTTAACGTGGTTTTAAGCTATTTTTCTAGACCTTCTCTGCCTCCTCTAATACAGAGTCCCTAGAGGCTAGGGGCGTAGCAGACAGTTGATTCTATGTCTCCTTTTTGATGTAAATTGTCGACAGGTCATTGGAGTAAAACACTAGAGGGAGAAAGGGTTAAATAACGGAATCTTCCCATCACAACCACCTTGTGCAATCTTTCTATTGGGTCATTGAAAATTAAACAATGGTGTCGCTTATATTAACACAGCCAAGTAGCAGAAAATGATTTAGAAGTAGACGAAAGAGGTCTTTGAAAAAGAAAGGGAGGTAGTTGTCTGTATATACATCTATGCTATAGATATGTTGACAGGTCAACTAAACCAGCTTATACCAATAGCGAAATTAATTCGAAAGATATCACGAAACCTATACGTGTTTTTCAGCTGTCGTTGGGGGGCAACACATCGTAAAATTGACGACCTCTCCATTTGCCCCCCAAATATTATTTCAGATTTTTTTCGCTTGTTGGTTATACCTTATACCTGCAACTAAACCACCTTTAATTTAGGATTCATATGAAGCTTCCCATTGATGAAACAAGGATGACAAAGCTCAGAGACGGTAGGACAAACGAACATTTATACTTGTAGTGTGTCAGAACTGAATAATCAGAATATAAATGTACAAAAGTCGAAGCAAAATTGTAAGTAAATTTGTTGAAAAACGGCTTGATTCATAATAATGTTTATGGACATACTTACATTTATAGGACTTGATTATAGAGTTGCTTCGCTTAAAACAGTATACTTTGATGTAACTTTGATGATACTAAAGGAATCACCATGCAAAGTTTGAAATCAATAGGACAATTCAAACATGCCTAAATTAACGAAAAAAGCTATCCGTTACGGACGGACGGACGGACCTACCCTAATTATAGAAAAGCTTCGCCTTTAATAATGATCAAAATCAGAATTACAAACAGACACACCCTCTAACTGACCTACATCATATCTCTTGAAATTAGGATCAATGTTTGGGCTTCCAATTTTAAAATTATTTATAAACAGAAAAACAAAATAAAATGCATCTTTGAGTTTTGATGAAATAAGTAAAATAAAAATTGAGCTAACTTACAGAGCTTTGGCGTTTTAGTTAATTGAAATATCAGAGGCAAATTCTACAAAGTCAATGATAGCTATCATCTAGTAATGTGTGCAGTTCAGTGGCATGCACAGGGTTTTGTCAGGAAGTTATAAACCTCTAGGGAATGAAGAAAAAAGAGGAAAATTTCTTTTTTAAGAGAGTTTGATACTCCCCCCCTCTCCCCTCATTTACTTCATATTATGATAAACTACCATAATGGTCCGAAATTATCTGTTTTTGGTCTTTTTCAAATCATTTTGAAATTTCAATGGCAAATTTTGATTTATTTCCAACTTGCAGTTTCAAATAAAGTTAAATATTTCAAATATTTTACTTAGAATTGCATTTTTTTAAACCTAAGAAGGGGGGCTTTATATTGACCCTTATCAGTTTTTTTTCAAATATAATAATAGTTTACATATTTTGCACCAAACAAATCCTATAAAGTCTAAGACAATTAATTAAGAAAAACTTCATAATGAATCATTTTTTCTTATCTACTAATTAAAAATAAATTACAAAATATTTTTTATATGAAATGTACTTTTAAAAAGTAAATTTTTTTTTAGGACATAGGATAGGCGGAGTAATAGCATATTTAAAACATAAATATATTTTTAGTAGCGAAGCTACTCTATAATTCGAAATGTCCGTCTGTCAGAGACAAAGTGGGGGAAACGTGATTTTCTCGGCTCCTATTAAAGATAGACGGCTGAAATTTTTAGTTAAGATGACATATGTGCATCTAATATAAACATTGTTTTGTCCATCTGTTTGTAAATTCGGGTGCTAGATCGATTCCTAGATTTTTTTTGTTTTTGTAATTTTCTCGACTCCTTTACAAGACAGACGACTGAAATTTTCAGGGATTAAGTAAATTTGCATCCTACATATTTTTTTACTAAGTTTCATTTTGAGCTTCGCTACTTATGGATGTTGTCATCCTTGTTTAAATGAGAAATAATTCGAAATTTTCTCTTGCAAAATTCGTAATAGAAATTTCGAATTTGAATGGAAAGAGTTTCTATAAAAGTGAAAGGCTTGATAGGGTTAAGATTTTCACTATGAGGGGGGGGGGGGTTCAGTATGTAAATGGTTAAGAGATTGCTAAGCATCTTTTCAAGGAACCACGCCTAATATAACCCTTTCTTAACCCCCCCGCCCCCCCTTTATCTCAATGCCTAACCATTTGGTCTGGCTAGAGAGCGTCTACAGACTTTGGGAACATACCACACGTTGAAACGAGTGTGTGTGTTCGTGTGTGTGTGTATGTGTATGTGTGTGTGTGTGTGTGTGTGTGTGTGTGTGTGCGTGTGTGTGCGCGAGAGATAATAAGAAAGTGAGTTATATATGTGTTAGAGAGTATATCTTAGCGTTTGTTTTGTGTGTGTGTATGTGTTTGTGTTTCAGCGTGTCCTAGATTTTTAGTTTTTCAATAGACTTAAAGTGTAGCGCACATAACGCAATGAAACTTCTTCAATTTTTAAGCAATCATCCTATTTAAAACTCTATATAATGTTAATATTCAAAATACATGTATAGTGTGCTTTTTTAATTTGCATTTAAAGGCTTATTTATAGTGTTATTTTGATATAAAAATAGTGAATTTACTTAGCTTAAGCTTTAGGAATGAAAAATGTAGTTTAACTAAAAAATTTCTTTTTTTTTTAAGGAAAATAAGAACCAATATTTTAAGTGAAATCTTTCATATTAAAAGTACGAATATAATTTAATATCTTAAAGCTTGGATTTTAACAGTATATACGTTTTTTTTGCCTTAGAAGTTTTTTTTCATTTTTAACCTTCTTTTAAACTTTAAATCAGAATTTGTAAATTGTCAATAAGACTTGATTAATTAGATCAAAAATAGTTTTATTAAAAGCAAAACTTTTCTACATTTTTTTGTCTATGGCGGATTGACCTGGTTGTCAGCTAAAATTGTCCAATCGCTTTTAAACTTTGCATATGATGATTCTTGTAACGACACGATATAATTTTAGAAAGCGTAGCAACTCCATAATCATTACTAATAAGTGTGTAGACACAATTTAAACATGCTAATTTTAGCTAAGATACAGTTTTGTTTCCCTATTTATGATTTAGGCACAATGATTTAAGCAAAGCATCCCTATAATAAGGTCTTCAATGAAATGTCGTAATCAAGCTTTTTTTAATACTTTTGACATCACTATATATTTACTCTTTGTTTATCGGACAGTCTTGTTTGCTGAGCTTTGCTTTGATGCAAATTGCCTTCATTGTTTTTTTTTATGTTCTAATTTTTTTTATTTTTCAGATTATTAGCTTATCAATAGAGACAAACACATATTATATATATAAAAATGTCAAGTTCGAATCCCAACAACCGAGTATCCATGGAGAGCCTATCAGAGGACGAAGACTTTATGCACGGCCACGCCGGCGGTGGCAGTGGCGGTAATTCGGCGGGAGATCCTTGCCACAATAACAATAATAATAACCACGAGCTCAACAACAACACTATGTACCAAAAATTTCTGCTCGACAGCGGTCTCAACTTCTGCGGCGTTTCTGGCGGCGATCATATGGCGGGACACGGCGGCAGGCCGTTGAATATTCAGGTCACCGCCAAGGTGCTGTTTGGCTCGGTATCCGCTATATCGGCGCTGAATGCTGAGAGGAAGAAAAAGCCGCCGACCGGTCCCAACCAACCCCCGCCTTCACCGCCGCAATAAACATCTGTTCGTTCAGCAATCTCCCGCCAAAATGATAATGCATAAAATTTCAAATCTTTCTCTCTCTTTTGTATTTTAAAATTATAATGAGACAAATTTCTGACGTCCAAACCACGAAACTGTGAATATTCAAGACATATTATAGAGATGCTTCGCTACTAAAAAAAGAAATTTATAGAAAAAAAGTATTTATATTTTTTACTATATAATGTATGTAAATGTTTGAGCCTTAGTAAACAAAACAAATTAAAAGTCATCACCTCGATTCATTGAGAATGATGGAGAAAGAGAGAGAGAGAGAGAGAGAGAGAGATACCTAAATTCTTAAGATGCTAAGCAACAACTTTCATGCAAGATAATATATATACGTGTGTGTGTGTGTGTGTGTGTGTGTAAGTATTACCTTTTGAAGTAACAGGATTGCCCTTAAGGCAGAAATCAGGACATTTCACCCCTTATCTTTACATTCCTTTCACCTATCTCTTTCTCTCTCTCCCTCTCCCTTTTCTCTATAAATTGCTATCTCTCTCTATTTTTCTATTGCTTGTAAAAGCGCATACATAATGGTGTTCTTTCAAAAATGCTCAAAAAAAACTATTAAATAGCCAAAAATGCTATTGCAAAAAAATATTAAACACAGAAAAAAACTTTGATATTATAGAATTATATTTTTGTAATTGATGGCTAATTTTTAATTATGTTAAAATGTAAGAAAACCAAACATAATTTCTCCATTTCTTCCTTAAACTTAGAGAAAGTTGAAAGTAAAATAGATTGATAGATTTTAGAGAAATTTCTGTATATATACCAATATAATAATAATATCCTTAAAATCATACTTTTTACCATAACATAAAAACCACAAATTTATATTTCATTTAATAGAGAAACATTTTTGGGAATAGTCCCTTTCGTGACATCGCACCTTAAGGGGCGATTTGTCGTATTTTTAAAATGTTTTTTTATAAGTTATTTTAGGTTAGGTGATTGCCCCACAGGGTTAGAGCTCCCCGCATTGGCTAGAAACAGGAGAAAACCTACTGTGAAAAATACAGAGAATCGCCCCTTAAGGTGCAATGTCACGAAAGGTACTATACCCACATTTTTTGACTGAAAAAAATAATTTTATTTTTAAAAATAGCTTTGAAACTGCCTTGTATCTACTGTACATGTGATATGTTAGTTATTACTACTCTTGTGCCTTATATGAGAAAACCTCAAATTATTCTTATTCATGTATAGAAGTGTTGAAACAATAATTAGTTTAAAATTTTCTATTTTTATAGTGCTTCATATTTTTCCTATTTTGAAATTTTCTAGTCCACCTAATTAATCACTGAATTTAGGCTAAAAGATAGAAAATTCAGAACAAATTGTTAAACTGTTTATTTAATTTTTTTTAGATATTTTTGTTAAATTGTATTGTTGTTATTCTTTCAAGCCCTACCCTCTTTTAAAGATATATTATATATAAAATGTAAGATTAAAGACTTGACCTATTTTCAACCCCCCCCCCCCCTGTGTGTAACCTTTCAATCTGTCTATCAATGTATAAAATCTTAGCTGTACTTAAATTGATTTACCTTCCTTAAGATTTCACGCCCCGCGGTGTTGAACATGAAAACCGTGATAAAGGATTATCCACACCCCCCATAGACCTTATTTAATAAATGCATATAATACCCCCTCTGCCCCCCACCCCCCCCCAACAACCCACCTAAATTCATTCACACACACACACCCCACCCCCACCACTTAAGTATTAAAGATATATAGGTTAAAAGGAAATAGCTTGAACTTTTGTGGTAGACTAAACTTCAAAGTACATTTAATATCTTTATAAAATATGAGCAAAAAAAGATATTATAGAAAGCACATATTTAAAATATTTTAATAAAAAACAAAAATTTTAATTAAAAGTTTATCACCAAAGACTTTTTTAATGTATTTTTTTATTTCCATGCATTTTAAAATGTTTTAATCATTTAAATTAGACTCATATATATATAAATAAATAGCTGAATTCACATTTAAAACTAAAGTTGTGATATTTCTATAAAAAAACGTTGAACGAAAATATGTTTAATTTTTTTATGATACTGTATAAATGCTCCTGTATGTTATTTGTTATTTGTTATTGCGAGCCCACCGAAATGCACTGTAGTCAAATTGTTATTTTTTTGTTAAAAAATGTATAAAAGATAATGATATTACTGTAAAATGTTCATTCAGAATAAAAATCATGATAATTCCAATATTTTTTTGTATCAATCCAGTTTTTATTGAGTGTTAGATTATGTAACACCAAAAAGAAAACCTAATCTTTGATTGCACGATCTTTGTCTTAAAGTCCTAATTATGTTTTTGGCCAAGGCATATTCCTTACTCCAACTTTTAAGGTCACACATCTGACATAGCAGCAGTAGAAACGTGAGATTCGAACCCATAACCCCCCCCCCCCCCCCGACGAGTAGCGAATACGCTATAAGCTAAGCCACTGTAGACTTAGCCGCCTCGTCCAATTTTCGCAAAAACAGCTACAGCCGTCAGAAAATCAACAAGTCGCTAATCCTTGCCAAGCCGCTTTTTAAATCGTCGGATGCATAGCCCTAGGGAGGCCTGAGCTTTTTGAGAGGGGTAAAACAAGGGGTTGCAAAAGTGTGAAGGGGGGTATTTAAATGTATTTTTAATTTTTTTGAACAGGGTAAAATTAGGGGTTTAACAGTTTTGTGGGGGGGGGGGGGGGGAGGTTAACACTTCTTTACCCCCAACCTTTTAGCCATTACAAGTTTTCTTTAAATAAAACAAAAGAAAAAAGCACCTGTAGGCAAAAAATTTAATTAAAACTATCAGTTGTTTTTAGCATTGTAAGAAAAAAGGTTTAAAGAAACAATGAGAAAAGTGCCTTATATTACCTATATATCTGGAATCATTATCTTTTATACACTTAACAGGTGCAACATTGTATAGATATTAGAGTAAAACACTAGAGGGAGAAAGGGTTAAATAACTGTATAGCCGCATCGCAATCGTCTTGTGCAACCTTCCTATGGGGCAAGTAAAAATCAACCAATGGTATCTCATATATTAACACAGCTAAGTAGCAGAAAATTTTTTAGAAGCAGACGAAAGAGGTCTTTGAAAAATGAAGGGAGGTAGTTGTCTGTATATACATCTATACTATAGATCTGTTGTATATATTCTAGTTGTTAGATTTTAATTAGAACTAAATTGATTTTTGTAAAACTAAAATTAAATTTTATCAAAATTGAAAATTAAAAATTGTGATGGTATTTAAAATTTGAATGTGATTTTAACGGCTACTGTTAAAGATATATGTCTGAAACGTTACGCAGTCGTTGTGATATAAATTATCGACTGCTATTGAAAATAGAAGCCATGAATTTCTTTTGAAGTGCCACGACCAGGGAAAAGGGAATGATATTCTGATAATCAATTCTAAAGGAAAATTTCCCCACAACCCCCTTCCCCTTGACCCACAAGACGTTGTTAGGGATATGATTTTCTCTGCTTCTATTACCATATTTTTAAAGACGAAAGAGCCAATACTTTTTAAGAATTATTTTTTTATAATATCATACTCCTTGTTTTTTTTTTATAGAATGAGAACCCTGACAAATGAGCTTATTGAATGCAATAAAGCTCTTAGTGATCTACAATTTGATTACAAGTAAGCCAGTGGGCAATTTGGTAGCGCGAAAAATTGTGTTAAAAATCAGCCATGTGACGTCATAAAAATAAAGGGTTATCCATCCCTTTTTTAGGAGTTTTCTTTCCCACTTCTCCTCTCATCTCCCTCATTTTTATGACGTCAAATGGCTGATTTTTTGACACTTTGTCCCCCTACCTTAAATGTTAGATTATAATGGGTATTGGAGGGCCCCGCAGGGTTGTTGCCTCTCGCAGGGGTTAGGTAAAGATAGTAAAAAATAACCCACATTTTTCAAATTTATTTCCAAAAAAAGGAGAGGGTTATCAGTGAAATCAATAAATATATATAAATTAGAAAAGCAGTATTTTAGCTGTAATTTTCAAACTTTTGTACATTCTCGTTCTACTGGGTATATGTATTTCTGCGCTCCACTTCAAATATGCATAAACTAGCAGCTACGCGGCCTCTAGAGGGAATTGAGGAGTGGAGAGTCGAATTTGATAACCTAATTTATTTTTATAGATTTGAAAAGAATAAGTTGAAAAATTTTTTTTGGGGTGCGGGAAATTTTTTTCCAGGGGCGATTTTTCTTAGGAGGGTGGTGGTACCCTCCCCCAAAATAGTTATAAACCTTCCCGGGATCTATGAGAAGCTACCCTGTTAAGGAGGACCCGATCGGTTCAGCGGTCAGCGAGATCCTTCTGTACAAACAGACACACAAACACACAGACAATTAGACATCCTGTTACTTTAGCATAAGGATAAACTTTGCTAGTACATAAAGTGATCGTTCTTGTCTTTTTTAGATTGACAGTTTTGAGCAAAGAAGATGTAGAAAAAGAACACGGGGAGGTTGAGAAAGAATACAAGAAGTTAAAAACTAAGTATGATTACAATCATTTGCTAGAGCAGGGCTTAATTGTACAATTAAAGGTTTGGTTGTCTGAGATGGGTTTTTGAAAGATGAATGCCGCGTTTTTCTATTTGCGAAATTTAAACAGAGTATACAACTATTTATTTAATTATTTCGCTTTTGTTGGTATGGCTTTCATAGAAGATAAACAAATAATTTTCAATCCATTTTTGCTACATATTAATTAATGCATCTTTTTAGAGCTGTATTAAACATTATACAAATGGCTCAAATAATAATTTTAAAATTTTGAATTCTTAAGTTGTATACTCTGTTGAAATCCTATCGTCTTCGTTCAATCAATCAATGTCTAGAAAATGTCGAAAAAACGCGGCATTCATCTTTCAAAAACCCATATCTGCTAAGTATGAGTAGGGAAACTAGCATCTACATTCAAGTGAAAAGTTGATTGTTTGAGTTCAAAGAAGATGATTAAAGTCCCTCAACAGATTATGACGTCATACGATAGAATAGCCAATGATAGACCAGTATACGCTGTAATTGACCAATGGTAAAATTTATGCTGGCCTCTCATTGGTTATTTTATCGTATGACGTAATAATCTGTTCAGGGACTTTAATCATCTTCGAGTGCAAACCTAAGAGCAACTAACCCTAATGACATGAGCAAGGGTTGAGCGGTCGAAAAGTGATTAACCCTTCCTAGAAGCTCCCACATCTACGGGTATTTCCTACCTAAATGAAATGTGTGCATGTTTTGAAAAGCTTTTCTTAAATGGTCCTTGTTTTATACAACCTAATAAGCGAAGCATCACTATAATCACGTCCTAAAAATGTAAGTTTGCCTTTAAACATTATCCTGTTTTTAATCAGTTTTGCAACAAATTTACTTGAATTTTAATTCCATTTTCTGCTTATACAGTTATGACACTTTACAAGTGTTAATTTTTGGTTGTCCTACCGCCATAGAGCTTCGCTTTTATGGATGTTTTCATCTTTGTTATGATCAAGGTATGATGAAGTTTTGAGTAGACAGAGACGAGAAAATTCCGACAGGTAAATAAGATATCAAATTAAGGTCATTGAATTTTAATTTCCAAATGTGTACACAGTTTCCTCGGTGTTTCCTCATCCTTATCTCAATATTTACTTCTAGCTAAAAAAAGCCTTAAACTTCAAAAAAAAATATTGAGTTAGGATGAGGAAACACCGATGAAACTGTGTACACATTCGGAAATTCAAATTCAAATGACCCAAATTAGAGCTTACAGGGAGGGAAGGGACAATGGACAAGGTTTTTGGACAACTTCTAATCTGCAGTAAGGGAGATTTTGTTTATGATTATTGGGTGATGTACATCAGTTTATCGTCCATTGTCTTATCCCTTAAGATCCCTGACTAAACCTACATTTACAAAGTTTTTAAATATTTTATAAAAATTAATTTGAATCAGGATTTGAATATGTACTATTTCTGTTTATACATTAGATTAAAACACTAGAGGGAGAAAGGGTAAAATAACTGTATCTCCCCATCGCAACCGCCATGTGCAACCTTTCTATTGGGTCATTGAAAATCAACCAATAGTATCGTTTATATTAACACAACCAAGTAGCAGAAAATAATTTAGAAGCAGACAAAAGATTTCTTTGAAAAAGGAAGGGAGGTAGTTGTCTGTATATACATCTATACTATAGATCTGTTGTTTATACTATTAATCTTTATACTTGTAGGGAGCGAGTAAATTCAGATGGTTTACAGGTAAATTTATATTTTATCTTCATTCATGTAGATGTGTTACATTACAGATTTTGACAGGGATCTAACGTGATATAACAAGGATGACAACATTTATAAGTAACGAATCAAAAAATCATGATAAAAATCACAAAAACTTAAAAGATATTAGGAATTACTATTGTCGCATGACTGACAGACTGACATACAAATTAAGTTGTCAGCTGGATGCTTTTCTGGATAAACTCAATCAAAATCATCAACCTGTCTTAAATATCACTGGAGAAAATAAAAAAAATATGTGAAAAATTAAATAATCTACCTAATGCTCCATTATGCTGGAAATGTTGTCAAGAAAAATCATGAGGTCTTTAATAGTTGTTGAGGAAATTACGTTGTCCTTACTTCGTGTCTTACGGACAGACTAACATTTTGGAACTTCACAGTTGCTTTGCTACTAAAGAAATAAAATAACTAGATTTAAATCATCATTGATTATTTACAAAATTACCTATTAAATTTCATTTCTTTTCATATAAATTGTTCTAAAAACAACCATTCATTTAATGTAAAATTGAATAGACATATAAACAAGGATAACAACATACATAACTAGTGAAACAAAAATAGTCGTGGATGGGAATACTGACAAGGAGATTATAAAAGATCACAAAAAATTCTCACTTATTTCTTTTATTTTAGTATATCTATACTTTGTAGCATAACTGGCGGACCGACAGACAAAGTAAATTGCATACTGGATGCACATACATGGGGAATCTTCACTAAAAACAGCAGTCTTGAAAAATCCCTTTTCTTCTATAGCGTTACGGATTGATGGACGAACAGACAAAGTCAATTATGTAGTGAGATTTTACAGGACAAATCAGTACATTGAACTTGATGTATAGGACAAGATGAGTTGTCCCGAGGCCAGGGAGAACCTGATCCAGTGCCAGGCCTCCAGGAACGTCCTGCAGAATGAGCTTATCAACAAAGCCAGCATCTTGGGCAGGTAAGCAAGGAGATTTTTGTTTTTAACCAATTAAAGTTTTTAATCAATAAGATTATAGACTAGCTAAGGCACTTCCCCCTTTCCTATCAAATCAATGCTTATACACTGTTAAAAATTATTTTTTTTTTAGCATCAAATAATACCACATTTTCAGTTCATTAATGTATAGTATCATTCCATACGTTCTAGCAAAAAAAACTTATTATGATACAAGGAAGATTCCAATACTGTATTGAGTATTACTTAGTGTTCTTGGGAGTAATATGTATTACTAAATAAAGAATGTGCCTATATAGTATTGTCCAATACGCTCTATGTAATAAAATTCAATATGATAGAAGGAAGTTTATTATACTCTCTATCATAATTTTTGATACCCTCTATCATAATTTTTGATACCCTGTAGAGTATAAAACTGTTTTACTTTGGATAAAAGATCAGTTTATGTTATTTGATTATTATATGTACATATGCATTTTATGATATCAACAAACATACCAAGCAGAGCCATAAAACAATAATTTAAATGTAAATTTAGTAAAAAAATGACTTAAAAAATGTTTAGGGCTTAACACAGATCATTAAAAATAAAAAACTATGGTCAACTATACTTATAAAAACAAAAACTATAAATTTAACGATAAACAGTAACTTTACATCTTTGTCTAAAATGACCAAGCCATTGCATTGCTTCCATGAGAGGTGTGTACGCTTGGTGTCTGTATTATTTAATCTATACAGTATTGATTCTTACTCTAGAAAGTATGAATTGTTACTATAATAATAAACTAATCTATAAAGTATTGATCCTACCTCTAGAGGGTATCAAATATTACTATTTTAAAAAACTATTCTCCGGAGTATTTTCCCGTACGCTAGAGAATATCAATCGATACTAAAAAATGTAAGGATTCTGTATAGTAATAATTATCTATAATACAAAGTAGCTTGATGTCTGTCCGTCTGACTGTCTGTCTGTCCGTCCGTCCCTTAAGATCTCGGTAACCACCGATCGGATTCTACTCTTCAGAGAATATACCTACTGGTCCTGTGGTGGTTTTAGGCTATTTTCTTGGGGGGTGGGACACCTCCAACACCCACCTAAAAATAAAAATAAAACCACCCCCCAAAGATTTTTTTTACATTTTTTGTAAAATCTCAGTAACTGTTGATCAAATTGGGCTCAACCCTTTTGGGAATATACCTACTGGTCCTCTGGTGGTTTTAAGCTATTTTTTTGGGGGGTGGGACACCCCAACCCCCCAAAAATTAAAAAATCCCCACTTCCAAAATTTTTAATTTTTTAAAATTTTTGTAAACAAAAACCAGTAATTGGGGTGGGGGAACCCCACTGCAACATGGGGCGAAGCCCCCACAAATCCCCCTCCCAAAAAAAAAATTTAAATATATTTTTTTTTAATTTTAATTTTTGTGTATGCGAACAACCTAGGTTTAATTTTTACGAATTGAAATTTTTGTGTATACGGCAAACAACCTGGGTTTAATTTGTACAAATTAAAATTTTTGTGCATAAAACGCACAATCTGGGTTTAATTTTACCACAGAGTAATTAAACAAAGAATATTTTTTTTTGAATATTTCTATTTAGGAGGGTTGACTTCCCATTACTTCATAGGGCGAAGCCCCTAGAGGCTAGGGGCGAAGCCGCTAGTTGCGTTATATAGTACTACATAGTGTTATATATTAATTATATAATTGTAGCATATTTACGGGTCCAATACTCTCCAGAGTATCAACTGATACTAAATAAAAAAATTATTTTTAACAGTGTACCTCTTTAATAAATCCCTATTCGTGCAACTTTTTACACAATATATATTTTTGTTTGATTTATTTGCATTCAAACCACTTTTAGTAACAATGTATAAAACAGATAGTTGTTACTTCAATTATTTAACCTTGCAGCATTTAGGATTTTAAAAACTGCAAAAACTACTCTAAACACCTTATTTTATAGCACAAAATTGCTTTAAATCTTGATGTAATCTTGAAAGGTTGCGTGATTTATTTTTACAGAAAAATTATGTTTATTCAAGAATAAATTATAATCTTAGGTTGAACCAAGAAGTAACAGAGTTGAAAAACAAAGTTCTTGAGATGCAAGGCATGAAACAATGAAAATTATGTTTTGGTATTTTAACTACTAATCGATGAATTGAAAACAAAAAACTATTTTCATTTTTTGAAAAACAAAAACTTTTTTTAGCCTCTTAGGGCTGTTCAAACTCTGCACTGCGGGTATCTTTTTACACTTTTTAACCTATCATTTTTTATTGTTGCTGTTTTATTCTGAATATCTTATTAATTTTTATATGTTCAATAAAGCTAATAAATAACAATAACTTTTATTTTATGAAACAATTAGTCATATAATTTAAAATAAAATTAAACTATTAAATATAAGGCAAAAATGTATAAATATTCTACTTGGGAAAAAAAAATAATTGGAATGAAACGTAGAATAGATATGTAAACAGTAACTTATGTCTTTTTTTATTAAATATCAATATAAAATTTTTCAATAATTCAATTCAAAATTTTGAAATGTATTTTCATCAAAATAATATTTGAATGTTAGCAAATTACTTTAATTTGTTATAAAACTATAAAAAAAAAATCTATGGAACCTTTTTACATCTTTACATTAATTCAACATTAAATCAATCACGAAGACGACATTTGTAAAATGTTAAAATTTACGCGGCAGCAAAGTATACAGCATAGCACTTCATGAACATGGTCAATGGTTGGAAATCTAAAGCATCCTGTTCTTTGGACATGTTCATCTCTTCCCATCTGAAAATTTTTCAGTTAATTTGCAAGAATTCAAACGCTTATACAGTAAAAAACATTCTATGATTAAATTCAATATTCAATTGGGTCTTTGAATATTAGCAATATCATAAATATAAAAACAGCTACAAAAGACGAAGCCCAATCTGTACCACTTTTGATTCCTGTGACGTCATATTCTCCATCTCTTTTTTAGGGATTTTCTTTCCCACTTCTACTCTCATTTCCCTCATTTTACGACGTCACAGGTATTAAAAGTGGTGCAAAGTGGTACAGATTGGGCTTCGTCGCTACAAAAGGGCAAGAAGCAATATGCTACCAAATAAAAAAGATTCCTGTAGTTGTTTAGGTTAAACATTAGGATGATTCGATTTTGGATAATCTAAAATTTATCTAAAGTCTAAAAACTATTGGCTACTACACATTAGGGCGGGTTCATATCGGAATTAGACAAAGAGGGGATATGCAACAGATAAAATTAACCTTAAAAACATTCCTGACCGAAAAAGAATTTAAAAAAATTGAGTTTTAGAACGCGACCACTAAAAAATATATTTCATTACTTATTAATATGCAAAGACAACATTCAAAAATTTTTTTGAATCAGAACTATGGCTTCATGGTGCTCCCTAGAAAGGCATTGAGGAGCTGAATCAGGAACTTTTGTCTGTGTCAAAATATCTCGTTCCTAGCCTTAGAAATCACTAAAAAACCACAATTTTTTAAGGTTTATTGAGAATTGTCTAATTTGTAGAGGTTTTTTAGATTTTCTCAGGCTAGGAACGAGATTTTTTGAAACGGTCAAAAGTTCCTGATTCTACTCCTCAATGTCTTTCCTGGGAACACCATGAAGCCATAATTCTGATTTAAAAAAAATTTGACTCCCATTTACAAATAACTATACAATTGAATGTCTGGTCGTCAGCAGTTTTAAGACTTAGGATAAATTTTAAATCATCCAGAGGTGTATTATACTCATACAAATCATTTGCAGATCCCCGCTATGGCCTCAGAAAAAAAATGTCCAAAATCGACCCACCCTACCACACATTCAATTGTATAGCTATTTTTGAATGGGAGTCAAAAATATTTTAAATCAGAACTATGGTTTCATGTTGCTTCCTGAAAAAGTCTTAAGGAGTAGAATCAGGAACTTTTGTCTGTTCCAAAATATCTCATTCCTAGCTTTAAAAATGACTAAAAAACATCTAAAAGTCAGCCAATTCTCAATGAAAACCTATAAATGGTGGTTTTTTGGTCATGGCAAATAACTAATGAAATTCACTTTAAGTTTAATTTACTGATAACATTCTTGAGGGAAATAAATTGTACCTGATCAAAAGGTCTCTCATACTCTCAACTCTGGTGGCTGCTACTCCAGCAATCTTCTTAAATCTTAATCTCTGAAACAAGAATAATTTTTTTTATTGATTTTTTTAACATAATAATAATATATTAGTTTGATTTAAGCAAACTATAAATATGATTTATTGTAAAAACATCAAATTAGGTTTATATATAACTACTACGGCTTCGCACCTGGCGGCTTTGCCCCAAGAGGTAATTAGAAAAAAAAATTAAGTAACTCCACACAACTACTTAAAAAAAATAAGGGTTTTTTTTTTTTGGGGGGGAGGGGGTTGGGGTGTCCCACCTCCAAGAAAATAGCTTAAAATTACCACAGGACCAGTAGATATATTCCCTGAAGAGTAGAATCCAATCAGTTCATTGGTTGCTTAGATCTTAAGGCACGGGCGGACAGACATCAAGCTACTTTGTATTATAGATACCTGAGTCTCAATCTTCTGTTCAGCAGTGGTCTGTCCTGTAGCCAGATTTTTAGCTGACTCTTCAACTTTGGCTAAAAGCTTGTTGGCCCTTCTCACTTCCTTAGCAAATTTGACACATTCCATCTCAAGATCCCTAATTGATAAATGATGAGTTTACTTTCATAATTCAAATGTATAAAATTAGTTATTATATCAAATAGCTTAAAGTCAAGTTATATCATTTAATTATCTTATTATATAAAGTAGTAAGGTTTTTCTTTTGTCTGAAGCTCAAGATTTCAATAACTACTGAACTGATTGAGTTTTCCTTTTCAGAGAATCTTGACTTTGGTCCCTGGGTAGCTTTAGGCTATTTCATTTTTAAATTTAAGACTTTTTATGCTATTCTAATCTTTCCTGACCATAAAAATATAGAGCTCCTAGATGCTAGGGGCGCAACCTCTAGGTAAGATTATCCAAAAAAAAGATCCAATTGAAAAATGCTGATTTTATCCTAACCTGGCATGATCAAAACTGGTTGGTTTAGCTAAAGGGGTAGAAGAGCTTTGCTCCATTGCATCTATCCATGGAATCAACAGACATTCTAATCCTGAAAAAATGAATAAAAATTACAAAAAAAACCTACCTTTAATTTTCAGGGATAAGGAAAATTGTTTGTTTAGATGAAGGAAATTGTTTCTTTTACTAACATCCTAGATTTTCAAAATTCTGCCTTTGGTGAGAGAAATTGTTTGGTAGTCACTTCCCAATCAGATTTCTTGTCCTAATTCCAACTTACTATTTCCATTTTGTTTGAAACACCAATTTTACTCAACTACATTGTTAGTATTTTATTAAATCCAATACAACCTCTACATTTGTTTCACTAAGATATCTATAATACATAATAGCTTCATGTCTGTCCGTTTGTCTGTCTGTCCCTTAAGATCTCAGTAACCACTGAACTGATCGGATTCTACTCTTCAGGGTATATACCTAATGGTCCTGTGGTGGTTATAAGCTATTTTTTTGGGGGGTGGGACACACCAAACCAACTCAAAACCCCCCCCCGGGCCCCCCCCATTTTTTTGTTTATGGGGAAGTTAGTTCACATAAAACTACTGGCAGCACCAGTAGTACTTATTTTTTTTTAAAATTACCAATTGGGGTAGAGCCCTTTGAGGCTAGGGGCGAAGTCGCTATTAAAATTATAATTTACCTATTCTGAATTCATTGTCGTGTTTCATTTCTGATGCAAATTTGATTGGGTCTAATGTGTTGATATTTGCCTAAAAAGAAGTCAAATTACAATTTAACATAAAGATAGACTGATTTTAATCCAGTTAGTTTATTTGAAAGCTTTGAAAGAGTTCAGAAAACTTGTAATCCATAGAGACAGGTACTAAAATATTCAATTAAACCAACTTTACATCTTATCTTTTTGTCCAATTATTATTCACATGCACACAATTAATTAGATAGATAGGTAGACTTAAGGATAGCTAGAAAGATAGTATTACAGATACCTGGTATTCAATCAAGCCAGCCTTACATCTGACCAATTTGTCGGCTCCCTCTCCAGACTTTGTGCTTGGGTCGCTTTCACATTCCTGGAATAAAAATAGAGTGATCTATTTTCTCAATTATTATTATTAACTAAGCTAAAGATCTCAATTAATATGTACCCAAATTTTGTATTATTTATAGTGTATTATATAAAGTACCCTAAAGGCTTTTGTATCTTTGCATTTGAGTTCCATCTCTGCTACTATATCTTTTTTTTCAAGTATTTCTTCAAACCAGTTTTAGCCATACTGAAAAATCATGTATATCCAAGACCTTCAGCCTCTCAGGATTACCAAACTGGTTTAACCCTTACAGTCGGGGGAGGGGGCGTTGAACGCCCCCCATTCGGTTTTTTCTATCTCATTTTCTGTGTGTGAAAGATAAAGAGCCCAAACTGCGTGACTTTTCAAGTATGGGTATGACACATAACAGAGTTAGAATTTTTTAAATATCTCCATCCTGGCGTGCACAGGACGCCAGCAAACCTGACAGGGTCATCCAGGTAAAGAGCAAAAATTTTGCCCTCTAGCTCTAATAGGAACTGAGATAATAGGGGGGGCGTTGAACGCAACCCCTCCCCCCCCCCCCCCGACCGATTAAGGTGGGGCAAGGGGCCCGACTGTAAAGGGTTAATATTATATTTTTTGCATTTTAATATGCGCAAAAAGCTGTCTATAATACGATGAGTGAAACAACTATAAATGCCATTTTGTGTCCCCCAACATATGTTCTTTTCTTGCTATGATTAAGGCGTCAAAGTTGTCAATACTCTTTGATATACAAGAGCATGAGGTGGACTCTGAATATTTGAATATTCTGAGTGAAAATTTCCCTGCAATCCCTTCCCTTTTTTCTCCCCCTTCTTACCCATTCCCCTTCAGTTACATCAAAAAACAAGTTTTATGCCAACTCTATACCAACAAAATATTTTATTTTCAGCAATTTTATATGGAAATAATGGGATAAATAGCAGCCCCTGATCATACTAAAATCCCAAAGCAATAAACATTATGCCTGGAACATTACCTGGAATATGATTTTCAATGATTCTGCTTCTCTCTTGAGCTCCAGTGATCTGATGACTCTCTGTTCTCCATTATTGTCTCCATACAGGATATCATTGATTTCATTACGTCCAATCTGGAAAGTTAGAAAAAAGTTTTACAAAGTATCTCAAAAAAACCTTTTTTCCTTTCCCACTTCTCTTATTACTTATTTTTATGACGTCACATGCTGATCTTAGGAGACACTTTGTAAACCTTTAATATTTTTATTTGTACAATACCTATCAAATTATATAACAGATTGTATTTTTACTTTCTAAATAATTAAGTATATATTGATGTTTACAAATTATGTGATAACACTATATAGATAGTTGGTTTTAATTTAGTTTACTTGGTAGGTAAATATGTACAATATCAAAACTTTTATGAATAGATTTTGAATATTAAATCGAAGGATATCACAAATGAGAATTATTTCAAGTTTGTATTTTATTATATGCAAATATGTTTCTAAATCAAGGCAACCAGGTACGTTTCGATACATTTTAAGAGGCATAAAACAAATGGGCTGTTTCCCTTTAATTCCTCTTTGTACACAGAAATCCCTTTCCCCATCAACCCCGCGAGTAGTTTATTCTGGCGTTTTTGGTAGCAAAGGCTTGGTTAGGTTAGTTTAAGTATATTGCTTGGTAGCCCTGCTGTGTTAGGGACAACAGGGTTAGAGCATTAATACGGGTCAGGGAAAAAGGCAAAAATACACCTCCAAATAAGGTGGGTGGGTATTTCTCTGCTCGCCAGCCGGGCCACTTTAAGGAAAATCACCAAAAACACTCACTCTGATACTGGAGCTAATTCTTTCCATTTTCTCTGCGCTGGTTTCGTCCATGGGAGGGGGAGGGATAAAATCTTCCTGCTTGGGGAACCTTAACACAAAAATTTTATATTTCAAAAATAATGCATTGATTCTAGAGTTTTAACATTATTAGGTTAAAACTCTAGACAATAGAATCTTTGACACCTTTTTCCTTTTAAAGCAAAAAATCTTAAAAACCTAAGTTTAAATTATATATTTGGTATTTAGATACGGCAGGCCTAGCTATTCTAACAATCAATTCTACAAAAACATCATGAAACCTTTTAAAGTAAGGTGGGGGTATATCTTGTTTTTTTTCTTCATGTAACTAAAGAGGGGTGGGTAAGAAGGGGGGAGAAAAGGGGTAAGGGGATTTTGGGGAAATTTTCCTTTAGAATTGTTTGTCAGAATCACATTCCCTTTTCCCTGGGGTACAGGATTACAACCCAAGCCCCACCCCTTTAACTTGATAAACATTATACGGATTAGATTAATCTAAGTATCCAAGCGCTATTTAATAATTACGGCGGTTTTCCTTAAATGCCCAGTCAAGCACATAACCCCTCTCCAGGGGCGTCCAAGCTTTTTTTTGGGGGGGGGTAAAATTTTTTTTAAGGGAGGGGTAATTCGGTTTTGGGGGGGGTTAAATGGCGCGCAAATTTTTTTTACCCCCCCCCCCCAAAATTTTTAACCTGTGGGTAAAATTTGCTTGGGGGGGGGGGTAATTACCCCCCCTGAAATCTGTTGGCAGGGGTAAAATTTTTTTACCCCCCCCAAAATTTACCCCCGGGGTAAAATTTGTAGGGGGAGGTAATTTAAATTTTATTAAAATTTTAGTATTAAAAATGCGCGCAAAAATTTTTTTTGTTAGAGATTTTTTATTTTAGGGGGGGTATTTACCCCCCCCCCCCCAAACAATTGGGGGGGTAAATACCCCCTCCTAAATGGTTGGGGTAAATTTTAAATGGGGTGGGTAAAATGAAAAATTTTTTGGACGTCTATGCCCCTCTCCCCCTATTTTTGAAAGATAAAGGGGTGAATAGTTGTTCCTTTGTTTCTATTATTAGTTTAGGTCAGTTTAGATTACGTTATAATAGGTACTGGGTAGCTCCGAAGCGATTAGGCATACAGAAAAAAAATAATATGTGCTTATTTTCAAACAAACAAGAGGTGTGTGTGTGTGGTGGGGTGGGGGGGGGGGTCAGTGGTTGATAGGAATTTTGATGGAAAGCACCATAAATTCTAGTGTTGGGCCTGATACTTTTTGGCCGGTTACCGGATATCCGGCTGATTTATAATGCCGGATATCAGATATCCGGCCGGATTACTGGCAAATGCCGGATAATCGGTATTATATATCAGCCGGATATTCGGTATCCGGATAGTTTCATTATCCGGTATCCGCCCGGATATACATCCCCAACACTGATAAATACTAACCACATCATGACAGCTGGCAGGTCAGCCTCGCAGGCAAATCTCTCCTTATTGGCATAAATCTAAACAAAAAAGTCAGTGAAGTTTTGTTAATTTTTTTTTTCAAACTCTTTAAGAAACAAAATTTTATGCGATATGATTATTCGATTGGTCTGATTTTTGGAATACTAATTCTTAACCAACAAAGTGCATTGTTATAAGCGAAGCATCACTATAATCAATTCCTAAAAATATCAGTATTTCCTTAAACATTATCCTGTATTTAAATAGTTTTCATCAAATTTACTAACAATTTTGCTTTAACTTTTATAAATTTATATTCTGATTATTCAGTTCTGCGGTCTAAAAGTGTTAATGTTCGTTTGCCCCTACTGTTTCAGATCTTTGCTTTTATTGATGTTATCAACCTTGTTAATATTGTAAAGATGTATCATTAAACCTGTTACTCAAAATACAGTTTTTAGAATTTAATTTCTCCGCTGACTTAAAAAGTTACTTTATGGGTATAGAAATACATGTACAAAATTATATTTCTCTATCTCTACTGGCTACCTAGCGCCAGGCCTCTAAAACAGGCCATTTTTGAGATCACATTATTTCATCAAAAAATTTTAAATGCATACGAGAATGGCTTGGAGATTAATTAAGGTGTTCTGCGTATTTTTTTGATTATAAAATGCGATTAAAATTGTTGTGTCAAAATTATACTGTGCTATCTTGAAATATGCAGAAGAGCTTAAAACCTTCACATTGCTGAGAAATTGTTAAAACCGCCGTGCTACCGTTATCTGATGAGGTTTGACTCTAGGTAGCCAGTAGATATAGAGAGATGGTATTTTGTATATATATTTATAGGCACCTTAAGTAACTTTTTAGGTCAGCAGATAAATTAAATTCTAAAAAGTGTATTTTGAGTAACAGGTCTAATGTATTAAAGAGTTAATTCTTACCTCCCCTAGTCTTTCAAACATTTTCAAGCTATTATTGGATCTTCTGAAATATTTTAAATCGTTTTTAAATTATTTTGTTCTGTTTGTTTGTCAGTTAAATTTCGATTACCAATAAACCGATTGGATTCTCCCTTACAGAAATACTTTATAATGGATTAGGCTATTTCAATTATGATTTAAGTCTTCAGATGGTTTTAGACTATTTTGCTGCAACAACCTTCTTCCTTCGAGTACAGAGCCCTTAGATGCTAGGAGCGCAGCTACTCTAAATCTAAGTTTTGTCTGTCTGATATACCAGGACATAACCACACTTATAAGTTACAGACATACTTTTTTGCATTATATGTGCTATCATGATTTTTAACTATTTTATAACATTGTGTCCAATGTTTTTCCCACTGTGGGACGTGGGTATCTATTTATAAACAATGAGAAAGTATTAATCCTTTCTTAGACGACAGATGTATGTCATTAAATATTAACCTATATAATAACTCATTATTATAACAATTTTGCTATTTAATATTTAGTGTTGTATTAAATAGCTATTATGATTACACAGTAATTTTATATATATGTGGAATGTTTATGATTTTTATTTTAATATGTATGATATCTTTTCCTAAAGTTGAAATATATCATTTAAAAACAAACAGCAAAGTATTTTTTTATTTAAATCATGGTGCTTTATTATTTTCATATTCTTGTAATAATTATTATTGCTGCACTAATTATGAAAAAAGTTTATCTTGTTCAAAAATTTGACAAAGGAATCAAATATTTGGTTTGTTGTAAAGCCTTTTGCATTTTTTCATTTTTTTCTGATTATATTCAAATATAGTTTTTTTGTAAACAAAATATTATCACATATTTTGTTCTCAGTATTTTTTACTTTAAGGTTTCATACAAATGGTAAGGGTTTGATAGCCGCCAAAAATTAAATAGGTTTTTGTATCATTTGCTGCGAACCTAGAGGCTGGATTTAAAGTTAAAATCTAATTTAAAGTGTATATTACATTACACGAAGAACATGAATTACTATATTTAATAGTAGTGAAGCACAACAATGTCATAGAGGAGGAACATGTCTTTTGTAGCATGAACGATAGACTGACAGACATATACTATTCTCTTTGGAATGGGGTCTCTTCGTCTAAAATAAATTTAGATCTTAAAAAGTAGCTGAATTAATCACTTTTACATACCGAAAGACGTACATACATAGTAAGTTGTAGAGTAGCTTCGTTATTTATTGCATCAGTTTTCCACTGATAGTAGAATGAAAATTATATCATCAATTTCTGAATGGGCTAGTAATTCTATAAAAATAAAATTGTCTATTAACAATAAGATACATGATTTTTCAGTATGGCTCTAGCCCATATCATCCATCTAAACAATAGTCAACCGTCTTTTAACAAAATGTACTATTTTTTATAAAAAAAGACAAAATAAATCAAATTCTATTATTTTTTAACAATTATAATATTTTACCAAAATCTTTCCTAAAATATTACATTAATAAAGCTTCTGATATTTGTTTTTTTTCGAATTAAAATGTTAAAATGTTTTGTCCTATTTTTAAAAATAAGTGTGGCTATCGTCCTTTCTTCTATTTACGACTGTCCGTTTGTACATCAAGGTACCAAAATAAATTTTTTTGAGATTTCTATAACTTTGGAGCATATTTATTTAATATCATTGACTTCTTTTAAGATTTTTAGTATTATAATACTCTATGAAAATTGGGTAGCTACAATGAATATAGTAGATCTAGGTACCTACTCAGTAAATTGGGCCCATAAGAACTCGACGAGGTAAATCATATGTATTTAAATATAGACGAATTGTTGTGCCCGACAACCTCTAAAAAAACCTCGTTAGAATATTTTGAAAATTTCAGGATTTAATCTTGATATAAATGTCTAAAACTTTTGTTTCCTTCTTATAGGACAGACATTTTTTGTTTTCCATTTACACTTCAAGAAAGATGTGCTATGTTAATACATCTAGTGTAGTTACTATATAAATGCACCTGTGCCAGAGTTATTTTACTTTCTTTATTTCTTAAGGATATATTACAGTAATACAATTGAGGGAGAAAGGGTTGAATAACTTTATGTCCCCACTCCGTGGACCCTGTGACGACTTTTAATTGGGTCTTTGAATATCAGCAAATATCGTTGAAAATATTAACACAGCCAAGTTGATACAAAAATACAAAAAAAAACAATTTGCTAGCAGACGAAAAAGGTCCCCAACAC
This sequence comes from Acartia tonsa, assembly GCF_053477335.1. Taxonomy (NCBI): domain Eukaryota; kingdom Metazoa; phylum Arthropoda; class Copepoda; order Calanoida; family Acartiidae; genus Acartia; species Acartia tonsa. The sequence goes on along the minus strand of NC_137267.1, from coordinate 6,085,678 downwards.
TGGATCCACTGGATTACATAACTATACTTATATATTTTATATGGATATAATTATCTTTGATACAAATATGACTTTTACTTATTTGGAATAACGTCAAATAGATGAAAAGGTATAAATTTGGAGTCATTTCGAAGCAGCTTATATTACAAATGACCAATGCTGGGCCAATATGCATTTTACCATTGGTCAATATAAATGTAAACCGGCCTATCATTGGTCATTTGTAATGAATAATGTCATTTTTTATAGACACAATAAGCTGCTAGTCTTTTCTACTTCTAGTTATTTGATGTATCACAGTGATGGGGTTCTTCAAACTTTATATTTTTGACAATCTCAAAAAATATAGTCAACAAGGATGACAACTTCCATAAGAGCGAAGCTCTAAAATGGAAGGACAACGATCATTAACACTTGTAGATCGTCATAACTGAATTAGCAGAATATTAACGCATTGGTACAAACAAAATTGTAAGTAAATTTGTTGCAAAACTGCATAAATAGATGATACTGTCTAAGGACATACTTACATATTTGGGACTTGTTTATAGAGATGCTTCGCATATAACATTGTACATTGTTGTAATAGGAATCAGTTTGTAAAAAATCGGAAAGATCGGATAATTTTAACATACAAAAATTTGTTTTCAAAAAGCTAAAAATCGACATGTTTAAAATGGACGTACAGTCATTCTGGTACTGATTACAGAGTTGCTACGCTTTCTAAATTGTACTTAACTACTACAGGAATCATAATGCAAAGTTTAGAATCGATAAGACAATTCTAACCTGTTTAATTAACGAAAAAAGCTACCTGTGACGTACGGATGGACGGACCGACCCTAGTTATAAAAAAGCTTCGCTTTTAATAACTGTTTTGAATCAAGATTATTATTAATAATAGGGATAGGCTAATAGGAGATAACTTAACCTTTACATAAAAAATGTGGTTATTTTTTTAAGCGTTGTAATCTTTTCGAGAGGGGAGTGTCCCTGTATCTTTAAAGTGGACTAAAACTGTCTAGGCCCGGTAACAATATTCCCAAAAATGCATCTAAACCCATCGGTCTTCCGGTTAACTTAAGACCTTAAGCCTTATCCGTTAGGATGTTAGTCAGATATTGTTTCTAGCAATACAAAAAGCATACAATACTGTTGTATTTCACTGTTATTCTAATAACCCAGTAACATAACTTTTAAATCATTAATTCATTATTAATTATAAATAGATATAATTTGTAAATTTATGTATATTTTAAATCACTATTTATAACAAAAAGTTGATTGAAAATAAACCTCACTAATTAAAGTAACCTATAAATATCACATAAAAGCTTTTTGACATAATGTGCAATATATATAAAAAAAAGGTGAAATTTCCACACTAAGGGCGGTTCATAACAGGATATAGTATAATAGGGTAGTGTTGTAGTTAGAACTATACAATAGGATAAATATAAATATATCATCTTTGACTTTAATAAAGCTATTGAATTTTTAAAAATAGCTTTTATAAGTAAAATTATTTTCAGGTTATGCTTTAAAAATATGTATTGTTTTAAAGAAGTAATAATTACCCCTGGGCCGGTCAGGACACAATGCCTATGCCTAGCTTTCCCGGGCTGTAGGGGTCAACCCAACACACACACACGCACACACACACCCACACATACACACACACGCACACATACGCACACACACACACACACACACACAAACAAACAACCTCACACGGAATCATTGTTTAATTTCTTGACATTATACATTAAAAAACAAAGATTTTTAATTAAAGATAAAATAATTTTAATGAAAATACCAAAAAAAAATTCTTGATCTCAACATATTTTACATATATAACAAAAGTCTGGACTATTTTAAATCCTGAATATTTATATTTATACACTGTTAATTTCAATAAATTTGTGTAAAAGTAGACAAGTCTTGTTTAAATGGGCAGGATACTGAACATGACGTCCAAGGGGGGGGGGGTAAAGTGGTGATTATCCCCCCCATTTAAAATTTACCATACACTGGGGATGCCGTAGGCACCCCCAACCATTTAGGAGGGGGTATTTACCCCTCCCAAAAAAAATTTGGGGAGTAAACAAAATTTTTTTACCCCCCCCCCCCAAAACAAAAAAAAAATTAGCCCCCCTTAAAAAAATTTTACTCCCCCCCCCCAAAATAAAAAAAGCTTGGACGCCCCTGGATACTGACATAAAAGTTGTAGGAATGCCTTATACCTTATACACAGGTACAACTTATTACCATGCACAGTTAGAACTTCCATTCAATAGGCACGTAAACACAGACAAAGATCAAATTGTGTCAAAAATAATCCATGTGACGTCATAAAAATGAGGGATTATCCATCTCTTTTTTTATGGGTTTTCTTTCCAACTTTTACTCTCATTTCCCTCATTTTATTATGTCACATGGATCATTTTTGACACAATTTGGTCTTGTTGTGAACACAGAGTTGCCTTTGGTCAATCAATTATCCGACGTTTGGGACTCCTGCGTTTGTGCTAGAACCCTTTATTAGACTTGGTTTATAGATTCTTTTTTAAAAACAGAGCTTTTGGTATATCTCGTCTTGTTTTTAAAAGCGAAGCTTTTCTATAATTAGGGTCGGTCCGTCCGTCCGAGACAGATAGCTTTTTTCGTTAATTTAGACACGTTATAATTGTCACATAATTAGATCACATAAAAATTTGTTGTTAAAAAAGTAAAAAAAATCAACATGTTTAAAATGGACATACGGACATTTCAGTAATGATTATAGAGTTGCTACGCTTTCTAAACCGTACCTAACTACTACAGGAATCACTATGCAAAGTTTGAAATCGATAGGACTATTTCAACATGCCTTAAATAACGGACGGACCGACCCTAATTGTAAAAAAGCTTCGCATTTAAAAATACTTTCATGAACAAACTTTGTCTGTTTGTAAGTGAGAGAACATGTCTTTCCAAATTAAAGGTGAATTCTTGAATAAAAGACAACAGAATACAGGGACCAATTCTTAAATAACAACATTAGCAAATACATGGGCCAATTCTTAAATAGCAGTAATCGAAAAAAAGAAACAATATTCCTAAATCATAGTATTGTCAAATACAGGGACCAATTCTTAAATAACAGTATTGTCAAATACAGGGATCAATTCTTAAATAACATTATTCTCAAATACAGGTACCAATTCTTAAATAACAACATAAGCAAATACAAAGACCAATTCTTAAATAACAGTATTATCAAATACAGAGGCCAATTCTTAAATAAGAGTATTGTCAAATACTGAGAGACATTCTTAAATAACAGTATTATCAAATACAGGGACCAATTCTTAAATAACAGTATTGTCAGATAAAGGGACCAATTCTTAAATAACAGTATCATCAGATAAAGGGACCAATTCTTAAATAACAGTATTATCAGATAAAGGGTCCAATTCTTAAATAACAGTATTATCAGATAAAGGGACCAATTCTTAAATAACAGTACTATCAAATACAGGGACCAATTCTTAAATAACAGTATTATCAGATAAAGGGACCAATTGTTGAATAACAGTATTGTCAAATACAGGGACCAATTCTTAAATAACAGTATTATCAGATAAAGGGACCAATTGTTGAATAACAGTATTATCAGATAAAGGGATCAATTCTTAAATAACAATATTATCAGACAAAGGGACCAATTGTTGAATAACAGTATTATCAAATACAGGGACCAATTCTTAAATAAGAGTAATGTTTAATCAAGGGACCAATTCTTAAATAACAGTATTGTCAAATACAGGTCGAATTCTTATTTAAAACAGAATAGTAAATATACATAGGTTCCATTTTTTAAAATGTAAGAAGTTTCTGTCTTATTTAGGGTTTCATTCTTTAAAAAATTATTTTCAATGCTTAAATACCGTTTAATGCCAAAAAAGATTGTTTGTAAAACAAAAATGCAAATACTGCAGTACTGGGTTTAATTTAAAAATCTCGAAAATATTACTAACTAGAATTGTTATTTTTTCAACATTTTAACTAATAATGGTTAAACAATTTTAAGTTTTTATTGTTTTAATGTTTACTGTTTCTGATTAACACTTTATTTATGTAGCATCTCATGGAAGATAGTCTTACAGACGAATAACCTAACAATGTTGTTTTAAAAGTAAATATTTTGGTTAAAAATATTTTAGAATACACCCCAGGATAAAAAAAATAGGCTACAACAAGTATAGGTTACTTTAAAATAGTTCTTAATTTTATTTAAAACAAGGATGACTACATCCATAAGTAGCGAAGCTAAAATATTGTGAATGGATATCGGAAAAAAATTACTATAAAGCAGTTTCATACAATAAACATTAATCTTGATAAAATAGGGAAATAAGGAAACCTTAAAAACCACGCAACCTTAAAAATCACGAAAATTTAAAAATTTAGGAATCGATCTGGCATCGCAATTTATAGACATATCTTAATGAAACTTTATAAAAATATGTAGAATATGAGCATATTCAATTACTGATAATTTCAGCCGCAAATCATGAATAGGAATCGAGAAAACCATAGAAAACCTAAAAATCTAGGAATCGATCTAGCACCCCAACTAATAGCAATCCCTGAAAATTTCAGCCCATTATCTTAAAAAGGAGTTAAGAAAATCACGAAAACCTAAAAATCTAGGAATCGATCTAGCACCTCAACAACAGACAGATGGACAAAATAACGTATAGATTAGATGGGCATATGTTAAAAGAATCTTCACTAAAAATTTCAGCTGTCTATCTTTTCTAGGAGCCGAGAAAATCACGTTTCCCCCACTTTGTCTCAGACGGACAGACGGACGGACATTTCGAATTATAGAGTAGCTTCGCTACTAAAAACAAAAACTACCTCTAAATTTTTATTTTGTTTGCATGGGAAAAAAATACTTCCCATTGCTTGCCATAATAGGCAACTTTTTAAAGATTAAAATGTATTTTCTGTGTTCAATTTGAATGATTAAACATGTTTTCAAAAAGATGTTGTTATTGTTATCAAAATCTGCATATTTTGAAATTTGTTTAACAAATCACATATTTGTTTCTGCCTCGTTGCAAAAATATCTAAAATTACATCTTTATTTTCTTTTAACAATTCTTGGGGCCTTAACAAAACACGCATCATATTATCAAATACAAATTGTTTTACGTTTATCCTTCAACTTGCGACCGTTTCTCAAAACATGGCGTCCCCGCTCGTAATCGGGGAGGTGATAGGTTTGAATCTCGACTTAACACCTCAAAATAACTAAAGTCGTGCAATCAAAGAGATGGCTGTCTGTTGGGTGTTACATAACCTAATAGCCTGGGTGTTTGGAAAGAAAAGGTGTTATGTCAAAGCTAAAAGAATCAAATGCTTTGTTAAAATCAAACTGTTATAAAGTTGCATGTGACAAGGACAATTATATCCTAAATTTGTGCATCAATAAGGAGCGTAGAGACTTGTATTTTTTGGCTCCACGCACAGTCGGACAAATATTTTTACTATTACTTCGTAAGGGCAGGATTCTCCTTTGATTTTAATTGATCATCTAGAGAATCCAGAGCATCATCCACTTTTAATGGTATGCAATACTCTAACACCCAAGGATATTAGGTTAAGTAACATCCATCAGACAACCAACCCATTTATTGCACGACCTTTGTCTGAGAAGTCCTAACTGTGCATGGTAGTGAGTTGTGCCTGTTTATGGGCAAAGGCATTCCCCATATTTTACTATTTATATCGCGCATCTGACATAGCAGCAGTAGGAATAATTTTTAACATCATTAGTTATAACTCGGTGTCGGCCCGAGATTCGAACCTATCTCCTCCCCGGCGACGAGCAGATGCACTACGTGTTGAGCCACGATCGCGGGTAGGTCGGACAAAAATACTCCAGTTGTAGAGAAACTGCATTACTTAAAGTTTTTTGGGGTATTTATTTACAAACTGTTAACTTTAAAATAGATCTTTTGTTAGGGACCTACCTAAATTCACCTAGCAAGAAAGTAAAAGTGTATTCACTGAATATTTTGGGGACAAAATTAGGTCAAAGCTTTTTACTTTTAAAGAAACATGAGTTATTTTGCCTTGTTTATTCTTTAAAAAAGCTTTTCTTTAATTAGAGTCGGTCCGTACGTAACAGATAGCTTTTTTCGTTAATTTAAGCAAGTTAGAATTGTCCTATCGATCTAAAACTTTGCATGATGATTCCTGCAGTAGTTAGGTACGATTTTGAAAGATTTTTTAATAATTTTTTATGTGATATAATCATCCGATTGATCTGATTTTTTAATAACTGATTCCTATAACAATAAGGTACAATATTACAAGCGAAGCAACTCTATAATCAAGTCCTAAAAATGACAGTTACCTTAAACAGAATTCCGCATTTAAAAAGTTTTGCAACAAGTATACAATACATGTATAATTTTGTAAAAACTTTTATATTTTTTATTTTGTAAATTCAGTTCTGACACACTATAAGAGTTAATGTTCGTCTGTCATACCGTTTCAGAACTTTGCTTATATGGATGTTGTCATCCTTGTTTAAAAAAATGGTATGTTGTCAAAGACAGCTGTAAGGTTTGCAGCAATTTACTGCCCAAAAAGATCTCTGAAACTATACAAGTTGTCATTAATAAATCTATGAGTATGTTTGTTGTAACTTAGGTAGTAATAGCGATTCCTATGACAATCGAAATATGTAAGGCTTCGCTTTTCTGGATTTTGTTATTCTTGTGTTTTTTTAAAATGATAAACATGGATCAATTGTTAATTTCATTTTTATTAAAAATAACAGATATTTTAATAAGTTTTTATACATTTATTTTTATAAATTTTGATAATGAATTGTGGTGTCATTTAAGCAACATATCTATAATTTAGATGTATATACAGACAACTACCTTCTTTTTCTTTTTCAAAGACCTCTTTCGTCTGCTTCTAAATTATTTTCTGCTATTTGGCTGTGTTAAGATAAGCGACACCATTGGTTGATTTTCAATGACCCAATAGATGGGTTGCACAAGGTTGTCGCGATGGGGACATACAGTTATTCAACTCTTTCTCCGGTTCCACGCCAAACGTAGGAGTTGAAAAACATAGGAGTGGACAAACGCAGGAGTCCTAAACGTCGGAGTAGGACAAACGCATTATTAATCAAACGTCGGAGTGGACAAACGCAGGATTTTTGGGACAAACGTCGGAGTGGACAAATACAGGAGTCCCAATTTTTTTTAATTTTGATTTTTTTTTCAATTTTGAATTTTGGAACTTAGAGTTGGCAACCTTGATATCTAAGTAGAGAAGGTATCAGAGCTTGGTAACAAACTTGGAGTTGGCAACCTTGATATCTAAGTAGAGAAGGTATCAGAGCTTGGTAACTAACTTGGAGTTGGCAACCTACTACTGAGCACTCATTGTTAAGATATATCCTTAATATTCAATCTTTAATACCCTTTAATTTTTGGTCCATTAATTTGGCTGTAAAGACTTTTATTTAACTAGTTACTGTGCCAATAATATCTAGCTGCTCCGTTTTGATCAAATACATAAAATTATTTTAATACTTCATTTTTCAGTATGGCTTCGAAACCGATTAATATCCGTTAGATTAGATTTGCTTCTTAGCCATACTGAAAAAATCATGTATAGTATCACATTGCAAACAATTTTCCACGAATATTAAAACTAAAATCATAAACCCTCGGGGCTAACAAAACTGGCTTTCACCTTTTGATTTTTTATTTTTATACCCACGGAAACCTGAGCTGGATCTTTAAATCGTTTAGTGGTGCGCTAAATCAGGGCGATCCAGTTCGGCGCACCTAGATATTATTAGATTTCAATCTTTAAATCAAAATGGAATGGGCGAACCAGCGCGCCCAGTGGCGCGGTACTGGCGCGGCAATGGCACTCAACGAGTGTCATTGCCGCGCCAAACCAGGGTAAACTGGATCACCTCTAGTTTAATGCACCACTAAACGATTTAAAGATCCAGCTCTGTTCATAATACGCTGCAATTAATAACTCGTGTAATGTTAAAACAATGAGTTTTTTCCTGATGATCTTTCTAACTTTGTGATTCAATATATCAGAGCCACTAATCAACACTTTTTATAAACATAACTTTTAATTTTATCATTTCAATCTACTTTTCTTACTTTTTTTTCTTAAAGCGAAGCTTTTCTATGATGAGGGTCGGTGTGTTCGTCCGTCAGTCCGTAACGGTATTTTGGGGGGAAATACCCCTCCAAAATAAATAATCCCTAACAAACAAATTTTGTCGCGCTTTGCGCGCATTTTTAACCCTTAACGGTCGGGGGGGGGGGGGGCGTTGAACACCCCCCCCCCCATCCGGTTTTTTCTTTCTCATTTTCTGTGTGTGAAAGATAAAGAGCCCAAACTGCGTGACTTTTTAAGTATGGGTATGATACATAACTGAGAATTGGAATTTTTTGAATATCTCCATCCTGGCGGGCACAGGATGCCAGCAAACCTGGCAGGGTGATCCAGGTAAAGAGCAAAAATATTTTTTTTGACTTAAACAAAGCATTTTATTTTACAAAAATACTAAAATATCCTCTGGTAGTACATTCTCATATGAAATACAGGTGTTCAAGTCAATTTCAGGTTTCAGGTATGATCCTGCAGGTCCTGATCCTCCAGGTCTCCAGAAATCTTTAAAAGGCTCCTGTGACCGCAATTTTTAACTTAAAGACTTCAAATTTTAGACTTAAGCTTTCCTGACATGTCTACATAACGTATTAAAATTTCATAAAGATCCGCCGCCTTTTTCCCGCCGACCGTCGATATTTCTAATATAAAATTTACATAAAGATAAACATTTTCTGTAAAAACATTGTTTTTCTAGCTTCAAAAATAAGAAAATTACAGCCGTTTGAAATTTTTCAGTAAAAAAGGACCTAAAAACAAAGGTTGTTAAATAATCAAACAGGGGACTTGCACAAAAAATTTTAGCTCTCTAGCTCTTATATGAACTGAGATAATAGAGGGGGGCGTTGAACGCCCTCCCCCCCCCCCCCCCCGACTGATTAAGGTGCGGCAAGGGGCCCGACTGTAAGGGGTTAATAATAAATATTTGCGCGCCATTTTATCCCCTTCACCAAACCAAATTAACCCCCCCCCCTTCAAAAATTTTTACCACCCCCTCAAATAAAAAAAGCTTGGACGCCCCTGGCAACTTTATAATCTTTACCAGGGTGTCCTTACGTCCATTTTTAAACATGTTTATTTTTATATCTTTTTAACAGCCAAATTTTATGTAAAATAATCTGATTTTTGGAATACTTAATAAGCCACTTCAATAATGACTAAAACGAAGATTTCTAAGTACAAGGAATTAGGATTATCTTTTAAGTGATATCATCATAATCCACCATTAAATGTTACGATTCTAAGACAACGGGCTGTTAAGTAAAAATAGTTATTTTTATACATTCATTAAAACTTGTTCTTTAAATAAAACTTGTTTATTAAAATAAAATATATTTTTTTAAGCAAAGCTTTTTCTATAATTAGGGTCGTGTTGTTCATCCGTACGTCACGGACAGTTAGCTCTTTTCGTTAATTGAAACAGGTTAGAATTGTCCTATCGATTCAAAACTTTGCATGGTGATTCCTGTAGTAGTTAGGTACGATTTAGAAAGACTGGCAACTCTATAATCGTTACAGGAATGTCTGCACGTCCATTTTAAACATGTTGATTTTTAACTTTTTTAGGAGAAATGTGATAAAACTATCTGATTGATCTGATTTTTGGAATACTGATTCCTGATCAACAAAGTAAAATGTTATAAGCTAAGCATCTCTAATATAAAGCCCTAAAACTGTAAGTTCTTCCTTAAACAATATCCTGTATTTAAGCAGTTTTTTTTAAACTTTACTCACAATTTTGTATTTGACTTTTATACATTACATTCTGATTTTTCAGTTCTGACACAAGTGTTGATATTCGTTTGTCCTATCGTTTCAGAGCGTCGCTTTAATGCATGTTGTCATCCTTAGCAATATTATGATAATATAGCAACAAAATATATAAAGTTTGTTCCTAATGGTATCAGAATAGAATTAGCCAGATCATAAGTTAAGGTCAAAAAGTAGACTTTCAGTTCTGAAATAAAATAATTGTATATAAATATATTAATTATCCTAATCCTTATACTAAAGGAACAGAATGTCGACTCTCCCCTCCCCAAGTGACCCTAGAGGCCTCTAGGGGCGTATCAGCTTGTATTTAAAATAGTAACAAATTTTTGATTGATATCGCTAACCGCTGAACAGATATGAAAACAGTAAAAATGTCTAACTATGACGTCAGAAAAAATTAACAATTAGCCAATGAGAAGCCAGTATTCACAATGGTAAAATATATAGCGGACTCTCATTGGTTAATTGTTAATTTTTTCTGACGTCATAGTTAGACACTTTTACTGTTTTCAACAGATATGGGTAGGCTTTACATATAATTTACTTAAAAGTCTGGGAAACGTATTTAACTTTTTTTGGGAGGGTACAACATTTTTTTTTTACACCTTCTTTTTAAATCAGAAATTAGCGACGGTGTACTCTAGTAATAATCCAGTTTGTTGAACCCCGTTGAATCAAAACTGTGTTAGCTCGTCACGAATGGGTTAAAATAAAATCACAAAAGTTAGGACACGTTCTTTGTAAAATTTATCTTACCTACATCTTTATCAACAATAAAGTAGAAAATGTACATGAGTGAACCAAGCAGAAAAAATGTGCAAAGGTGCATGATACCTAAAAAAATATAATGACAACATCCATAAAAGCGAATAACAAACGGACATTAACACTTGTATAGTGTCAGAACTGAATAATCAAAGTATAAATGTATAAGATCGAGTCGAAGCAAAATTGTAAGTAAATTTGTTGACAAACTGCTTGATACAGGATAATGTTTATGGACATACTAAAATTTTTAGGACTTGATTATAGAGTTGCTTTGCTTATAATATTTTACCTTGTTGTCCCAGGAATCAATATTCCAAAAATCAGATAAATCGGATTATTAGATCACATTCAAATTTGTTGTTAAAAAAGTAGAAAATCAACATGTTTAAAATGGACGTACGGACATTTTGGTAATGGTTATATTTAGAGTTGCTACGCTGTCTAAATCGTACCTAACTTCTACAGGGATCACCATGCAAAGTTTTGAATCGATAGGACAATTCTAACATGCCTAAATTAACGAAAAAAGCTATCCGTCTCAGACGGACGGTCCGACCCTAATTATAGAAAAGTTTCGCTCTTAAAAACTAAATTAATAAGAAAAGCAAAGATTATTTATTTAAAATTTTGAACAACTTTGCTTTTATAAAGTCAGTCATAAAACCTCTCTATATATGATTTATTTAAGGCTGAATTTCCGTGACCTTAGCAAAGCAATTAATAAAAATGGCCATTAATTAACTCACTTCAGGGTTGGTTTTATGAAGAACTTTATAAAAGCAAAGTTGTTCAAAATTTTAAATAGATAATCTTTGCTTTTCTGTCATGATTATGCGGTAACTCCTAGTGGGTGAAAATTGAACTTTAAAATTTAATTTTCTGAAAAACCGCTGCATTTTAGATTTTATTGAAAAGTGAAATGAAGTTACCTAACCTAGGGTAATGAAATGCACTATGTCCTAATTTAGGTTCTGACACAAAAGTCAAAGCACCTTCATTTGCAATGTGAACTATTAATCGACAAAAACCGCTAGGCGTAGGAATCAAGGGGTTGTCAAAAGTCAACACCTCCCTTGTAGCTAGATAAATAGCTTGAAGCTATCCCAATACTTAAATCTGATAATGAAATATCCTAAAACCACCACGGGACCTATGAGAAGCTTACCTAAAATAGATATCTCAATCAGTTCAGTAGTTAAGCTTCAGACAAAAAAATCTTACTACTTTATATAAGGATACTGGGAAGCCTGCCTTCCCCTTTTTTCATCCCTTCACAGTGGCAAAATAAAGTGCACGCCACTCTTAGAATATATCATAAAGAAAAATGAACCAACCTATTTTTGCGGGAACCAAATTTCTTCGTTTGATAGCAATTTGTTCTTTACCTTTAAAATCTTATTGAAACATATTAAAGTATCAACAAAAAAGTATAATCTTTGTATAAAAGTAAAAGGATTTCTGTGAATCTGTCTATCAGACTGTTTAAACCGATATGATTCTCCTTTACAGTGTAGCTTTTCACAGGTCATGGAAAGGTTTATAACTATTTTGGGGAAGGAGTACCACCACCCTCCCAAGAGAAAAACTAAAAATCTTTCCTCCCCTTCCATCCGTAGCTAATGAAAAGAATAAATTTTGAACGAAGATGATTATAGTCCCTTCACAGATTATGACGTCATACGATAAAATAACCAATGAGAGGCCAGCAAAAATTTTAATATAGGTTAATATTAATATACTGGCCTCTCATAGGCTATTCTGTCGTATGACATCATAATCTGTGGAGGGTCTTCAATCATCTTCATTCTGAACATGACTATTAAGTGTATCTACTTCTGCTATGATATATGTAAATATGTAAGAGCAATAGGAATGCCTTTACCCTTAAACAGGCGCAGCTCAGTACCATGCACAGCTAGGACTTTTAGACAAAGGTTATGCAATTAAAGAGTTGGTTGTCTGATATGTGGCACTTCAATAATTAATCAAAGCATTTAGTGCAGCATAAGAATCTGAACAACTACTATATTGGCGATTTGGAAAAGTGTTTCAAAAATCAGCCATGTGACGTAATAAAAATGAGGGAGATAAGAGAAGAAGTGGGAAATAAAGCCCCTACAAAGGAGATTGATAATCCCTCGTTTTTATGACGTCTCAAGACTGATTTTTGAGACACTTTGTTTAGCTACAAAAAATCGAACCTTTACCGCAAGCTGCAATAGTTAATTGTCAAATTCTGATTTTTACTAAAAGTTTATTACCTCTAAGTGCCATATTCTCCCCAGTTGATTTTTTCAAGAAAAAGTAAAGCCTTAAAAATAAGAAGTCACCAATTAAAAAAATTAATAAAGAACGTGTCCTAATTTTTGTGATTTTTCTTCGTGACGAGCTCTCAAAGTTTAAAGTTTTGACTCTCCGGGGTTCAACAAAATATAGATTGTTTCAATAATTACTCAACAGAATTTCATATTAAAGATCTTACTATTTTTGTTCATAATGGCAATTTTTTGTTGGGTTTTAGTACCTTAAAAAATCACAAAAGTTAGGAAACGTTTTTTGATGATATGATTGCAACCGTTAATTATTAAGTACTAGCGGCTACGCCCCTAGAGGCATCTAGTGGCACTTTGAATGTTTTTTATTATTTAAAATATCTAATTAGAGAAATAATTGGTTTATGTTTCGTTCAAGCCTTTTTTTTTTGGAGGGGTATTTTTTTCTAGGGGCGATTTCTCTTGGGAGGGTGGTGGTACCCTCCCCCAAAATAGTTATAAACCTTCCCGGGACCTATAAGAAGCTACCCTGTTAAGGAGAACCCGATCGGTTCAGCGGTTAGTGAGATCCTTCGGTACAAACACACAAACACACAGACAAACCGACATCCTGTTACTTTAGTATAAGGATAACATATTTAAGTAACTTTTAGTAGTGATGGAGCTTCGAACAAACAGACCATGATTATAGAGTGGCTTGGTTACAAAAAAATGAATCTTACTTCATGTAGCAGATGACGGTTGTTACATTTCCAATACAGACATACACACTAAAATAATAAAATGGCTGGTTTTTGCCTACGGATTGGCGAACCAAGCAAAAATGAAATATATCATATTTTCAAAAATCTTACTACCAAGAATGGCAAATGAAATATAAAATAAAAGTAGTTTGATGTCTGTCCGTCTGTCTCGGTAACCACTGAACCGATTGGATTCTACTCTTCCTACTTCCTGTTGGTCCTGTGGTGGTTTTAAGCTAGTTTCTTGGGGGGTGGGACAACCCCCCCCCCTAAAAAAAATTGTTTTTAGGCAGTCACTTCAAATAAATTGTCAGCACCAGAAATTGTTTTTTTTTAAATTTTTTCTTGGGGCAAAGCCATAGAGGCCAGGGGCGAATCCGCTAGTATAAAATATTTGGCTTCTATCATGACGTAATTAATAGTACATTGATCCTCAAATTCAAAATTTTTGGAGCAAAGTTTCTCTATTATTACCTTTGTCAGACCTTCCGTCAGTCTGTAAGACTATGGGTTTTTCTCAGCTGCTGTTATAACGATAGAATATTCCTATGCGTATCTAAACTACACATTATTTTGTTCACATTATTTTTTCTTTTTTTTCATTGGTATGAGAACTAAACATCTGCTCTATAACTCACTTTGTCTGTTTGTCCATTCCATGATTTTTTTTGGTGCTTTGCTACTTATGGATGTTGTCCTTCTTTTTTTCCAAAACAATAAAAAACTTACAAATATAAGGGATTAATTTCCCAGAACGACTTAGTGTATTCTTCACCAATGCAAGCTAAAAATATATTTCTCGTATTCATTCGAATCCGGTGAATAGGAACCGGTTCTCATCCATACGAAAAAACTATGTCTAGCATCGTGTTATATCCAGCTTTCTACAAATATAAAAATGTACAATCATAGGATTAAAACCAGTTTTTTTAGCCGGTGCCTTCGGCACCTCGGGGCTAAAAAAAAATAATTTTAATCTCATAATTGTACATTCTATATCCGCGGAAAGCCGTTTATAATACGATGTAAGAAATAACTACTAAAATGAAGGTTTTGATTTTCTTACACTACAATGTTGGGGTATATTCCTTTCGTGACAACGTCTCTTAAGGGGCGTTTCGTCGTATTTTCACAGTAGATTTTCTCCTATTTATAGCCCCTGCGGGGCAATCACCTAACCTAAAATAATCTATCAAAAGCTACTGTAAAGATACGACGAAACGCCCCTTAATAGGCGTTGTCACGAAAGAGACTATACCTCAATGTTTTACTAATATTGATATTAATTATATAACAAGGATGACAACATCCATAAAAGCGAAGCACTTAAACGGTAGGACAAACGGACATTGACACTTGTATAGTGTCTGAACTGAATAATCAGAATATAAAAGTATAAGAGTCAAAGCAAAATTGTAAGTAAATTTGTTGAAAAACTGCCTGATACAGGATGTTTATGGACGTACTTACATTTTTAAAACTTGATTAAAGAGTTGTTTCGCTTAAATATTGTTCTTTGTTGTCCCAGGAATCAATATACCAAAAATCAGATAAAACGGATAATTAGATCACATAAAAAATTTGTTTTTAAAAAAGTAGAAAAATCAACATATTTAAAATGGACGTACGGACATTCTGGTAATGATTATAGAGTTGCTACGCTTTCTAAATCGTACCTAACTACTACAGGAATCACCTTGCAAAGTTTGAAATCGATAGGACAATTCTAACATGCCTGAAATTAACGAAAAAAGCTATCCGTTACGGAGAACGTAAGGACGGACGGACCGACCCTAATTATAGAAAAGCTTCGCTTTTAAAAATGATACATTGATTACCATAATAAAGGATGCTAAAGTTGTTATCTTTTTTCTCTGTGAGGAAAGCCATACAGAATAACCATATCGGAATCAACTCCGCTGTTATTATCATCCTAAAAAATTTAAAATGTAAAATAAAATCATTTAAAATATAAAATCAATAGAGTAAAACACTATAAGAGGGAGAAAGGGTTAAATAACTGTATCTCACCATCGCAACACCCTTGTGCAACCTTTCTATTGGGTCATTGAAAATCAACCAATGGTATCGCTTATATAAAAACAGCCAAGTAGCAGAAAATAATTTAAGTGCAGACAAAAGAGGTCTTTGAAAAAGGAAGGGAGGTAGTAGACTGTATATACATCTATACTATAGATCTGTTAATAAATTAAACTAAATTTCTTTTTTGGCCATTTGTAAACAATAAGATATTTAATGAAAAAAAAACAGAAGTATAAACTTTTAAAATTTAGGGTGGAAGGGGACATTAGGCTGTTTATTACACTAGTCCCCAAAGTCTTTTTTCTTTTCAATTAACTTAACAACCTTGGGTACTTTTATTGAATTTTGATTTGTTGGTTTATTTAATTGAGTGTCCAAACATTTTAACCAATAATTGTAATCTACAGTAAGGGTGATTTATTGTATCATCATTAAGGATGTACATCAATTTTTTAGCCATTGTCTTTTCCCTTTAAATCCCTGGTTTAATATACTCTATAAATACCAAAAATACAACTTACTGTGCAATTGTAGCTTTCTTATTCAAAAGCCTTTGAGCTCTTCTCTCCAGTGTTCCCCTAAAGGTAAAAAAAATAGCTTAAAACCAAATGGGGCATTTTTTGTAACAGAAATTCTATAGTGATCTTAGGCTTTCCAAAAATACTTCATACTTTATTTAATAACTAGCGGTTACTCCCCTAAAGGCCATTAGGTAAAATTGATCTTTTCAATCTATTTTAAAATCAGCGATTTACCAAAAATATTATTTTCGACGCTAGATGGTGTTGGTTATGTTTTTAACTTATTGCAAAATATCCGCAGAGCACCGTTTTTTTTTATTTTTGTCGATTTCTCTGGGGAGGGTTGTGGTAACCTCTCCCAAAATAGTTATGAACCTTCCCAGGACCTATGAGAAGCTAAAATGTAAAGGAGAACCATATCGGTTCAGCGGTTTGTGAGATCCTTTGTTACAAACAGACAAACAAACATCCTGTTACTTTATTATAAGGATGAGTTCCATCAGTTCCAATTAAGATATTAAGAAATTAAACCTGACAAATAGATATCTAGTAAGAGCAATCATAGCATTGAAAGTAAGCTGTCCAACCTAAAACATAGTTTAGAATTTACTTTTTAGGATAGCATAGTATCAAATGCTCTTTGCAAGTCTTAATTTAAAATTAAAGAAGGGGGAGGTAGGTTGTGCTCAAATTCCGTAAAGGTGTGAGTTTTAAGGCTTAAAAACAGTAGTAGAACGATAATATTTACTAAATATGTGTATTTCTTATTGAAAAAAAAAATTATGGAATTTTTTTTAAGTTAACATAAATTTTATCGTTCTACTGTTGTTTTTAAGCCTTAAAACTCACACCTTTGCGGAATTTTAGCAAAAACTACCTCCCCCTTTATAAAATTAAGGCAACAATTTGAAGAATTCTTTTATTTTTTGTCTAAAAGTTGAACAAATGCTGATATGCCAGTCACATTATAAGTGACACAAATCAATTGTTATGAAGACTAAAGGCATTTAATTTAGTTACAATTGTTTTGCCTTTTTGTAAATTTATTACTAAACTAGCGACTACGCTCCTAGAGGCCTCTAGGGACACTTAACATTGTTTCTTTTCATTATATTTTAAATTAAGCTATTTACCAAAAATATTTTTTTCGTCGATAGATGGTTTTAGTTATGCTTTTAGCTAATTGCAAAACGTAGGGCGGCGTTTTTTTATTTAATTTATTTTTGTCGATTTTATTGTGGTGGTACCCGATCCCCCAAAATAGTTATAAAACTTCCCGGGGCCTGTTACAGGCTACCCTGTTAAGGAGAACCCAATCGATTCAGCGGTTAGCAAGATTATTTGGTACAAACAGACAAACAAACAAACTTCCTGTTACTTTATTATAAGGATTTACTCACATTTCCATAAAGTACGGATGCACTAACAAGCCTGCAGGAGAACTCCAGATCTTCATCCACCTCGGATTCTTCATTTTCTACCACAGAAGAATATCTTTTTGAGGCTCCTAGATTATAAAGTTTTATTTAGTAACTAACGGATACGATCCTAGTAGACTCTAGGGGCACTTATGGATTATTAAAGCTTTATTTAAAAGGAGAACCCTATCAGTTCAGCGGTTAGCGCAATCTTAAGGTAATACGCTCAGATAGTAATAGACATCCTGGCTTGTTTTTTTTTGGGGGGGGGGGAGCCAACCTCCCCCAAAACATCATTTTTTATTTTATTTTTTTTAATGAATTTTTTTTTGTGGTGGGGATATTTTTTTCTAGGGGTGATTTCTCTTGGGAGGATGGTGGTATCCTCCCTCAAAATAGTTATAAGCCTTCCCAGGACCTATAAGAAGCTACCATGTTAAGGAGAACCCGATCGGTTCAGCGGTTAGCGAGATCCTCCGGTACAAACAAACAAAAAACAAACAAACAGGCAGACAGACAGACATCGTTCTACTTTGTATTATAGATATTTTTCTTTACCCATATACATGATGATATTTCTCCATGGGGCCAAAACTGAGCAGTAAGAAAATCTAAACAAAAATATTCTATTTATAGTTGCAGTTAAATTTTTAAGTAGCGAAGCTACTCTATACTTTGAAATTTCCATACGTCTGAAACGTTTTGGGACAAACGGCTCCTTATTAAGATAGACGCCTGAAATTATCAGGGATTAATTGAGTTAACATTCTTCATATTTTCTTAAATTAATGGTATGCTAGTTTGATTCCTAAATTTTAAATTTTTCATGATTTTCTCGACTCCTATTCAAGATAGGCGGCTGATATTTTCAGGGATTAAATGAGTTTACATTTTATAGATTCCCACAAAGTTTTATTTAGATTTGCTTATTGGTTTGGTTGCTAGATTTTCACGTTAAAGATTTTAAAAGGTTTCGTGATTTATTTTGTTTAATGTATAGAGACCATATTTCGACTTTCATAAATTGTACCTATATACTGCTGTTATATGTGGCGTGTGACATTAATGGTTAGAGTAGGAATAACGGTACACTGACAAACCTCCTACTACGACAAACGTCCTAAACCTCACAATGCGACAAACGTCCTAATGCAACGAACCTCCTAAATGACATACCTCCTAATGCGACAAACCTCCTAAAGGGACAAACATCCTAAAGCTACATCTCTTAAGTAAAACGTCCTAAAGATTTTCAAAAATTATTAAATAAAAAATCTTCCAAAATTTGAGGACAAAATCCACCACTGCACTGTTAAAAAAATTGAACAATAAAATCCAAACTGGCGATAATGCATACATAAACAGGCGCAACTCATTACCATGCATAGTTAGGATTACTAGAGGCAGGTTCTGCCAACAAAAGGTTGGTTGTCTGTTGAATGTTACTCAACCTAACATCCTTGGGTGTTGGAGTATCGAAGGAGAATCCCACCCTAACGACGCGATGTAAATGTCTGATAATCTGCAGGGAGGAAGGGGAATTGGGCTGTTTATTACTCTAGTCCCTAAAGTCTTCTAAAAATATTTTCTTATTCATTGGCTCTTAACAACCTTGAGGACTTTTATTAGATTTTGATTTGTTGACTCATCTAGTTGAGTGTGCAAACATTTTTACCCCTAATTGTAATCTAAAAAAGGGGTATTTTTGAGTATCATCATTGGGGATGTACAT
Organism: Acartia tonsa; assembly: GCF_053477335.1. Taxonomy (NCBI): domain Eukaryota; kingdom Metazoa; phylum Arthropoda; class Copepoda; order Calanoida; family Acartiidae; genus Acartia; species Acartia tonsa. The sequence goes on along the minus strand of NC_137267.1, from coordinate 6,066,193 downwards.
CAATTTAATGACCAGTGTCTTATCCCTTTAGATCCCTAGATAATGTGTACCTGTGGATACAATCCAGCCAGGTAAACACGTTGATGGCTGTGTGCAGGCTGCCTCGTTCTTGGTAAAATGTATGCATCTAAAAACAAAAACCTTTTGTACCATTACCATCACTCCCCCCCCCCCCTCTTCCTTTATAAAGGAAAATATATCTATAATTTTTGCAGGAGGCTATAACCCTGTGAGACAAATGCCCAAGGGAGCTCTTAATTAACCTTACTTAAACGTTAAATTGGCCATAATTTATTATTATTAAATAATAAACCAAATCACTGAAAAAGTAGGCTTTTCATTGCCTAATCAATTAAATAAAATAGATTTGTAGAGGAGCTTTGCTTGTAAAATTACTGATATTTTCTTTAAAATTATTTCCCATAGAGTCCTCAAGGGAAACTTAAGGAGAAGGATGGAGGGGGGGGGGGAGGAATCGACACCACCCCCCACCCTTCTAATGTTATTTTTTTTTAAAGTAAACACTTGATGGAGCGTTTTTTTCAAGGGCCGATTTCTTTTGGGAGGTTGTTTGTACCCTCCTCAAAAATAGTAATAAACCTTCCCAGTGCCCTTATTGTAAAGGAGAGCTATAACAGTTTAGCGGTTAGCGAGATCCTTCTAAACAAACAGACATATAGAAATTAACTCAAAAATGCCCTGTTACTTTTATATAAGGATATTTCACCTCATAAAAATATTCAATTTGTTGGAATAAAAGAAAAAAATAGCTTATAAACATCAATAAATCCTATATAATTCGTATAAAACACTGTTACATAAAAAAAATGCTCTTTATTTCCAATAAAAGTGAATTAAAGGATTTCTAAATTTCTTACGTAGAAGATCAACACCCCTTGTTTTTATCCTATTTATAATACAAAGTAGTACGATGTCTGTCCGTCTGTCTGTCTATCTGTCCGTCCGTCTGTCTGTCCTTCCGTCCGTCCGTCCCTTAAGATCTCGGTAACCACTGAACCGATCGGATTCTACTCTTCAGGGAATATACCTACTGGTCCTGTGGTGGTTTTAGGCTATTTTCTTAGGGGGTGGGACACCCCCAAGCCCCCCAAAAACAAAAATCCCCCCCCCCCATTTTTTTTGTAGAAGATTTCCTTGCTCCTTTTACGTATTTCGCAAAATTTTTTTTTATCACCTCTTTGGGCAAAGCCACTAGAGGCTAGGGGCAAAGCCGCTAGTTTTACATAAAAGAAACATGATATCTGTCTGTATATGTGTCTGCAGCTTTCGCTAACCGCTGGACCAATATGGTTCTCCTTTACAGTGAAGCTTCTTTAGCGAAAGTTTTAAACAATTTTGTCGCTTGTTGTTTTTCGAGAGTCAAAATAGAAATATTAATTATTAAAAAAAAATAATATAGGAATTTACAGCAAATATTTTCCTAATAAAAAATGCAACAAAATCTCAGTATTTAAAAATTCTATGATTCTTTAATAAATCTTGCTCTGTAGGTGGATCTTTTCATGTATTTTTTTCGTAAAATGATAAAAATATAATTTCCTACAAAAATCACATTATGAAAATAATAGTTCTTAAAAAGATGAACATTCGCTGTACATAAAGGTGCTTTTCCTCAGAGATACTAGCAAGCACACCAAACAACCACATATATTTTTTTGAAATCCTTATAATAAAGTAACAGGATGTGTGTTTGTCTTTATGTCTGTATTATACTTTTTAAAAAATTTAAAGTGCCACTAAAGGCCTCTAGGGGCGAAGCCGCTAGTATTGAAAAAAGAACCTACCCTAAAGAAAAACAATGCAACGCCACGAAAAACTATCCGCGATTACCCCCCATTTTATTTCAAATTTTTTTTAAATATGAAGGGAGGGTTTTTTTTTCTATGGAGCCACAGGGGAGAAATAAGGTGGATTGAAGAACCATATTATTTTATTCGATCTTTTAATTTTAGTTCAAAAAAGAAAAAAAAATGGGGGGGGGGATTTTTTCTAGGGTCGATTTCTCTTGGGATGGTTGAGATAACATCCTCAAAAATAGTTAAGCTTCACTGTAAAGGAGAACCATACACTATACAAATAAAGAGACTTTTATATGGATAGTTTTTTTTACTATTCCTTGTAATAGGATGTCTGTTTGTTTGTCTGTTTGTTTGTCTGTCTGTCTGTTTGTCTGTTTGTCTGTCTGTTTGTCTGTCTGTTTGTCTGTCTGTTTGTCTGTCTGTTTGTCTGTCTGTTTGTTTGTCTGTTTGTCTGTCTGTTTGTGTGTCTGTTTGTCTGTCTGTTTGTCTGTCTGTTTGTCTGTCTGTTTGTCTGTCTGTTTGTCTGTCTGTTTGTCTGTCTGTTTGTCTGTCTGTTTGTCTGTCTGTTTGTCTGTCTGTGTGTCTGTCTGTTTGTCTGTCTGTTTGTCTGTCTGTTTGTCTGTCTGTTTGTCTGTCTGTTTGTCTGTTTGTTTGTCTGTCTGTTTGTCTGTCTGTTTGTCTGTCTGTTTGTCTGTCTGTTTGTATGTCTGTTTGTCTGTCTGTTTGTCTGTCTGTTTGTCTGTCTGTTTGTCTGTCTGTTTGTCTGTCTGTTTGTCTGTATGTTTGTACTGAAAGATATCTTAAATCTAAAAATGATAGGTAATCAATTCAACTCCCCCTTCTTAAGTGTCCTTAGAGGGAAGTGTCCTAAAATATGTGCCGTGTGACGTCATAAAAATGAGGGTTGAGAGGTGAAGTGGGAAAGGAAATCCCTTAATCTAAAAAAAAATGGATATATTGACGTCACTCTGTTCATTTTTTAGGACAATTTATAGAGCTTCCCCTAGAGGCCTCTAGTATTTAATAATTCTGAATTCTACAAATTTTGAGATTGATTATTTTTTTATTGTAACGTTAATTGATTTTCTCTTGAAATATTAATCCTAAACTTATTGGAAAGATAAGTGTAATAGATTAATTAAAGTGCCATGGTCCACTTATTCCATTCACAATTCTTATAATAAAGTAACAGGATGTTTGTCTGTTAGTGCCGAAGGATCTCACTAACCACTAAACCGATCGGGTCCTTCTTAACAGGATAGCTTCTCATACGTCCCGGGAAGGTTTATAACTATTTTGGGGGAGGGTACCATCACCCTCCCAAGAGAAATCGACAAAATTAAAAAAACGCCGCCCTGCTATAAACATAATTAACACCATCGAGCTGGTAAAAAAATATTTTTGGTAAATAGCTTATTTTAAAATAGATTAAAAAGAAACAACTTTACGTGTCCCTAGAGGCCTCTAGGGGCGTATCCGCTAGTTAAATAGATAAAGCATTTAAGGATTACAGAATCAATTAAATACAAATAAGTAACAGGATGTTTGTCTGTGTGTTGTGTCTTTACCTTAAGAATTGGCTAACCAATGGATCAAGATGGTTTTTCTTTTACAGTGAAGCTTTCCCCGAAAAAAATTCAACCCTACCCCCCCCCCCTTTTTTTAAAAGGCATCTTTTTTAAAAAACTAGAATGGGAAGTGAAGTGCGCATAGAGACCTCTAGGGGCGTAGCCGCTTGAATATGGTATTAGTTGAGTGCTAAAAGACATGCATAGAAGAAGAAACAGTGCTCGACAGCCTCGACTCAAATTTTAACCCATTTGGAGGATTTTTTAAAGGGGGATTGCCATATTTAGTTCAGATTTAAGCTTCCAGCTGAATTTAGGCTTGCAGGCGGCTGTTGAGCCCTAAGAAGAAACACTAAAGGAAAAAAGAACAGAAGGAAATGTAGACCAACAAACAAACCGACACGTATGACTTGTGAAGTAGCGTCGCTACTAACAAATTAATTAAAAACTTACAATGAAGAGATTCAGAACTACTCCAATAAAGTTGAGAACATTGGAGATATGCCAGCAATTGGGATCTAAAAACAAGGATGACAACATCCATAAGTAGCGAAGCATAAAAAATCGTGGATGAAAATACGTACAAGTAGATTTAAAGATTATTTGTTACAATCTAGAAGAGATTTATTGGAGAAAATAGCCAAAAACCTGTTTAAAGGCAGTCTGACAGTTATGGATATTTGCTTAAAACGACAGGAGATTTTAAATTTTAAGAATCGGACAATAAACACCAAAGATATGGGGAAAAATGTGAAAAACATAAAAATAGCCAAAAACCTGCTGAAATTGAGTCCAACCACAAAGGATGTTTTACAGTCAATTATGCTCCTTAATAATGGAAATGTTGTCAAAAGTTTCAGGCTTCTATCTTTTATAGGAGCAGAGAAAATCACGTTTCCCCCTTTCTGTCTTAGACAGAGAGACGGACATTTGGAATTATAGAGTAGCTTCGCTACTAATAATATGTATAGGCTAAGGACGAAGCCACATTGGTAGATAAAAGAGAAGTATACAATATAAAAATATAAATATAACAAGGATGACAACATCCATAAGTAGCGAAGCACAAAAAATCGTAGATGGGAATACGTAAAGGTAGATTTAAAAGGTTTTTTATTAAAATCAAGAATAGATTTATTGGATATAATAAACATGAAACCTTGTTTTATTTTGTATGATGACGATGGTCTAAGTAAATTAAATTAAAGATGCTCATAACAATGGGAAAAATTATTTTGATACTGATATCCCATAAAAGTTTGAAAATTGGATCAAAATAGACAAAGATATGGGGAAATATGTAAAACATATAAAAATAGCCAAAAACCTGATAAAAGGCAGTCTGGCCGCCATGGTTGTTTACTTAAAACGACAAAAAAATTAATTTTTAAATCCTTTACTTAAAAAATCGGGGAAATCGGACCATATATACTGAAGATATGGAAAAAAGTGTAAAATATATAAAAAAATAGCCTAAAACCTGCCAAAAAAGGCAGTCTGGCCGTCATGGTTATTTTCTTTAAAAGACAGGAAATTTAATTTTGATATCTATAACGGAAAAATTTTTGAAAATCGGACTATAAACACTGAAGATATGGAGAAAAATGTGAAAAATATAAAAATAGCCTAAAACCTGCTAAAAAGACAGTCTGGCCTTCATGGTTGTGTCTTTCAACGACGGGAAATTTAATTTTGATATCTGTAACTGAAAAAATTTTGAAAATCGGACCATAAACACTGGAGATATGGAGAAAAATGTGAAAAACATAAAAATAGCCTAAAACCTGCTAAAAATCGGTCCGACCGCCAATGATGTTTTATAGTTAATTATGCTCCTAAATGGTGGGAATGTTGTCAAAAAATTTTAGTATTCTATCTCTTATAGGAGCTGAGTAAATCCCATTTCCCCCATAGCGTTACGGACAGACTGACGGACTGACGGACGGACTGACAGACTGACGGACTGACGGACGGACAAAGTGAATTATAGAGTAGCTTCACTACTAAAAATTATATCCTCACTGTGAGCTACAATTGAATCAAGACAAAAGTAAGTGCCGAGCCCTGGGACCTATGTAGGGTGAAAATAGACATAAATCCTTGATGATTCCAGGTGGAGACAAAATATTTCAGCGGGGTCTTTTGGATTTTTTTCAATTTTAAGTTCTGAAAAAAAATTGAAAAAAATATGAAAATCTTCAATAAAAAACAAACAAAAAATAATTTTCAATATTTTTTTTTATTAAAAGATACAAACAACTTATATACATACTATAAGCGTTAAAAAAATCACAATTTTTAAATTTAGACTTTCAATATAAAGATTTTTAGAAAAAACCTAACAACAAATTCTAACATATTTCTGATCAACATAGCAATAAAACGTCTTTTGCAAAATCTTTATCATCAAAAATAAATAGCACTTACTAAAGGTTTTTTTTCATTTAAACTTATACTTATCACATTAATTAACTTTAAAGATTGATTTTTTTAAAAAGAAAGATTGCGTGATTTTTTTCTTCATAATTAATTGCCTAATTTTAAGATTCAGACAAAAAACCTTACTACTTTATATTAAGGGATAATCTACTAGCAGCGGCTACGCCTCTAGAGGCGTATGAGGCCCTTGGGTTGGGGGGGAAGTCGAACCCCCCCCCTTACAGTTACAGTTTTTTTAATGAAAAAGTTAAAAACATTTATTTTGGAGAGTTAATTCTCTTGGGATAGTGGTGGTACCCTTCCCAAAAAAGTTATAAACCTTACCAGGACATATGAGAAGCTACCATGTAAAGGAGAACCATATCGTTTCAGTGGTTAGTGAGATCCCTTGTTGCACAAAGACTCACATAGAACCTGTTACTTTATTATAAAGATACATATATACACAGAAACTCTACAATCAGAGTATGTCTGTTTGTTCATCCGTCTGTATAAAAACAATACAGAATATATTTATTTGGTACTAGCAGCTACGCCCATAGAGGCCTTTAGGGGCACACACCCCTCCTTAACCGAACTTTAGAATAAAAAAATTTTCCAAACATTCGGACAATTGGGCGTTCAAATAGGACCTAGTGGTAGTTAGAATCAGTTGAGAACAAAATCCTAGCCGTTCCTTCTTGCCAGATATCGCCATTTTAAGATTTTAAGTAAAATTACACTAAATATCCAAATACAAACTTAAATATTCTTTAAATTTTTTAGTATAATTTTAGTGAGACAGCCCAAAAACAGAGTATCTTTGCTCCTGTGGCCAAACTGACTGCCTGGAGTCCCTAACAGAGAGTGCCTTTATGTGTTAACACAAGTAGGGATTCGAACCCATTCCCAAAACTAACCAAAGTGGAATAGCTGTGTATTACAGCATGAGGTCAGTATTTTCACCACTGACAGATGGAAGGCAAGGCCTATCCTAACCAGAAACCCGATCATTCACCCAAAGGCCCCAGTGGAGCACCTTGGAGGTCTGCACCACATGTTTTATGGGGTGTTGTTCACCTCCATCCATGGATTAAGCAGGTTGAGACCTAATAGTGCCCTTAGACTCCCAGTAACCCTGCCATTTGGCCCATGCTTAGAATAATGTCACACACCTGGTCCTGTTAAATGGGCTGTTAGATGTCCCTGTCAATCACAGATCAGCACAGCCGCCATGGAAGGATAGCTGCAGGTGGTGGCCCGCATACCTTCACTCAAGATGCAAATTATCGCTATTCTGATCTTGATCCTTCAGAGCAGCTTGCAAGGGGCACCTGTTCAGAGCTGACTGATGACTAGGATATGGGTAGCGACTAGCGTGAAATTCTTGGCTATTCCCATCAAGATAGGGGCCAGGGCTCCCCGAAGGTGAAACTGGACAGGGGCTATTCTTAGTTTACACCCCCATGGTGTTCAATGTGCCTCCAGGAGGTGCGACTGCATCAAACGGCCCCCCAGGAGAGAGATGGTGGTCATGACCAGGCCTAACTTCCCATGCAGGGGCCTGACTATGGGGACTGCCAGTAAAACTTTAACAAGGAGCTAAACCTGCTGATCACCAACAACAGCTAGAGGATATCCAGAGGGGCATGCATTGCCTGAGCCCAATAATGTAATATACAGCTATTCCACCATGGATAGTTTCAAACAGTAACTGTGTCCCCACCTCCTTTAGAAAGAACCCTCCCAGGTTCAGGGCATAGTTCAAGATGCACACCACCATGATCTCCATGAGGATCAAGATCAGGGTAGTGCTAACTTGCATCTTGATTGAAGTTATGCTGCCCACCACCTGCAGCTATCCTACCATGGTGGCTTTGCTGATCTGTGATTGACAGGGGATCATCTTGGTCAGCTCTAAAATGACCTCATGAAATTTGATGGGGACAAGGGCTGGGGCTTCATGAAAGCTACCCTGGCCAGACAGTGATTGTACAACTAGAGCGCTTCTTGACTTCAGTCGCTGGTTGTGGGAGGGGCCCTGGGCCTTCCCCAGGCTTGCCAGGGCTGGGACCACTTGCTTAATGTGAGAAGGGGCAACCATGGCTACTCTCCCTATTGATCCATACCATCAGCTCGGGTTTGTCAAACATGGTGTCCCTGACTCCCTCAGAAAGAACTCCTGGAGGATCAAGATCAGAATAGGGATAATTTGCATCTTGAGTGAAGGTATGCGGCCCACCAACTGCAGCTATCCTTCCATGGCGGCTGTGCTGATCTGTGATTGGCAGGGGAACATCTAACAGCCCATTTAACAGGACCAGGTGTGTGACATTATTCTAAGCAAGGGCCAAATGGCAGGGTTACTAGGCACCATTAGATCTCAACCTGCTTAATCCATGGATGGAGGTGAACAACACCACATAAAACATGTGGTGCAGACCTCCAAGGTGCTCCACTGGGGCCTTTGGGTGAATGATCGGGTTTCTGGTTAGGATAGGCCTTGCCTTCCATCTGTCAGTGGTGAAAATACTGACCTCATGCTGTAATACACAGCTATTCCACTTTGGTTAGTTTTGGGAATGGGTTCGAATCCCTACTTGTGTTAACACATAAAGGCACTCTCTGTTAGGGACTCCAGGCAGTCAGTTTGGCCACAGGAGCAAAGATACTCTGTTTTTGGGCTGTCTCACTAAAATTATACTAAAAAATTTAAAGAATATTTAAGTTTGTATTTGGATATTTATTGTAATTTTACTTAAAATCTTAAAATGGCAAAATCTGGCAAGAAGGAACGGCTGGGATTTTGTTCTCAACTGATTCTAACTACCACTAGGTCCTATTTGAACGCCCAATTGTCCGAATGTTTGGAAAATTTTTTTAATCTAAAGTTCGGTTAAGGAGGGGTGTGGGCACTTAAGAGGGGAAGAAGTGGTTGAATTCAACAATTATATTTTTATTTTAGGCTTAAAAAGAAAAAGTTTTTTTTTATGTGTTGTGGGGTCCTTTTTTAAGGGGCGATTTCTCTTAGGGAGGTAGAGGTACCATTCCAAAAGAAGTTATAAACCTTCCAAGGACCAATGAGAAGCTACATAGTAAAGTAAAAAAAGAACCATATCAGTTCTTAAGCGTCAGAAAGATGGACAAACAGACATCAATATATTTTGTATCATAAATAGTGCTTTAAAGCAGGGAAAGAAAATTTTTTTTTTGCTATTGTTTAAAAGTTATATCCCTGTATAAAAAAGATAGGATGTCCATGTGTTTTTTTCTGTCTGTGCCTAAAGTTCTTGCTAACCGCTGGAGCAATTTGGCTCTCCTTTATTGACCTATCTTTTAGACTGATAATAGGATCAACATATAAAGGAGTAGTTTAGTGTCTATTAATCCTTATATAAAAATAACAGTTTCTGTGTCTGTCTGTTTGAGTGTATATGTGTGTGGGTGTCTGTCGGTACCGAAGATTCTTTATAACCGCTTAACTTTTGGTTCCAGCTTTTCATGGTCCTGAGAAGTTTTGAGTTTAAAAAAAAAATAAGTTCCTACCTAACATTTAAAAAAAACTTTTTCTTTTACATACTACAACTGAAAGTAGGGGAGGGGTCAACTTCCCCCCACTTATCAAGGGCCCCTAGATGCCTCTTAGGGGCAAAACCGCTAGTGATAAAATAATTCTTATCTTGAATTATGATTAAAGTGTTCTTTTTCCATTTTATAAAACATAATTGTAATTATCAACCTCAAAAGAATACAAATAAAGAAAATAGCAAGTGTAACGTACAGATGCAAAGATATATTAATCAGAGCAAGATGGGACAATGGGCTGTTTATTAGACTAGTTCCCATAGTTTAATATAGCAATTTGTTATTCGTTGGCTTAACTACTTAGGGGACTTGTTGCGATTTTTGTTTGGTTGGTTCATTAAATTAAGTGCCCAACATTTCAACCATTAACTGAAACATAAAGAAGGGTTATCCATGTATCATATTTGGGAATGTAAATCAATTTAGCAGTCATTGTCTTATCCCTTTAGATCCCTGATTAGTATGTAACAATGATCAATGGTTCTTTTTTTCTATGTAGCTTCTCATTGGTCCTTGGAAGGTTTATAACTTTTTTAGGAGGATACCTCCACCATCCTAGGAGAAATCACCCCCTAAAAAAGGACCCCATTACACACACAAAAATAACTTTTTCTTTTTAAGCCCAAAATAAAAATCTAATTGTAGAATTCAACCACTTCTTCCCCTCTCAAGTGCCCCTAAAGGCCTCTAGGGGCGTAGCCAGTGAGCCACTAGTACCAAATAAATATATTCTGTATTGTTTTATACAGACTGATGTACAAACAGACATACTCTGATTGTAGAGCTTCTGTGTATATATGTATCTTTATAATAAAGTAACATGTTCTATGTGAGTCTTTGTGCACTAAGGGATCTCACTAACCACTGAAACGATATGGTTCTCCTTTACATGGTAGCTTCTCATATGTCCTGGTAAGGTTTATAACTATTTTAGGGAAGGTTACCATCACCATCCCAAGAGAATTAACTCTCCAAAATAAATATTTTTAACTTTTTGCTTCAAAAAAACTGTAATTGTAAGGGGGGTTCGACTCCCCCCCCCCCCCCAACCCAAGGGCCCCTATATGCCTCTAGAGGCATAGCCGCTGCTAGTAGAGTATCACCTGATATAAAGCAGTAAGGTTTTTTGTCTGAATCTCAAAATTGGGCAATGAATTATGAATAAAAAATCACGCAACCTTTCTTTTTAAAAAAATCAATCTTTATAGTTGATTAATGCAAAAAGTATAAGTTTAAATAAAAAAAAGTCTTTAGTAAGTGCTATTTATTTTTGATGGTAAAAATTTTGCAAAAGACGTTTTATTGCTATGTTGATCAGAAATATGTTAGAATTTGTTGTTAGGTTTTTTCTTAAAATCTTTATATAAAAGGTCTAAATTTGAAAATTATGAATTTTTTAAGGCTTATAGTATGTATATAAGTTGTTTGTATCTTTTAATAAAAAAAAATATTAAAAATTATTTTTTATTTGTTTTTTATTAAAGATTTTCATATTTTTTTCAATTTTTTTTCAGAACTTAAAATTGAAAAAAAACCAAAAGACCCCGCTGAAATATTTTGTCTCCACCTGGAATCATCAAGGATTTATGTCTATTTTCACCCTACATAGGTCCCAGGGCTCGGCACTTACTTTTGTCTTGATTCAATTGTAGCTCACAGTGTCCTTTAACCTTTTCTAAAAATAGAATTAAAGATTATCTTGTATTTAAATACAATAAGGAAGTTCATTAACTCGATCATAAAGATTTTTAATCGGCTTCGAAACCATACTGGAATAGTTATTTCTCGCATCGTATTATAAACGGCTTTCCGCGGATATAGAAAGTACAATTATGAGATTAAAACTAGTTTTTTTAGCCCCGAGGTGCCAAAGGCACCGGCTAAAAAAACTGGTTTTAATCTTATGATTGTACATTTCTATATTCGTAGAAAGCTGGATATAATACGATGCTAGACATAGTTTTTTCGTATGGATGAGAACCGGTTCCTATCCACCGGATTCGAATGAATACGAGAAAAAAAATTATTGGCTCACCTAAAGGAAGATATCTTACACGTTGTCCGGTAATTACACGGTATTCTTTTATTTTTTTTATAATTTTTAAATTTTAACAAGAATGGCAACATTATGCAATAAGTAGCGAATCTCTTGAAATTGATCTAAACACACAATTTCTGAAGTTTTTTTAGAACAGCTTAGGTAAATGTATTACTTTTTTTAAACGAACATTTAAAGTGCCACTAGAGGCCTCTAGGGGCGTAGCCGCTTGTATTGAATACAGAATTCAGTATATTGATTATAAATTATAAAATTCCTCGAAAATATTCTTCCATTACGTCAAAACCATATTTATCAAACATCTGAAAAAAGTAATTTGATTTTAAAAACAAAAAAATACCTTTATATAAAATTGACAAAACTTTTTACAAATTTCTTTTTATATTTTAATGGCATGACAGATAGACAAACGGACCATGTAAATTATATACTGGATGCTTTTTGGGTTTAAGGTAACTTTACAAAAAAATCGGCAGTTTTTATCTGAAATAACAGCCGAGAAAATAACATTTCCCCAAAACATTTTATGGAATGACTGACGGACGAAATTTGTTGAAAAACTTTTTGATACAGGATTATGTCTATGGACATACTTACATTTTTAGAAATTGATTTTAGAGTTGCTTTGCTTATAATATTGTACTTTGTTGTCCCAGGAATCAAAATACCAAAAATCAGATGATTAGATCACATAAAAATTTGCTGTTAAAAAAGTTAAAAATCAACATATTTAAAATGGACGGACGGACATTCTGGTCATGATTTTAGAGTTGCAACACTTTCTAAATCGTACCTAACTACTACAGGAATCACCATGCAAAGTTTGAAATTGATGGGACAATTCTAGCATGCCTAAATTAACGAAAATTAACAGACGTACGGATTAACCGACCCTAATTGTAGAAAAGCTTCGCTTTTTAAAAATATCTTATTTAGTGGTAATAATTTCTTAACATTCGATCTATCCACTTGAATAATTAGAATTCAACTAAATGGAAAAAATATAATAACATATCTATTACGTTTATTTCTCTCTGTTTATAAAGACTTATAAGTTCTTGTATGAAGCATCTCTTAAAGTTCGTTATCCCCTTGTTTAATAATTTTAGTTGTGAAGTCAATCTATCAGTGTTCGTTGTCTGTTTGTCTGTCTGTCATTTACATTCTATGGTTCAGGTGAAAATGCTTCTTCGATTGTTATTTAAGATATCTTTTGAAATTATACTTTACTTTTTCAGGTTTTCTGCTAATATAGATGAAAAAAAACTAATTTTTGTACTTTTTTATTCATTGAATTATGGTTTCTTGATGTGGTCATTAAAAAAAGGTTTTTAGCATGAAAGTTGTATGTTTGATTGTCTTCAGAACGTGTATCTACAATAAAGATATCAGCAGCCTTCGGCACCTCGAGGCTAAAAAAACTAGTTTTAATCTCATATTTGTACTTGCTATATCCGCGGAAAGCCGTTTATAATACGATGCGAGAAATAACTATTCTCTTTGTTTTAAATCTTCGCTGCTAAACAAATGAAAAATACGTTGATCTTGTTTTAGTACCTCAGGACAAGTATGACAACACGTAAAAAGCGAAGCTCAAGAAACCAGAGGTGATCAGAGTTGATAAAATTGAAGAAACAAAAACCGTTGCTGATCTAATACAAAAATGCTTCAAATTGCCGCATCTTAGAGATTTATATTGTCTTTATTTATTATTCAAAGTTTTAATTTCAAAGTTAATTTTAATAATAAATAATTAAATTAACATTTGAAGTTGATTTTATAAATATTACTCTTAATAATTACCCAATCTTTACAGGAATCTTCATACATGGCTTGCTAACGATTACAACATTCCAAAAAATCGTCTAGAGCTCAAAGTCTGAAAGACAGACAGACAAACCCATATCATTAAGTAGAAAAGCTTTGTTGCTAAAAATAAATTATCAAAAACACAAATAATAAGCATTAATACTGATTCATTTGTTAGTAAAATGGCATAGGGTTATTAAGTAGAAAAGTTTTATTGCTAAAAATAAATTATCAAAAACACAAATAATAGGCATTAATACTGATTCATTTTGTTGTAAAATAACACACTTTTATAATTATTTAGAAAGAAGATGTATCAACTTTTTTGCTTTTTATTTAAGATAGCTAGCCGGTTCTTTCAGTAAGTAGTAGATGTAAAATTTTTCATAGAATTCAGATATGCAATCGGTTTTTTTGAAGACCTCTTATTTTTTAAGTAATTTAAGTTTTTAAAAAAAATAATTAAGTCGGTTTTAAGGTACTAAAGCGCAACAAAATAAAAGAAGAAAATGGCCAGTATGAACAAAAATAGTAAGATCTTTAATTTGACACCTTACTTTTAAAATTATGTTGAGTAATTATTGAAAAAATCAATTTTTTTTACCTCGGTTTAATCAAAACTTTGAAGTAAAATATAATCTTCCACAGGCATAAAAAATATGGGTTCATATATAACTTTAGAATCAGAAAAATATTATGAATCCATTGTAAGCTAAATTGAAAAAGTTTTATAAAACTATAATAAAAAATATAAGTTTATTTTAAGAATCATAATTTTCGGCTTTAAAGGGTTGAACAACTTGAAAACTTGAAACTTGAAATAAACCTAAATAAATATACATACAATGAAACAGATATTTTTAAAACACAAGAAACAATGTTATGTAAGTATCACTATTTTCATTGTAGTATCTATTGTATATATTCTATGAACATTATCCTTTTTTTTTGTCAATTCTATTGGTTGAGGTTTTGAGGTTAAGCTTCCCGATTAGTCAATTTTTGAGACTTGTGATTGGCTAGTTTAATAGTTACAATTCAGTGTTACCTGTAAAAAATGATACGTTAGGCCATTTTTATTATTTTTATTTTTTTACTTTTTTCAATTTTGCTTACAATGGATTCGTAATATTTTTCTGATTCTAAAGGTATATATGAACCCATATTTTTTATGCCTGTGGGAGATTATATTTTACTTTAAAGTTTTGATTAAACCGAGGTTAAAAAAATTGATTTCTTCAATAATTACTCAACATAATTTTAAAAGTAAGGTGTCAAATTAAAGATCTTACTATTTTTGTTCATACTGGCCATTTTCTTCTTTTATTTTGTTGCGTTTTAGTACCTTAAAACCGACTTAATTATTTTTTCAAAAAAATTAAATTACTTAAAAAATAAGAGGTCTACAAAAAAAACGATTGCATATCTGAATTCTATGAAAAATTTTACATCTACTACTTACTAAAAGAACCGGCTAGCTATCTTAAATAAAAAAGCAAAAAAGTTGATACACCTTCTTTCGGAACAAGGAAGAATTATTCCATCAAGTATTTGTTAAAATGTTTTTTTCAAAAAAAGATTAAATGTTTAATTTTAGTAGTTACCATGTAAAATAGAGTTACCACCAATAGGAGAATACTAAAGGAACATACAAGAGATCTCATTGGTTGAAATTGTGTATACATTTTGTAACGTAAGGATATCTTATTAGTCAGCTATAAATTGTCGCATATTTAAGGATTAAGCTTTTCCTGGGTAAATTAATTAGTATAAAAATTCTTTCCTTGTATAATGTAAAGCTTATGACAAAACATATATTAAGTTAGTTATGCTATTAATTCTTTTTAAAAAGTTAGCTTTCTAAAATTTTATTGTCGAATTAATTGCAATCTTTTTCAGGAAGAAACCTATATTTAATGTAATATTAATATGCAATCTTTTTTAGGAAGAAACCTATAGAAGTTTATAGTTAATATTGTAACTTAATCAGTAAATCGCCCTATTTATATGCACCTTAAGGAAATAAATCTTATCTTATCTTATCTTATCTATTCGTCTCAAATTTCTTCAGTCCTATCTCGTATATAACAAAATGTAAACAACAAATTTGTCTGCAAAAATTCCCTTTTTAATTTTGTCGAAAAATGGGGTCAGTTTGACTATCTAGATATCCTATGTCTATTCCATGTAATTATTGATTATTAAAGGGATTAGACAATGGACGAATTGATTGGTCTAAATCCTCAAATAGGACAAAAAATTACTTCTGTAAAAATTATTGGTCAAAAAGTTTTGACACCGCTAATTTGAAACCAATCAATATAAGTGCCCAAAGTTTTGGAGCCAACGAATAAGATAGCGTTGTTATAAAACTTTGGTTACAAGTAATTTATAGTCAACAATATTCCCTCCCCCCCCCCCTGCATGTAAACGTTTTCTGACACTTTTTAAAAGCGAATCTTTTCTGTAATTAGGGTCGGTCCGTCCGTCCGTACGTTCGTACGGATAGCTTTTTTCGTTAATTTAGGCATGTTAGAATTGTCCTTTCGATTTCAAACTTTGCATCGTGATTCTTATAGTAGTTAGGTACGATTTAGAAAGCATAGCAACTCTATAATCATTACCATAACGTCCATTTTAAACCTGTTGATTTTTTACTTTTTTAACAACATCTGATTTTTTTATATTGATTCCTGGGACAACAAAGTATAATATTAGAAGCGAAGCAACTCTATAATCAAGTCAAAAATGAATGTCAATGAACATTATCCTGTATTAAGCAGTTTTTAAAAATTGACTTCCAGTTTTGCCTCGACTCTTATACATTTATGTTATGGTTATTCAGTTCTGAAACCATAAAAGTGTTAATGTCCGTTTGTCCTACCGTTTTCAGAGTAACAATCTGTAACGGAGAACTGAATGATGGATTAACGGACAGAGCCTAATTTTATGGAAGCTGCAAAACTCTGCACACAGTAATATTTAGGAATATTTTTAAAAATTAAAATTTGGAAATTTTAGGGCTTTATTTGGGCTAAGTAGTGAAGCTACTCTATAATTGTCATATAATAGTCAGTAGGTTGGTTGACGTCAAAAAAATGAAAACTATTTCTAAAGATTATTATCAAAGTAAAAAAAATATATTAGAGAAAAAAATCTGTTTTGTTTTACATTTCTTTAAATTATTTTTCTTTATTTTAAGTTTGATACCTCCCTTAAAAGATATTTGGACGTAGTTGTTCTCAACTTTACATTTTTTGTTTATTTTTGATGATGAGAGATTATCAAGGATGACATCATCCATAAGTAGCGAAGCTAAAAAATTATGAATGGATATCGGAAAAGATTTACTGTAGAGAAGTGTCATACATAAACATTGAACTTGATGAAATAGGGAAATCACGAAACCTTAAAATCACGAAAACTTAGAAATCTAGGAATCGATCTAGCACCGCAATTAAAAAACAAATCTTATTGAAACTTGATATGAGCATATATTTAATCCCTGATCATTTCAGCCGTCAATCCTGAATAGGAATCGAGAAAATCACGAAAACCTAAAAATCTAGGAATCGATCTAGCACCCCAAATACCAGACAGAAGAACAAAACAATGTATAGATTAGATGGGCATTTGTCATAGGAATCTTCACAGCTGCCTATCTTGAATAGGAGCGGAGAAAATTACGTTACAGACTGACTGACGGACGGACAGACAAAGTGAATTATAGAGTAGAACACGGCTTTTATTTTCTGCCGTTTTAATAACTCAGTTTCATCCTATTGAATTTTGGTCAGCTAAATCTTAGTTTCCGATTTTGTACGTTTCCCTCTCATCCTATCTCAATATTTACCATTAGGTAAAAAAAAAACTTCAAACATTTAAAAAAATCTAAATTTGAAAAGTAAAACTTTTGATTGTATAATGTAAAATAAGTCGTCTTATTATTTATTTTTAAATTAATGATGATGTAGCTGAAAATAGCTTTTGCAGTAGTTGGGTTATCTGTCGTACAACTTCGGAAATTTGGGATTAAATTGGAAATCAATTTTCAGTTGATCTGAATTTTGGCCTAGCTGTGTATCTGTTTAAAAAAATTTAAATGCATGTGTTTACTCCATATTTATTACGATCAATATAAAAGGTACAGGATGCATTTTCTTTCAAGGTTATCTTAAGGTGGGGCTAAGGCGATTAGAGTTATTTAAAAGTAAGCTCTTTGAAGATTCTGAATTATTCTAGAAGTGGGTAGAGATAAAAATATTTTTTTAAAAAATATACTTCAAATGTAATTTCGATTTTTAATGATTTTTCCCGTGAATAGAACCGGTTCTTAGCCATACGGATTTTTTTGTCTTGTATCGTATTATACCCAGTTTTCTACGAATATAAAAATGTGCAATCATAAGATTAAAACCAGATTTTTAGCCTGTGCCTGCGGCATCTCGGGGCAAAAAAACCTGGTTTTAGTCTTATAATTGCATATTTTCATATCCGGGGAAAGCTGTTTATAATACGATGCGAGAAATAACTATTATATTGGTAGTTCTTTGTTTTAACTCTCCTGTTGTATGAGTCATGCAAGGCTAGAGACATGGATGCGAGTTTTTAATATAAATTCATAAAAATATTTCATTAGAAATAAAACTAATTGGTTATCCAATAATAAAAAAAAGACGTTTAACATAGAATTTGATGATTAATAGTTCTTTGTGAGTCTAGTTTCTATGAATCTACAGGGAATATGAGGAAAGATAGATAGATAGATTTAATTCAATTCCTCTAAATACATATCCTATTATATAAAGTAGTATGGTTTTTTCGTCTGAAGCTTAAGATATCGGAAAGTGCTGGTTTGAAATTATTACACTTTCCAGGGAAGCTTTAAAAATGTCTTGGGGAAGCTTTAGATTTTTTTCCTGACTCTCTTACACTGTCCCCGAGAGGCTAGGGGCGAAGCAACTAGTTATACAATAAAGTACATTAGGATTTAATAATGGATATAATTAGACATATACATTTACAATATTATATATTAAAATATAACTAGGTAAGATTCATGGCACTACACTGTATCTTGATATTTTGTAGGAAACATTGGAGAGCAATTCATACTGGTCCCCAAGGTTTAATTATCACATCCCTTCATTTGTAGGATGCAAAACTTTGGGGAGTTTTCAGTAAATATATATGGGATTGCTTTTTTTCTTCATTGAAAGGAAGTTGTAAACCTTCCCAGAACCATGAGAAATTGAGAGGAATCGTATTGGTTCATTCAGCGGTTAGCGAGATCCTTCAGTACAGACAGACAGACTCAAAACTTTTATATAAATATTAAATCACAAAAAATCAATAATTTCAGAATAAAAATAATATTAAATATATTTCTGCCTAACACCAACACATTATTGAAGATATTTATTTCGCATTTTATCAAACAATTTTGATGTTCTAACTAATTTTATGTAGAAATTATTTTGTAATTAATTTGAGTATAAAAGAAGAGTTTTTAAAGAGAAATTCCATTCCATTTAATTCCGTCCGTCCGTCCGTCCGTCCGCCAGTCTTTCTGTAACGGTTAACTTTTTTTGTTGATTTAGGCATGTTAGAATTTAGGAATTTTTATGTGATACAATTATTCGATTGATTGTTTTTAATACTGATTCCTAGGGCAACAATGTACAATGTTATAAGCGTTGCATCTCTACAATCAATCCTAAAAATGTGAGTATGTCCTTAAATAACATTTTTTATTTAAATGGTTTTTTGACAAATTTACTTAAAATTTTATTTCGACTTTTATACATTATATACTGATGATTCAGATTTGACACTCTTAAAGTGTTAATATTAATTTATACTACAGTTTCAGAGCTTCGCTTTTATGGATGTTGCCACCCTTGTTTCAAACAATTTTGATGTTCTAACTAATTTTAATTAGAAAATAAAATCAATTGGTTAATTGATTTGAATGTAAAAAGAATGTAATTATTAATTATTTTTGATAAGTTTAATCTTTGATGTATGCAGTATATAAAGTTTTCATGTGAAGCTTATTAAAAGCGAAGCTTTTCTATAATTATGGTCGGTCCGTCCGTCCGTACGTCCGTCCGTAACGGATAGCTTTTTTCATTAATTTAAGCAATTTAGAATTGTCCTATCGATTTCAAATTTTGCTTGGTGATTCCTGTAGTAGTTAGGCACGATTTAGTAAGAGTAGCAACTCTATAATTATTACCAGAATGTCCTTACGTCCATTTTAAACATGTTGATTTTTTACTTTTTTAACAACAAAGTTTTATTTGATATAATCATCCGATTAATATGATTTTTGGTATACTGATTCCTGGGACAACAAAGTACAATATCATAAGCGAAGCAACTCTATTATCAAGTCCATAAACATTATTCTGTATCAAGCAGTTTTCCAACAAATTTACTTACAATTTTAGTTCGACTCTTATACATTTATATTCTGATTATTCAGTTATGTTACTATACAAGCGTTAATGTCCGTTTCTCTTACTGTTTCAGTGCTTCGCTTTTATGGATGTTGTCATCCTTGTTTTTTATATAAGGAGTCTTTGAATGATATTACGCTATTTTTGGCCTTTTTCTACCCTTTTTAATTCATAACGCCTAGATGCTAGGCGCAGCCGCACAGCTGTTAGTAAAAAACGATTTTCGACAGTGGCATGTATGGTTCTCCAACTGCACTGTGTCACTTTATTGTTTTTTCCCTCCAATTTACCATTCCACAAAACTTATGGTCAATGTCGTCCTTGTTCTTTATTAATTGTAATTGTCAAGGTTTCGTGATCTCATAAAATAAAATAAAACTATAAAATAAAACAATCATTTATTACAACAAAATTATATTATGTATTAAATATTTTCATAACTGCAGATAACATTGATTACAAAATAATTGATATGACATAATTAAGGTTAAAATTAGGGTTGCGCCGGATACTTTTTGACCGGACACTGGATATTCGGCTGATTTCTAATGCCGGATATATAGTATCCGCCTGAAATTGAAAATGGCCCGATATCCGGCAAATTACCGGATAACCGGATATCTGGTCGGATAAACGGATATCCTGCCCAACCCTAGTTAAAATATTATTTTTCATTATCAAAATCGAAACATAAACTTTGGATGGGGGGAGGGGGAGAGTTAGGTAAACATGGAAAAGATATTTCTCGTATTCATTCGAATCCGGTGGATAGGAACCGGTTCTCATCCATACGAAAAAACTATGTCTAGCATCGTATTATAAACGGCTTTCTATGAATATAAAAATGTACAATCATAAGATTTTTTAGCCCCTTCGGCACCTCGGGGCTGAAAAACTGGTTTATATCTTATAATTGTACATTCTATATCCGCGGAAAGCCGTTTATAATACGTTGCGAGAAATAACTATTCCCGTATTGCTTCGAATCCGATTAAAATCAGGTAGATTAGAACCGGTTCCCAGTCATACTGAAGAATTATGTCTGGCATCGTTATATATCCAGTTTTCTACGAATATAAAAAAATGTACAATTATAAGAATAAAACCATTTTTTTATCCTGTGCCTTCGGCATCTCGGGTCTAAAAACACTGGTTTTCATCTTATAATTGTGCATTTTTATTCCCGCGGAAAGCTGCTTATAATACGATGCATTATCTAGATTTCACCCGCTCAACTAAGATTGAACTACTTGCACAAGTTTGACAATAAAAAGGATGTGCGTTTGTCCTAGGACCCTAGGTATGATTTATTTGTTTCAACCAACCAATAAAGAATGAATAAGAAAACCCAAAGCTAACGAATAAGATATTATGTGAATAAAACATTGGGCATCAGTGTGATTTAAAGTCCATTATACCCTCCCTTCCTGCTCACATCATAACTTCTAAGAAATTTTATCTTTGAAATTAGAATAACAAAGAAATTTAAAATAACGATTATTTAAATAACTATTTAACAATAGATAATTAATTTATGTTCATCCCCATTCATGATAAACAAAATTACAACTTATGTTTATTACAATTAGTAGTTAAAATGTTTGGACACTCAATTTATTAATAGTCCCCAAAGTTGTTAAGCCAACAAATAAAACAACGTTATAATAAAAACTTTGGGGATCAGTGTAATAAAAAGCCTAAAGTCTCCTCTCTCACGGGTGATCATCACTTAATGGTTGACTCTTAAAACATAACTTAATTTGGACACCCTGTTTCTTGCATTTAGTTGAAGTTGGACGCCGTGTTCTTGTTCAATTGGAGCTGAAGTTGGACACCCTGTTTCTTGCATTCAGTTGAAGTTGGACGCCGTGTTCTTGTTCAATTGGAGCTGAAGTTGGACACCATGCTTGCTGTTGGCATTCTTATTGAATGTTTTTAAATTAAGAATGAATTAAGAATAAAACCTGAGGCTGATTCTTTAAAAAAAAATGGCTCATTGCCTCACTAAAATTAGTGAGGCTCGCTAAAAATTGTTGTGTAAAATCCTTCAAAATCGCATTCAAAATATACAAAAATTAAACAAAATCTTATGTTTATTACCATTTTATGATTTTATTTAATTTTTGTAGATTTTATGCGATTTTGGAGGATTTTTCAAAGAAAAGATTCCACATCTGAATGTTAGCATTCATACGTAGCAAAAAACAAAAAAATAAGAACTACCTATTTGATTATAATGATAATTTTCTAAACAGGAGAATCTTCATAAAAAAATTAGAAGATAACCTAGTAAAAGTGTCTGACTCTGATTATGACGTAAAAAAAAATTTGCCAATGAGACTCCACTATAAATTTTACCATTGGTCAATTACAGTGTATACTGGCCTCTCATTGGCTAATTATTTTTTTACGTCATAATCAAAGTCAGACACTTTTACTGGGTTCTTAGAAGAGACATAGAATAAAAAAGTCAGTTGGTTATCTCTAAAAGCAAGTCAAGTAGATAATAATTCCTCCATGGGTGAATGGAAAAAGTGGCTCAAAAAAAGACACGTGACGTCATAAAAATGAGTGATTCTCAATCACTTATTTAGGGGGTTTCTTTCCCAATTCTACTCTCATGTTCCTCATTTTTATGACGTAACATTGAGTGACTCTCTCCATTTACCTCCATAGCTTAACGGACTGACAGACATGCGGCCGAGTTATTTAGTAGCTTCGCTATTAAAACTATCTATTATTTATCTAATACTAGCTACTACGCTCTTAAAGGTCTCTAGGAATACTAGAGAATGGGGGGGAGGGGGGTGGTGACGATTTCCATTTTATTTTTAAGAAGGTAAAGGCGATTTCTCTAGGGAGTTTGGAGAACCGTATTGGTCCAGCGGTTAGTGAGATCCTGCTGTATAAATCCACAGCCGGAAAGACATGATATTACTTTTATTGTTTATTCAATATTTAAAACACCCCTAATGATTTTTCTAACTCTGTGATTCAAAATATCTGATCCACTTATCAAGACTAATCAAACAACAAAATATTTACAATAAAATTTACAACCTATAATACAAAGTAGAACGATGTTTGTAGTCTGTCTGTCTTTCTGTCTGTCTGTTTGTTTGTCTGTTTGTAGCGAAGGATCTCGCTTACCGCTGAACCGATCGGGTTCTCCTTTACAGGGTAGCATCTCATAGGTCCCGGGGGGTGGGACACCCCCAACCCCCAAAAAATGAAAAATCCCCCCCCCAAAAAAAATTTCTTTTTAAAACTAAAATTAAGATAGTGGGGTCGACTAACCCCCCCCCCCAAAAAAAAAAAAATTTCTTTTAAATTATAGAGGCTAGGGGCGAAGCCGCTAGTGTGATTTATTAAAGCAAAGCTATTTTAAATAGGTTGTGTCTGTCGTTTGTTCGTTCGTTCTGTAATAATAGGGTGCCCTGATAATTATTTTTAAGTGTAGCTTCGAAACCGATTAATATCTGCTAGGGATTGGAACCAGATCTAAGCCATACTAAAAAATTATGTATAGCATCGTATAACAGACAATTGTCCACGAATATTAGTAATAAAAATCATAATATTAATGCCCTGGTTTTTAATTCTACAATTTTTCATTTTAATACCCGCGGAAAGCTGTCTGTGTAACAAATAACTAATCTATTCCTTACTTCTCTTTACTTAAATACTAAAATAATATATTTTGTTTTTTCCTAGAGGAATGGCGATTGAGTTGGCTACATCTTGCGACATTGACACCATAAAAGTTTTTAATTCTAAAAGAATTATAAGTAGTTATTTGATTTTAAATACGATATCATGCTGATTATAATTTATGAAATCTTAATAAAAATAATTTCGCTAAATTTAAAACCTGGTCTCAAATAACATAGTATTCAATTTAGCCGATTAATTTTTTTAAAATTTTAATGCACTATACAATCAAAAATATTTGATTTTGTATTTGATTATAATTAACCCTTAACAGTCGGGGTCCGGTGACTTTTTAAATATGGGAATGACACATAACTGAGAGTTGGATTTTTTTTGAATATATCTATCCTGGCGGGCACAGGATCCCAGCAAACCTGGCAGGGCCATCCAGATAAAGAGCTTAAATATTTTTTGACCTAAACAAAGCATTTTATCTTTCCAAAATACTAAAATACCCTCTAGTAGTAAATCTTTAAATGAAATATAGGTGTTCAAGTCAATTTCAGGTTCCATGTATGATCCTGCAGGTCCTGATCCTCCAGGTCTCCAGAAATCTTTAAAAGACTCCTGTTACCGCAATTTTGGACTTAGGATTAAATTTTATAAAATTGTAAATTTAATTTTTTTTGGGGGGGGGATAATTTTTAAATCTTAGAGGAACACAGTAATAGTGTCTGACTGATTATGACGTAACAAAAAAAATAGCCAATGAGAGGCCACTATAAATTTTACCATTGGTCAAAAACGGCCTCTCATTGGCTATTTTTTTTGTTACGTCATAATCAGTCAGACACTATTACTGTGTTCTCTTAGAGGCAAGGACCTCCAAGATTATCTTATTGGGGGGGGGGGGGGGAGGTAAAATTAAAAATCTAAAATTATTTGGGTGGGGGCGATAAATAACCCTTTACCACCCCACCTTGGACGTCCCTGGCATTTATCCAGAAAAAAATCGTGCAGTCAAAGGTTTGGTTGTCTGCTATGTACTGTACCACTATGACAAGTTGACTGTTCAGTCCAGGTGCAGCCATTTTATTTAGATAATCGTTTTACAAGAAGACCAAGAAAGTCCCTCAAAAAATCAACATGTTATGTCATAAAAACGAGGGATTATCCATCTCTTTTTTAGGGGTTTTCTTTCCCAATCCTCCTCTTCTCATCCCTCAGTTTTTTGACGTCATTGAGGGACTTTCTTCGTCTTCGTTTTACAATGATTTAGATGCAGACAGAATTTAATAGTTTTTACCTTACCTACATGCAGTTCAATGATGAAATAGAGAGTGTACATTATTCCTGCCAAGATAAAGAATGTGCACAGATGCATGATGCCTAGAATTAGAGAGAACAAAGATGACAACATCAATTAACTCGGAAACGGTAGGACAAACGGACATTAACACTTGTATAGTTGTCAGAACTGAATAATCAGAATATAATTAAATAAGAGTCAAAGCAAAATTGTGAGTAAATTTGCTGAAAAACCTCTTGATACGGGTCAATGTTTATGGACATACTTACATTTTTAGTACTTGATTCTAGAGTTGCTTTGCTTATAATAAAGTACTTTTTTGTCTCAGGAATCAGTATACCAAAAATTTGAACAATCGGAAAATTAGATCACATAAAAATTTGTTGTTAAAAAAAAAAAAAAATCTACATGTTTAAAATGGACGTACGGTCATTCTGGTAATGATTATAGAGTTGCTACATTTTCTAAATCGTACCTAACTACTAAAGGAATCTCCATGCAAAGTGTGAAATCGATAGGATAGTTCTACCATGCCTTAATTAACGGAAAAAGCTATCCGTCTCAGACTGACGGACCGACCCTAATTATAGGAAAGCTTCGCTTTAAAAAAAGTGTTAGGCCCAATCCTTTAAAGTTTCTATGGCTATCCAAGGAATTAGAGTTTTCTAGATGCCCCTAAAAAGTTTAGGATTTTTTTTGGGTGGGATGGGAGTCAAATAAAAAAAATTGATATACTTTTGAGGATGGTAATTATTTCTAGGGGAGATTCCTCTAGGTAAAAATATCCTCCCCTAAAATAATTACACATTGTAGCATAAAATATTTTGGTTCAGTGGTTAGCGAGATCCTTCAGTACAAACGCAGACCCTGTTACTTTTATATAGGATGATTAAATATAGATATCAAGTAGTTAGATATTTATAATTTATAATTAGCGGCTTCCCCCCTAGAGGCATCTAGGGGCACTTGAGGAGGGGAAAGTTGAATCTAGGGGTGATTTCTCTTTGGGTGGTGCTGGTACCCTTTCCCAAAATAGTTATAAACCTTCCCAGGACCTATGCGATGCTACCCTGTTAAGGAGAACTCAATCGGTTCAGCGGTTAGCGAGATCCTTCGGTACAAACACACAGACATACAGACACACAAACACACAGACAAACAAACATCCTGCTACTTTAGTATAAGGATTACCAATTCTTGCTGGAACCAGGTTTCTCCTCTTGATAACTGGCTTTTCTCTTTCTAATTAAAAACAATGGAGTAGCTGGACAAAGCGTCTCAAAAAATCAGCCTTGCGACGTCATAAAAATTGGGGATTATCCATCTCTTTTTAGGGGTTTTCTTTCCCACTTCTACTGACGACTCCCTCATTCTTATGACATCATAGGGCTCATTTTTTAGATACTTTGTCCAGCTACACTCAGTGTGGATGTAGGATATACGTAGAGATATATTGACAGAGGTAAATTTGTCGTCAATTTAGATTGCTAATATGGACCTCATTTATTGATCAGATAGTTCATCTAGTAGAATGGAGGGAACGTGGTAAAGGGGTTGGATGAGGGGTATCGTTGTTTTAGCCAGCTGCCTGCATCACTTTATCAGAGTACATGAAAACCTGGTGCAACATCCAAGTAAAAATATATATATTTTGAACACATCTTTAAAATTAATTAGGATCAAAACAAGGATGACAACATCCATAGATAGCGAAGCACAAAATCTATTGTTAAACAGACAAACGGACAAAGTAAGTTAAAGAGCATCTTTTATCATAACAAAGAAAAGAAAGAGAGATAATATGCAAAAACGTAAAATCACGAAACCTTAAAAAATAAGATTATGTGTTTGAAAGTTGTAAAAAGAAAAGCAGCCTAAACGCTGCTTAAAAGCAGTCAGTCAACCATAGATTTTTTATATCTAATTATTGTGCATAATAAAAAGAATATTGGTAAGAAGTTAAAGCCGTGTATCTTTTGTAGGATCCGAGAAAATATGTTGTAAAAAGTAAAAGCGGCTAAAACACTAAGGATATTTTATACTTAATTATGCTCCATATTGATGGGAATGATGACAAGAAGTTTCAGCCCTCTATATTCAAAAGCAATCGAGAAAATCAGTTGTGAAAAATAAAAGCGGCTAAAAAGCTGCTTAAAAGCAGCTCGCCCGCTACGGATGTTTTATACTTAATTATGCACCATATTGATGGGATTGTTGACAAAAAGTTTCATCCTTCTATCTTTTATGGGAACCGAGAAAATCACGTTTCCCAAAAAACGTTTCAAACGGAAGAGCAGACAGACGGACAAATTCAAATGATAGAGTAGCTTCGCTACTAAAAACGTCACAATTATTTAAAGGGAAACATAGGTACCTCTGATTGCGGAATTTTCCTCAGTTGATTTCTTCAGGAAAAAGAAGATTCTAAAAAAGTAAATTTGATATTCAAATTAAGAACCTTGGTTTAAAAAAGGAAAAACAAAGATCATCCAGAAGTAGCGAAGCACAAAAAAAACTTGGGCGGTAAAATGGACAAAATAAGTTATACAGCAGCAGATAGCTTTGACATTTTTTCTTACATAATGTCTTAATAAATCTGGATGTTCATAGTATGTATTTATTTTCTTTTAGTATTTCTCTAAAAAACAGATCTATAGTATAGATGTATATACAGACAACTACCTCCCTTTCTTTTTCAAAGACCTCTTTCGTCTGCTTCTAAATTATTTTCTGCTACTTGGTTGTGTTTATATAAGCGACACTATTGATTGATCTTCAATGACCCAATAGAAAGGTTGAACAAGACGATTGTGATGGGGAGATACAGTTATTTAACCCTTTCTCCCTCTAGTGTTTTACTCTAACCTCTAGAACAAAAGATATATTTCAGCAATTAATATCAAAATATCCTAAGCTTATGCCCCCTTAACTTAAAATAATACGCCCCTTTACACTCCCCTCGATTTTAGGTGGGTGTCAAAACTAGGGTTGTGCCGGATATCCGGTTTGGCTGGATATTCGGCTATTTACTGGATATTTTAATTTTTAAGATATCCAGATATCGAAAGTTGGCTAGATATCCGGCCAATACTTGATATCCGGCATTGGACATTAGCCGGATATCCGGTATCCAATTCCAGTATCCGACCAAAAAAGTATTCGGCCCAACCCTAGTAAAAATCCTATGCACTCAACTGGTTTAATTATTTGACTTACTTCATATAGCAGATGACAGTTGTCCCATGTCCAAAACACACAATCAACCTAAATATACTCATAACTAGCGCGGCTGCGCTTCTACCATCTAGGGGCTCTGTATACGGTGAGGGGGGAGGGTAACAGAATAGTTATTACTCGTATCGTATAGATATTTACGATACTGGTTTTAATCTTATGATTGTACATTTTTATATTCGTAGAAAGCTGGATAATACAATGCTAAAAATAGTTTTTTTCGTATGGATGAGAACCGGTTCCTATCCACCGGATTCGAATGAATACGAGAAAATTGATTAAAACCTTTTAAAATTTAGAAAATAGTCTAAAACAATCCTGAGACACTAAGCTTCATAAAAGAGAGAACTCAATTTTGTGGGAAGAGTTTTTTAATTAAATCAAATAATAGTTATTTCTCGCATCGTATCATAAACGGCTTTCCGCGGATATAGAAAGTACGGTACTACGTCAAACCCTAGATACGTCAAACAGTAGATGCGGCAAACGCTAGACAGACAAACAGTAGACAGACAAACCCTAGACACGACATACACTAGATACGACAAACGCTAGAATACGACAAACACTAGAATATGACAAACGCTAGATTTTTTCTAAAGGGGACAAACAATAGATGCAACAAACGCTAGAATTAATCCTTATAAAAGAGTAAAAAAATGGTTGTTTGTCTATACCAAACGATCTTGCTAACCGCTGAACTGATCGGAGTGGGTCGAAAGTTTTAGAAGAAAGTTTTCTTATTCGTTGGCTAACCAACTTTTTGTACTTCAATGAATTTTGATTGGTTGGTTTAATAAGTTCAAAGTGTTCAACGTTTCAACCACTATTTTTACGCTATAGGGGATGCACATAGATTTTTTGGCCATTATCTTATCCCTTTAGATCCCTCCAATGATAGTAATATAGAAAATTCTACTGTTTGTCGTAGTCTAGTGTTTGACGCATCTATTGTTTGTCTGTCTAGCGTTTGACGTATCTACTGTTTGTCTGTCTAGCATTTGTCGCATCTACTGTTTGTCTGCCTAGCGTTTGTCGCATCTACTGTTTGACGTATCTAGTGTTTGACGTAGTACCAGAAAGTACAATTATGAGATTAAAACTAGTTTTTTTAGCCCCGAGATGCCGAAGGCACCGGCTAAAAAACTGGTTTTAATCTTATGATTGTACATTTCTATATTTGTAGAAAGCTGGATATAAGACAATGCTAGACATAGTTTTTTTGTATGGATGAGAACCGGTTCCTATCCACCGGATTTGAATGAATACGAGAAAAAATTGTTAAGATTGATTGCATTTTCAATGCTCCCCATGAATAAAAAAACATTAAAAATAACAAAAAAATATTAATAAAAATATATTTTAAAATTTAGATTGTTTATATTATTTAATTATGGCAACATCCATAAAAGCGAAGCTCCGAAATGGAAGGACAAACAAACATTAACACTTGTAGAATGTCAGAACTGAATAATCTTAATATTAAGTCTATACAAAAATTGTAAGTATAAATTTGATTTAATACACAATTAAATACACAATACTATTTAAGGACATACTTGCGTTTTTAGGACTTGATTATAGAGATGCTTCGCTCATAACATTGTACCTTGTTGTAATAGAAATCAGTATTTAAAAAATCAGATGAATAGGATAATTTTAACATACAAAAAGTAGAAAAATCAGCTTGTTTTAAATGGACGTACGGACTTTCTGGTAACGATTAGAGTTGGTGCGCTTTTTAAGTCGTACCTATCTGTTATAAGAATTAGCACTCAAAGTATGAAATCGATAGGACTTTTCTAACCTTTTTAAATCAACGAAAAAAGCTAAACATTACGGACGTACTGACGGACGGACCAACCCTAATTATAGAAAAACTTATCTTTTAACAAGAACAAAACTTACGCGTAGAAAGGGTTTAAATCAAAGATGTCCTGTTTATACTCTTTCCGCATACAAGCTAAATAAATCAAAGAAGATGATTAAAGTCCCTCCACAGATTATGACGTCATACGATAGAATAGCCAATGAGAGGCCAGCATACACTGTAATTGACCAATGGTGAAATTTATTCAAATTTTCTACGAGATACTGAACTATCCATCCCTGGGACAGGAGGCTTCAACCCCCCCCCCCCCACCCTCAATGCAGCCAAGTAAGTAAGGTGTCAAATAAAAAGAATCCAAAACCTCTTAAAACTAAGTGAGGCGATCAAAAACAATTCGTGCGCCAATTTACCAAGCCAAATTAATGAACTTTTTTGGATTTTTAATTCCTCCCCCCCCCCCCCCCAAAAAAAAAAAAAAAATCTTGAACCTCCCTTTCTCTATCATATAAAGATTACCCCCCTCCCCAAATAAAATCGATTACCTACATCGATTTTTTTACTATTTTCTAAACTTATTGTGAGTTTTTATTTGTGCTTTTTGGACTTTGAAATCACATTTGATAAACAATTCGACAGAAAAATGTATAAACAAAAAAAAAGTGCCGACAAATAAATGACAATAAAATGACCAATGAGGGGCCAGTATAAATTTTACCATTGGTCAATTACAATGTATATTGGCCTATTATTGGTCATTTTATTGTATGACGTCATTTTTTTAGGCACTTTACGCTGTTTCAATAGAGGTCGAAACCTAATCAAGTATTATTGAATTTTAATATTCTTATTGAATGAACTTTATTGAAAAAAAACTGAGCATAAGAGCAACATCTACAGATGCTTCGCTTATTTGTTGATGTCTAATTGTATTATGAATCATACCATGCATAAAATGAGCATACAATTTTTTGGAAAAAATTTAAACATTCATGATCTTTTTTTATACCTGACTGTTTCGGGAATCATTTGGCAAATTTTAGAATCGATAGGACAATTAAAACATGCCTATTACCCTGTCCCGTTTTAGAAAAATTTTGTTAAAATTTTTGCCCCCAGCCATAATATGGTTGATTTATGCAAAATAATGACCCATGCAAAATATTTTTTCTGTAATGCAAAAATTGCAATGGTACAAGCACTGCAAAATTTTTAAAATTTACAAAAAGACCTGTTTTTAAAGCTCTTGTACCATCTCAATTTTAAAGATTTTTAAAAAATTTCAATTCTAGTGTGTCAAAATAAACCCGAAATTTACCCAAAAAAATGGGGGCAGTCTCAATTCTAACATATGAAGGACAAAGGTGTAGCAAGTAATCTTTCAAAGTAAAAATTGCCAGATTTCATACACAAATAATAGGGTTAGGCCGGATTGGATGGATACAGATATCCGTCTGATCTATAATTCTGGATATTAAGTATTTAGGTTTATATTGACACACTAGAATTGAAATTTCATAAAAATCTTTAAAATTGAGATGAAACAAAAGCTTTAAAAACGGTCTTTTTGCTGATTTTAAAAAGTTTGTACCATCTCAATTTTAAAGATTTTTACGAAATTTCAATTCTAGTGTGTCAATATAACCCTAAATACTTGATATCCAGAATTATGAATCAGCCGGATATCTGTATCTATCGTTTCCAGCCCAACCCCATTATTTATGTATGAAATCTGGCAATTTTTACTTTGGAAAATTACTTGCTACACCTTCTTCCATTATATGTTAGAATTGAGACTGCCCCCTTTTTTTTTGGTAAATTTCAGGTTTATATAGACACACTAGAATTGAAATTTTGTAAAAAACTTTAAAATTGAGATGGTACAAGAGCTATAAAAACAGGTCTTTTTTGCAAATTTTAAAAACTTTGCAGTGCTTGTACCATCGCAATTTTTGCATTACAGAAAAAATATTTTGCATGGGTCAATATTTTGCATAAATCAACTATATTATGGCTGGGGGCAAAAATTTTAACAAAATTTTTAAAATCCGGGACAGGCTAATGCCTATATAAACTATTATTGGACGGAAGAACAGACCAAAAATATAGAGAAGTCCCACTTGTATCAATTTAGGGTTTGGCTGGATATCCGGCCATTTTCAGTATCCTGCCGGTTACCGGATATTAAATCTATCCGGATATCTGGTTATCCGGCTATATATCCAGTGATTTGCGGACATTATAAATTAGTTGGATATCCGGTATCCGGCTAAAAAAAGTGTCCGGCCAAACCCTATATCAAACCAACCATAGTAAAGAATGCTAAAATTGTTTTCGTCTCCTTCAGTAAGTAGAGCCAAGAAGAACAGTATGATTAACATCAGCTCCACCATCAAGACAATCCTAAAATATTTACAAGATTCATAAACAGCGATGTCAAAAAATCATTGTAGACGACATTGTTATTACATTTCCTTCACAGATTATGACGTCTTACGATAGAATAACCAATGAGAGGACAGCATAAATTTTACCATTGGTCAATAACAGTGTATACTGGCCTCTCATTGGCTATTCTGTCGTATGACGTCATAATCTGTGGAGGGACTTTAATCATCTTCTTGTTAAATTGACAAAGCCAAAATTGTGTTAAAATTGTGCCAAATAATGTGAAATAATAAAAATGAGGGTTTATCAATTTTTTTACGGGTTTTCTTTCCCACTTCTCCTCTCATCTTCTCATTTTATAACGTCACATGGATCATTTTTGACACAATTTGGGCTTTGTCTATTAAATTGTTGTTGGAATTTTTAAAATTTAAAGGGAATGATGGATTTAAAGAAAAAGATGGATGTTAACACCATAGCGAAGCACAAAAACCATGGAATGGACAAACGGACAAAGTGAGTTATATAGCAGATTTTCAGTTGTCATTAACAGGTTAAGAAAGAGAGAGAGAGTATAAAAAAACAATTAAAATCACGAAACCTTAAATCTGACTGACGGACGGACAGCCAAAGTGAATTACAGAATAGCTTCTGTACTAAATAATTTTAAAAACTTCTCTTTCGATTTTTAAGAAGTGATCATCTATAGAATCCAGAGCATCATCCGCTTGTAATGGAATGCGACACTCTAACTAATGTAAGGTTAAGTAACATCCAACAGACAACCAACCCCTTGATTGCATGACCTTTGTCTGCAAAGTCCCAATTGTGCATGGTAATGAGTTGCACCTGTTTATGGGCCATGGCATTCCCCCTAGCCTAACTATATATGTCGTGCACACGACATAGTAGCAGTAGGAACCATTGTTAACGTCTTTAACGACGAGCGGATGCGCTACGTGTTGAGCCATGGTCGCGGGTGAGGAATATACTTACTGTGCAATAGATCCTTTCTTGTTCAACAAAATCTGAACGCGTCTCTCCAATGTTCCTCTAAAATTATAAAAAAAAGGCCATTTAAATATAAAAGTAACTGGATGTCTGAATGTCTGTCTGTCTGTTTGTCTGTGTGTGTACCGAAGGATTTCGCTAACAATGTTTTATCTATAATTGAAATTAGAAATGGAAAGGGTTGGTGGTCGACTCCCCCCCCCCCCAAAAAAAAAAAAATCCTTTCAAATTTTTTTAATCTTTCTTGTTAAATAAGAAATGGGTTATTAAATTCAACTTTTCCTCCTTCAGCGCCCCAAGAGGCCTCTAAGAGCGAAGGCCCTAGTAATTTATAAAGAGAAATATAACCTTACAAAAAGATATCTTGTTAAAGCAATCATAGCATTGAATGTTATTTGTCCAACCTAGAATATAAAACAAGTGTAAATATTTCATCATGGTATAATGGCGTAATATTATAAATATATTTATCTCATTTAGTGAGAGAATGTTCCTATTATCATATTCAAAATAAAATTAAGAATAAGCCTTAAAATATTTAAACACTAATCTCTCTCATTAGACATGAAACGACGTCCAAGAAGAAAAAGGAATAAAAATATTGGAAAGAAAATTATTTTTTTCAAAATTAATTCTTGGCATTTTGGAATAATAAATATGGGGGAAAGAACATTATTTACAGGGGTAATTATAATATCAGCAGCGTAGCAATCTTTAATAAAAAGTAGCTTGATGTCTGTCCGTTTGTCCGTCCGTCTGAAGCTTAAGATCTTGGTAACCACTAAACTGATTGGATTCTACTCTTCAGGGAATATGTTTTCTTGACCTGTGGTGGTTTTAAGCTATTTTTTTGGGAGGGGGGTGGGACAACCCCCCCCCTCCCAAAAAAAAAAATTTCCCCATTTTTTTAAAAAATAGGTGCCTATTTTTTTAAGTAGGTACCCAATTTTATTCCTTTTGGGGCAAACCTCTAGAGGCTAGGGGCAAATCCGCTAGCGTAAATATATTTAATTGGTCATTACATTAAGTCTCAACTCTCAATTAAAAGTTATGACAGTTCATCCCATTTAAAAAAAAAATAAATTGAAAAAAGGAAGGTGTTAAATTTTTTCCATGCCTATTTCCTAACCATACGGTGCTACCCTGTACCGAATATAACCTAATCTTAACTATGTAAAAAAAAAACTTTTGTCTAAACACACGAAAAATTAAATAAAGTGTCTCAAAAATCAGTCATGTGACGTCATAAAAATTTGGGAGATGAGAGGAGAAGTGGGAAAAAAACACCTATAAAAGGGATGGATAATCGCTTATTTTTATGACGTCACAAAGCTGACACTTTCTCCAGCTACCTGTCTACAGCTAAATATGTGTATACTTACATTTCCATAGAGCATAGAAGCACTGACAAGCTTACAAGAGAAATCCATTTCTTCTTCAATTTCTTTAAAGATAAAAAAATGGTTAAAGATGATGTATATAACTAAATAACCTAGTTCTAAAAGAGCTTTGCCCTTCTCCCCCCATTTTATATTTAGTAGGGAAGCTACTCTATATTACCAAATGTCAGTCTGTCCGTAAGAGAGAAATTGAGAGAAACGTGATTTTCTCGGCTCCTACATACGGAAGACAGCAGAAAATTTTAGTGAAGATTCCTGTGGCATATGCTCATCTAATCTATACATTGTTTTGTCCATCTGTCTGTTAATTAGGGTGCTAGATCGATTCCTAGATTTTTACGTTTTCATAATTTTCTCGACTCTTTTTTTGGATGGACAACTGAAATTTTCAGGGATTAAATAAGTTTACACTCTACATATTTACATCAAGTTTTATTGGGATATGCTTATTGGTTGGGGTGCTAGATCAATTCCTAGTTTTCGTAATTTTCTTAACTCCTGTTCAAGATAAACGGCTAGAGTTTTTGGGGATCAATTAAGTCAACAATCTACATATTTTCACCAAGTTTTAAACACTTGCTATTGGTTGGGGTGCTAGATTGATTCCTATACTTTCACGTTTTTCTTACGAGCTTTTTGCATCAAAAGACCAGTATACATATTTTAAAGGTTTCGTTATTTATTTTATTTAAGTTTTTTATTACATACTCTAAAGATCATTTTTTCCAGATGTCTATCCATAATTTTAATTAATTATGGATGTTGTCATCCTTGTTTTTTTGTAAACAGTTCATTACCTCTTGGGGCACAGTTTATCCAAATCCCAGCACCTGTATCAAAATCATTCTTGTTTAGTGGCAGTTTTTCTCGTTGAAAAGCTCCTACAAAGAAAGAATTAGTACGTGAAAAAAGTCACTCAAAAAATCAGCGTGTGACGTCATAAAAATGGGGTTTTCTTTCCAACTTCTCCTATCATCTCCCTCATTTTTAGGACGTCACATGCTGATTTTTTTATCGACTTTCTTCACGTACAAAGAATTATACACAGTGCGTTCGAAGGTGCTTTGACTTTTGTGTCAGAACCTAAATTGGGACATAGTGTATTTCATTACCCTGGGTTGGGTAACTTAATTTCAATTTTCAATAAAATCTAAAATGCAGCCGTTTTTGAGAAAATTAGATTTGAAAATTTCAAGTTCAATTTTCAATCCCTAGGAATTACCTCATTTTCATGACAAGAAAAACAAAGATTATTTATTTTAGATGTTGAAAAAGTTTGCTTTTATGAAGTCTTTCATAAAACCTCTCTACATATGATTTATTTAAGGCTGAATTTTCGTGACCTTAGCAAAGCAACTGATAAAAATGGCCATCTATCAACTTACTTCAGGAGTGGTTTTATGAAGAACTTTATAAAAGCAAACTTGTTCAAAATTTTTAATAAATAATCTTTGCTTTTCTTGTCATAATTATACGGTAACTCCTAGGGGATGAAAATTTTTAAATCTAATTTTCTCAAAAACGGCTGCATTTTGGATTTTATTGAAAAATGAATTGAAGTTACCTAACCTAGGGTAATGAAATGCACTATGTCCCAATTTAGGTTCTGACACAGAAGTCAAAGTACCTTCTTACGCACTGTGTATAACGACCATTTCTGCGAAGCCAATTAATTAATTCCTTGAAGGGTATTCAATTTAATGTAAATTAATTTGCCAGCTAATCAACTGTATATAGTTCACGCGGTTCTTGCCTCATAGCATAGCTACTTTAATGTCTGTACGTCTGTTTGGAAGAAACGGTTAAAAAGACCAAACTATATTCAATACAGAAATAGTTTGTGATTTTTGTATTTATTTTTTTATGAGAATGAATATCTGCTTTATTTGTTTTGTGCTTTGCTACTTATGGATGTTGTCAATGTGGCATCCTTGTTAACTTATAAAATAGCAGAAGAAAGATATATTTGTCAACGCTTATACTAAAGTAACAGGATGTTTGTTTGTCTGTGTGTGTATCTGTGTCTGTGTGTCTGTACCGAAGGATCTCGCTAACCGCTGAACCGATCGGGTTCTCCTTAACAGGGTAGCTCCTCATAGGTCCCGGGAAGGTTTATAACTATTTTTTTGGAGGGTGGGACACACCCAACCCCCCCAAAAAATGAAAAATTCCCCCCCCCAAAAAAAAAATCTAAATTTTTTTATTTAAAATAAAAATTTTCGTCACCAAAAAATTTTTTTTACTTTTTCTTTTAAAATTTACAATAAGAAATTGGGTTATTAAATTTGACTCTCTCCTCCTCAAGTGCCCCCTAGAGGCCTCTAGGGGCGTAGCCGCTAGTCTAATAATAAAGTATTAGATTACCCTGATACATGATCAAATTTCTCCATGGGGCCAAAATTGAACAGTAAGAAAACCTAAACATAGAATGGAACCAAAAAATGATAAAGCCCAAATTGTGTTAAAATTGTGTAAAAAATTATCCATGTGACGTAATGAAAATGAAGGATTATCCATCTCTTTTTTAGGGGTTTTCTTTCCCACTTCTCAACTCATCTTCTTCATTTTATTACGTCATATGGCTGATTTTTTGACACAATTTTAACACAATTTAGGCTATGTCAAAAAAATCTCTTAATTTTTGGACACAGTGTTAAAACAACCCTACCAAATTATTGGTTAGTTAGTGTTCATTTTGTACGAAAGATCAGTATTCGTTTCATTTTATAATAAGTAAAATACATATAAACAGTTTAATACCTTAATATAATGATTTGCATGAAAAAATGTAATGACTAGAAATAGTGGGATTGAATTGTGGTATTCGGCAACCGTGAGCCATGTCTATGGCACCCCTGATCTGGGGTTCGGTGGAGGGTCAATGGCCCTCCCCCGAGTCCTGGGGAAGGGGTCTAGTGACCCCCTCCCTACGCTTAGAATTAATGATTTGAATCTGTCATGTTTATTATGGTAACTGTATTCTTAATTCTCCCCCACCCTTTCCAGGGATGGGGGAATCATTATTGCCCAAACTGACCATTGTATATGTATTATTTATGCTTTTATGTTATGATTATTTATTCCTATCCATGTAATTATTGTTTGTTGTATATAACTGCAGTATCTCTTAACCCTTCAATAAAGTGACAACTGAAAGTAGATGTTGATCATTATCTAGTGAAAGCTAGAGAAGCGTAGCTTCTCTATAGTAAGGTGTCCACGTCTGTCACACTGCCGTAATCTAATTGAACTCCGGTGTCTGCCATTGATCCTCGGCGGATACCACAACTTTGGTGACAGCTGTGTGAGATTACGGCGAACCACAAGTGTAGAGCAGACGCGCATCTGAGGCTAAGGTACTCCCAGCAGTGAATCTGGCAAAACTGACGCAAGCAACCTGAATTACCCACCCTGGACAGCAAAGTTTAACTCTGCATCCGGCAGTTGTGGAAGCAAAACAGCGAAATCTGACGAATAACCGCGAGCAGCGCTGATATCTAACGGAGAATTGAGCGCCAAAAGGGCTGAAACAGGCCTGCGGACCGGCTGAAACAAGCCAAATACGTGTAGACGGCTGAAAATAGGCCAACTTTACTGCAAGAAATAGCAGGATCCGAACCAGTGGCGCTAGCAGGACGGGACATTCCCTGCCGCCGATAGGCTGAAACATGCCACATAGCTGCAAGCTGCGAGCTAACATACGGGTGTAGTGCACCAGAACAGAGAAAAACTACGTCAACCCCGAGTATCCTGAGAAGCTACAACGCAGCCACCCATCTAGAAGACAGATATTATATCACATTTGCAGGGATTACCACCCTAATGTGATGACCAAACAATAGATTTATGAGCAAAGCTTGGCAAACAAATTGTTGTGTTGTGATAAATCTAAGAATAGAACAGGCTTGGATTACTGTTTATTGTGATAACAGCTAAAAATAGAACAGAGTTGGTCAACAAATCTGTTATGCAATTGTGATAAGGACAGCAATAAAAGTTAGATGTAATATAATCAAAACAATCTCAAGCCCACAGCACAATAACAAATACACCCCTTATTCCAAGGGAAGGGGAGGGGGCCCCTCTCCATTTGAAGACAAATACAATCAGGGTTATATAACAGATAAGCCTAAGATTAAGAAGCAGAGGCCCCATTACACCAGCACACAGTTACCCCCTCCCTCACAGTGGGAACGGACGGAGTTACCCCCGTCCCCTCACGCGCTTCCCCCTTCCTACCCACACTAGGCTAAGTCCGTCTGTAGTGTGGAGCTAGCGATCGGATATACAGAGCGCCATTCACGGGTAGCGCAACAAAGTGCGGAAAACATCATAAATCCAACGGACGAAGCGGACCAATGAGGGAGCGAGCTGAGGGGTGAGAGCGCGTTTTCCCCGTGTGCGCGGATTTGACGGCGCGAACGCGCGTTACAAGGACAGAAGATTCCACGCACACACACACACACACACACACACACACACTTTCACACCAGAGCAGAGCTACTCCATAGCATCTAACAGGGGTATTTTTAGCAAATAAAGAATTGCAAGTTTCTTTCCTCCTAGCTCTAGTGTGATAAGGGAAAACCCAATCAGTTCCTGACAGCAGTTCAGACCCTCAACATCTATCTACCTCAACACCTAACTATTGATAAGTACAGCTAAGTTATACCTTTGCAACTAAAACTCCCAACCTAGTGATACAAACAGTGTTGGCTGTTAGGCTAGGAAGCCTCAAGTGACAACCCATTCATTGTAGTCCTGTATAACTTTGTGCCCGCCGTTTCACCGTTGACCTAATGGACCAGCATCAAGTCCCAGGAGGTGACCAAGCCCCAGGATGGCTCCAGGATGACCCTCAGCCGGCCCCAGCCGAGTACCGCAAGCTGATGCTGAGCAATCTGCCGGAGTATAGAGGGCCGCCCAAGCAGTCCTGGTCGGCACATATCCGCCGACTGGAGATGTCATGGGCGGCTTACCGCGTGCCACCTCATGATTCCCTCAACCGCCGCAACGCCCTACTACTGTCATTGGTAGGGCAAGCGGCGGAAATGGCGTCCCATCTGTTTGGCGAGGCAGGCCAAGCCTTGACCTACGAGCAGGTCAAGACCGAGTGTGAATTGTTATTTCGCCCTGCTTTTGAGTCCCAAACGCTTAAACAAGCGTTTAGGGACTACAAGCAACACTCGACAGAACCTATACAGGCGTACATATCAACAAAGTGCGCCTTGTATAGGGACGCCTACAATCATGAGGATCTTGAATTGTTGGTGGACGAATTAAACCGTGGAATTCGTAACGCCAATGTAAAACGCCTCATGATGAACCATGAAATTGCGAGTGTACCTGAGTACACTCGCAAGGCCATGTTCACCGTGACCATGGTTACTAAGCAGCTGAAGGAAGGTGTGTGCTTAGTGGACTCAACCGACGGGCTGACTGGATCTGCCTGCATCCAGTTGCCCCAATATGATGAGTCGGAGCCAATGGAGATTGGCTCCTTGGCTCCGGGTCTCCACCAGATGGGGAAGGTCGCTCCAGATGACAAGGTTCCAGGCCGCTGCTACCGCTGCCAGGGGAGAGGCCACCGAGCTCGAGACTGTCCAACGCCTGTGGAAGTTAGCCTAGAGGAGAGGCGCACCCAGCCACGCCGTGACCGTTCTGCCAAGTGTGAGCGTTGCCACTATGACGGCCACACGGCGGCCGAGTGTAGAGCTGACTGGGCCCAGGTAGCCAGCCGCAGGCGCACCGCCGACAAAGGTGCCCCTCCAGGGAAGCCCAGCAGAGTGGCCCATATGGAAGGGAGCGCGCCCCCAGCACCACCACCGCAAGCAGCCGCCTCCAGAGCTGCGGACCGAGCCGATGGGATGCCGCAGTTCGGGACTGTCCCAGCTAGGATCAACGTACTGGGCGGCGCGGCTGAACCCAACCGGGTTGGCCTAGGCTTCAGTCTTAACCATCTGGGGCCAGAGCTGATACAGCCCAACAACATAGCCGAGCCAGAGGTGCTGAGGCCCCAGCCTTTCAGCCTCAACATGATGGAACCTGCCCGACTGAGCCTACCCAGCAAGAGTGGAGGGGCGCTGCCCAGCGTCCCTGAGACGGTGTATGGGGAGGCCCTGGCAGCCGCTGAACGAGAGAGGCAGGAGGTGCTAGCCAGCACCTCTGCATCGATGTATGGGACGCCACCCGGCGTCGCCACCTGGGATGATGGGGGGGTGCTATCCAGCGCCTCCCACCGTGTGCCTGGGGCGACAACCGTCGCCGCCACCGAGATACCTGGATCCTGGAACGAGCCAGCCTCCAACCTGATGTCTGGGGCGACAACCGTCGCCGCCACCGAGAGACCTGAGTCCTGGAACGAGCCAGCGGTCCCAGAGGAAGGGGTGACACCCGTCACCCCCAGCCAGCCAGCGCCACCAGCCTGCAGGGAGAGCCCAGCTACAAGCCAGCCAGCGCCACCAGCCTGCAGGGAGAGTCCAGCTACATGCCATCCAGAGCTCTCTACCAGCCAAGGGAACCCAGCGGCTCACCATCAGGATAAGTTGAATTTGTTAAATGTATTGAATCCAAAACCTTGTAAACACCCAGCCTTGCCTGTGCCCCCTGCACTTGAGGCTGGGGAGATTGAACATTGGGAAAATAAGGGCTTGCCTGTGCCACATGCACCTGAGTTCCTAGGGCAGGGGAGGGCATTGAGTAAGGGCGAGCCTGTGCCACATGCACTTCAGCCCCATGCCACTGGGCATGCCTTGGACCAGGGAAGGGAGCATTTAGGGCTAGGGGAGCCGACACCCAGGCAAGTGCCAGTCGCTTGCCAGTCTGTCATTGGGGAGGGTATCGGGGTGCCTCGGCCGCATACAGATAACGCTCAATGGAAATTTGTGTCTAGCCAGGAGCAGCCCAGCCGTGTCCAGCCCCAAGAAGCAGCCGTGACCAGAGCCGGAGATCCCCAGCCGCGTGCACGAGGAAGATGGTTACCTGGAAGCCTCTCCCATTGGTGGATGGTCCTGTGGGGCCTCCTGCTGGCAGCCGTGTGGCCTACAACCAGCTACGTCCTGGTGGGGTGGGACTGTGCCAACCCCACCCATGTCACGTCTTACAACAAAGAAAAG
This sequence comes from Acartia tonsa, assembly GCF_053477335.1. NCBI lineage: Eukaryota > Metazoa > Arthropoda > Copepoda > Calanoida > Acartiidae > Acartia > Acartia tonsa. Next base: position 6,024,537 of record NC_137267.1, on the reverse strand, counting down.
ATGTGTGACACGGAGCCCCTACACCAGGAGGTGCCCCTGGGCCACGATATCCACGTCCTGCAGCAAGTCAAGGTGAGGGAAACCACTGGGTTCAGCTGTCAGCTCACCGTGTCCCAGTGGACATTCAGGTGTGGGGTATGGGGTCACCTCAAGGTGACCTCGGTCCCCACCCTCATGAGGCCAACCAAGATAGACCCAGAAGCGTGCCGAGACCTGGCCAGGAACCGAGTATACACGTTGCCAGGCAAGACCCAGCCACTGACGTTCCAGCTGAACCACCCCCTGTTCTTCACCGTTGATGTAGTGGGCTCCCTCGTCAACAGCCCCGAGGGGGTGGGTTGCGAGGGGGAGGACGTCCACTTTGAGGGCCAGCTCTACCGCAATGAATTAGTGCTCCAGGAGCGGCGGCTGCTGGTCAAGGAGGAGACCTATGTGGTGGAGGATGGACGGGTGGAGTCCCAGTCTGACCACCTGACCCTCGATTGTCCCCATTCAGAGCTGTCCTGTATCACTGGGGAAGCAACCTACGTGTGGGACCACCTGGGAAGAGATTGCCCCTTGAGGCTGATCCGCAGCCTCCAGCCCAGCCTGGTGAGGGATGCATATCTGGTTGACCATCAGGCCCAGTTTTTCATCAACATGACCAGCCCCACCTCAATTGTGAACTGCGACTTCGAGGCCCATGCCACCAACCATCCAGCGCTGTTTGTGGCAGCTGACCCAGCCGCGGCTGCGCTGCCCCGAGTGTCGGCCAGGGATGTTGACGTTCCCCTCCAAGCACAGATCCATGCAGGTTATATTGGATTCACCCTGGAAACCCGCATGAGGAGCACTGCAGCAGAAGAAGTAGCGGCCAACTGCTGGAAGCTCCAGCAACTAGATCCGGCCCACCCGGTGCGTGTCCAGGGGAGCACGTTCTCGGTACTGAGGGGAGACATCCTGCTGCAGCTGACCTGCCAAAGGCACAAGTATGTTGTCCGCGAACACAAGGAGTGTTGGGACAAAGTGCCAGTGGAGCCCACAGGTTTTGTAGACGCCGTGACGCGGGTATACAGTGAGCACGCCACCAAGATTCCCTGTTCCTCCACCTACCCCCTGACTGTGCACGCAGAGGAAGGCTGGATAGAGTTAACCCCTGCTCCCAAGAAAAGGCCACCCCCGCTGGATACGCCTAAGCAGTTGTTGACAGACCCCTTAGATGACTTCAGTTCAGGTGGTTTGTATTCACAGGCTGAGTTGAACGACTGGCAACAACTGCTGGCGTTCCCAGCATACAAGAGTGCCATGCTGACCGGCCTATCCTATGGCTCCTGCGTTCAGCAAGGCAGCTGTTCGGCCACAGGAGACCATGGGATAGTGTCCTACAACATTGACCGACTGGCGGAGGAAGGAGAGGCAGCCCTGGATGTCTGGGCAGGATTTAGACAAGCCATCCACGAGTGGGGAGATGGCGCCGCCATCTTGTGCTTGCTGCTGCTGATCCTCAAACTGCTGGGGGACCTCACCATCATTTCTCTGGCAGCAGCACAAGGAGGAGTCCGGGCAGCCCTGAATGCGATATCACAAGTGTTCCTGTACCACCCAGCCTTGTATAAGAAGGCGATGGCTAGAGCCAGGCTCAACCATGCCAAGTCCCGGGACTTTTCAGTGGACTGGGATGCCATTCCCATCGGCAGGGAAGCAGCCGAGGAAATGGTGTCTATGAAATCAACGGACAGCGGGCATGACCGCCCAGGTAGACCAGGACCGCCTTCTGGCAGGCCCCGCGGCCCCTCAGGAGGACAGGCCGCTGCTCAGACACTCAACCTGGCAGCCAGTGCCCCAGCCGCTGCCAACAACAACCCGCAGGTCCCACTGCTGACCGTCCCAGCAACAAATGTGCCACCACCAAACCTGATACCTGCCGGCGCTGACCAACGTATCCAACCCAAGGCAGCCTCTGCCTTCTATCCCACATTGGGAGCCCATCAACCCTAAGAAGATACTCACCACTAGGATTCCATTGAATCATTATCGTTTGTATATATTTTTAGCCCTAAGGAGCGGGCCGAAGGCCTCAACCACTGTCGGAAGTCTGGTAGGGAAACCATCTCCCAGCCTTCCGAGGGGAGAGTTGTGGTATTCGGCAACCGTGAGCCATGTCTATGGCACCCCTGATCTGGGGTTCGGTGGAGGGTCAATGGCCCTCCCCCGAGTCCTGGGGAAGGGGTCTAGTGACCCCCTCCCTACGCTTAGAATTAATGATTTGAATCTGTCATGTTTATTATGGTAACTGTATTCTTAATTCTCCCCCACCCTTTCCAGGGATGGGGGAATCATTATTGCCCAAACTGACCATTGTATATGTATTATTTATGCTTTTATGTTATGATTATTTATTCCTATCCATGTAATTATTGTTTGTTGTATATAACTGCAGTATCTCTTAACCCTTCAATAAAGTGACAACTGAAAGTAGATGTTGATCATTATCTAGTGAAAGCTAGAGAAGCGTAGCTTCTCTATAGTAAGGTGTCCACGTCTGTCACACTGCCGTAATCTAATTGAACTCCGGTGTCTGCCATTGATCCTCGGCGGATACCACAGAATTATATGTGACTAATTATAAACAAAAAAAACTTAGTCTGAATTTTATTTTAGGTAAGTCTAGGGTTGGGCCGGTATCCGGCCGGATATTGAAAATGGCCTGATATCCCGCAAATTACCGGATATCCGGCCGGATAATCAAATATTTGGCCCAACCCTAGGTAAGTCATATTTTTTTGTCTATAGGTCATTTAGGGGAATAAATCTATTAACTAACAATAACATTAAAAGAGTAAATAGTCAAATTGCAGGCGACAGACGTCCAAGGGGGGTAAAAGGGTGATAACCCCCCCACCTCCAAAAAAAATATTTTGATTTTTAACTTTTACCCCCCCCCCCCCCTCACAAATGAAAAAGCTTGAACATCTTTTTCCCCACACCCCCAAAAAAAATGTTTACCACACCCCACCAAAATAAAAAAGCTTTGGCGGCCTTTTAGGCAACTACAAACACTACCTAAATAAAGCAGGTAGATAAAGGACATTGGACTGTTTGAACACAGGTACTCAATGTTTTTAATTCGTCAGCTATAAAACCTTGGGTACTTTTATTAAATTTTGATTGGTTGGTTACAAACTAATAGTGTTCAACCTTTTCAACAAATGACTTCAATCTACAGAAGGGGGTAATTTTGTTTATCATCATTAGGGATGTCCTAAGTTATTTAGTACTAGTGGCTTCGCTCCTAGCCTCTAGGAGCTTTACCCTAAGTGGTAATGGGAAAATTACTTTTTGGCAAAACTTTGGGGGTAATATTTTTCTTTTTTTTTAGAGGGGGGTGTCCCACCCCCCTACAAAATAGTTGAAAACCATCACAGGACCTGTAGGTATGTTCCCTGAAGAGTACAGCCCAATCAGTATAGTGGTTACTGTGATCTTAAGCTTCAGACAGACACAGACTAACAGACGGACAGACAGACGGACAGACAAACGGACAGACGAACGGACAGACAGAAGGTCAGACAGACAGACAGACATCATTCTACTTTGTATTATAGATAGTACTAGATATAAACCTGTGAATGCAATCCAACCAGGTAAAAACATTGATAGCTGAATGAAGGCTACTACGCTCTTGATAAAATGTATGCATCTAAATTTAAAAGAAAATAACTATTAAAATATACAGAAAATCTTCAAAAAGTAATTTGAAAAATATACGATTTTTTAAATCACGCAACCTTTCCAAAAATTTTAACTATACGTAAACGAAGATTTTTGATTGTAATTTTGTGCTACTACATTCATCAAATATTCATATATATATTATACGTATACATTTAGAATTCAAATCCCCTCCCAATATGGCCATGTGGGAACGTATTGACCAATATCTGTGGGCGATATTAGTTACTAAATTGACGACGATATTCTTCTGATTTTGTTTTAAAACAGTAAGCCATATACCACCTATGCAATTGCACTTACACTTGTAGATTGTCAGAGCTTAATAATGAGTAAGACCTAAATTTTACGCAATTTTGTTGCATAAAAGGATAATCATATGTTAAAAAATTGGCATAGATCAAATAAAAGATCAACATTTTTTTTAAATTCTGGACACTCTAGTAAAGATTATAGGATGCTTTGCTTTATAAATCAAACCTCTAACTGTTCAAGAAATCATTATTCAAAGTTTGGAATAATTAATTAAAAACTAAATTAACGATAAGAGGTATCCGTTATAAACGTACAGACTAGGGTGAGTCAATTTTGGACATTTTAATCTGGAACTTTTATCCGTTTCAAAATATCTCGTTCCTAGCATTAGAAATGACTAAAAAACGCCATTTTTAGGTTAGGTTTGAGAATTGGCCAACTATTAGAGGTTTTTTTGTTCATTTCTAAGGCTTGAAACGAGATATTTTGAAACGGACAAAAGTTTCTGATACTACTCCTCAAGACTTTTTCATGAAGCCTTAATTCTGATTCAATAACTTTTTTACTCCCATTAATAAATAGCTATACGGTTTTTAGACTTGATTAAATTTTAAATCATCCAGAGGTGTATCATACTTAGAAAAATCATATGCAAGTTCCCGCTTTGGTCTCAGATAAAATGTCCAAAATCGACACACCTTAGTGCGGACTGACATTGATTACAGGAAAGCTTTACTTTTAAACTACTTACTATGAAGAGGTTGAGAGATACTCCAATAACATTCAGTACGTTGGAGATATGCCAACAGTTGGGATCTAAAATGTTAATGGAATTGTCAGGTTCTTGGGTATAGTCCCTTTCGTAACAACGCACCATATGAGGCGATTCTTTGTATTTTTCACAATAGCTTTTCTCCTATTTCTAGCCCCTGCGGGGGGCTCTAACCCTGCGGGGCCAATTACCTAACCCTCTGGGGCAATCACCTAACCCAATATAACCTAACCTAACATATAATAAACTATAAAAAGCCATTTTAACATAGAGAAAATAATAAAAGAGAGAAATCGAGGTATTTGAAAGACTAAAATAGGCAGTTGGCCTAAAGGCCTATATTGAGCAATTGCCGCTCTGAATTTTTATTGTTATTCCACCACTTTTCAAAATGGGAATATTTTAAAATCAAATGTAATTTCAAGACAATTATAGTTGCTGTTTGAAGCATACATCTGATTTTTATAGGATGATATAGAAATATTTTGAATTATTATCCATTCTGATGAAAACTAATGAAAGGATTTAAAATTATGATTATTAATTTCTCATGACTTTGCTACTGACTTTAATCATTACACACATTATTAGTTTTTAAGATTTATATTGCAGTCTATCTAACTTTTATTTCTTAACAAATAAACGTTTTTACAAATTAATATAAACATTTGATTGTAAATCATAATAATCAGTTTGTCAGTGCCATCTAGCTTTGGATAAAGAACTAGGATATAAAAGTGTTAATCTTTTTTTATTTTGTCTGTATTTTTCTTGTTTTGGATTTTTGTCACTAAAGGGCCAAACCCTGAGGGCTAAATAACATCACTTGAAAATGTTAAAAATATTGTAAAAACGAGTATTGTCTTAGAAAGAAAATAGATAGCATTACAAATTATTCACTTATTTAGATTATTCAGTTATGAAATTTTTTATTTTTTAATATTTAGCCTTAGTTTTAAAGTATGTCTTTGAAGTAGACAACTAGCGAACCTGGTGGCTGAGAGCTAAACTATGAATTTTTATTAGTAAACATTTTAAAGTTTTATCGTGTTAATTAGATTTAAATATTACATTTAGGCTAATTTGAAAAAATATAAATTTTTTATCATAAAAGGTAAATCCTCCTATTTTTAAACTAGGTGAAACATACTTTTCTGCTGCACTAAGACCGCCCATGGCTGTTTGTTTTTTAAGATTCTAAATCAAATTGTATTTTAAATATTTTCTTTACATTTTTTTTAAAACCTAATAAATTACAGAAAAATAATAATAATCAATAAGATAAAATCTTTTTTACTTTTTTTTACATATATAGAATAGGTTATTATTAAGATGCAAAAAGCCGTGGACGGTTTAGATAAATAGCAGACAAATTATTTTACTAGGGGGGAAGTAATATTTTACAATGAAAAAGGGGTGAGTATTCATCCTCTTATCCTTTTTCCTTATGCATTTTAAAAATACGACGAATCGCCTCATAAGGTGCGATGTTACGAAAGGGACTATTCCCAGGTTCTTTTTAAACTTGATATATTACCCTTTAATCCACACTCTATAGAATAAAGGTACTAAGAAAGAGAGGGAATGTCTGATTGAGCGAATAGGAGAATCGCATCGGAATTTACATTGGATCTCATTGGTTGAAATTATGTACACATTTTCCTACGAAGGCATGTTTTTTTTCATTTCATACATATATAAAAGTCAGCTGTTAACAGTATATTTTCTTAGTAGAAAGCTTTGCGGAATCAGAATTAATTGCCCAAAAATTTCGTTTACAATTTGAAAGCTTGAAACAAAGTTGGATTCTTAAAAAAAAAGTTAGGCTGGCAACTCGCTGGTGAGGCAAAATTATTTTTGTGAAAAATCCTCCAAAATCGAATAAAAAAATTTACAAAAATGAAATAAAATCTTAAGAGGGTTATTAACATATGATTTTGTTTAATTTTTGTAGATTTTTAATGTGCTTTTGGATGATTTTTCACAAAAATAATTTTGCCTCACTATCGAATAGCGAGTCTATCATTTTTTAAGAATCCACATCAGCTTGAGTCGAAAGTAAACAATACTTTTGTCTGCTAGGAATGTTCTCTCTTAGATTTGACGAAAAAAGGGTTCAGAATATTCTTCTACTCTTCTATTTCTATTCTCTATAGCTATTAGATAGGTTTTTTTGTTTAGGTTAAAATGGGTGTATTTTGTAAGTGATTATTTTAGACCGTTATTTATTGGCAGCAAGGTTTTTTTTTTATAAGGATGAAATATCTTTTTAATAACTATAAAAAGCTTTACTGAAAAGGAGAACCATGTCGGTTCGTTGGTTACCGAGATCTTTCTCTACAGACGCACACTTAGACAGACACACAGATATATATCATGCCAAAACGCCTTTAAATTTAATATATACATATATCTATGTACTTTAAAAACAGATCTATAGTATAGATGTATATACAGACAACTACTTCGCTTCCTTTTACAAATACCTTTTTCGTCTGCTTGTAAATTATTTTCTGCTACTTAGATGTGATAATATAAGCGTCACCTTTGGTGGATTTTCAAAGACCCAATAGAAAGGTTGCACAAGGTTGTTGCGATAGGGAGATACAGCTATTTAACTCTTTCTCCCTCTAGTGTTTTACTCTAATACTTTTAAGTATAAGATTTTTATGAAAATATTTGAATTATATTTGGGGGCAAATGGATAGGTCATCAATTTTACTATATGTTGCCCCCCAACGACAGCTGAAAATCACGTGTAGGTTTTCTGGTTTGCTTCGAAGTAATTTTTTTAACTGGTATAAGTTGTGAAAAAAAAACTTACCCATAGGAGGTAAAAAAAACCTACCTATAGGAGGTAAAAAAAACCTACCTATAGGAGGTAAAAAAAACCTACCTATAGGAGGTAAAAAAAACCTACCTATAGGAGGTAAAAAAAACCTACCTAATTAAGTAATTTTTTTAACTGGTATAAGTTGTGAAAAAAAAACTTACCCATAGGAGGTAAAAAAAACCTACCTATAGGAGGTAAAAAAAACCTACCTATAGGAGGTAAAAAAAACCTACCTATAGGAGGTAAAAAAACCTACCTATAGGAGGTAAAAAAAACCTACCTATAGGAGGTAAAAAAACCTACCTATGGGAGGTAAAAAAAACCTACCTATAGGAGGTAAAAAAAACTACCTATAGGAGGTAAAAAAAACCTACCTATAGGAGGTAAAAAAAACCTACCTATAGGAGGTAAAAAAAAAACCTACCTATAGGAGGTAAAAAAAACCTACCTATAGGAGGTAAAAAAACCTACCTATGGGAGGTAAAAAAAACCTACCTATAGGAGGTAAAAAAAACCTACCTATAGGAGGTAAAAAAAACTACCTATAGGAGGTAAAAAAACCTACCTATAGGAGGTAAAAAAAACTACCTATAGGAGGTAAAAAAAAACTACCTATAGGAGGTAAAAAAACCTACCTATAGGAGGTAAAAAAAAACCTACCTATAGGAGGTAAAAAAAAACCTACCTATAGGAGGTAAAAAAAAACCTACCTATAGGAGGTAAAAAAAAACCTACCTATAGGAGGTAAAAAAAACCCTACCTATAGGAGGTAAAAAGTTGTTTTTGCTGTTGTTGAGTTGTCGAATTAAAGCCGGGAAATCTGATTCAGTACATTTTTTGAAAGCAAAGCTTTTCTATAATTAGGGTCGGTCCGTCCGTCCATCAGCACGTAGCGGTTAGCTCTTTTCGTTAATTTAGACAGTTCAGAAATGTCCTATTGATTTCAAATTTTGCATGCTGATTCCAGTAGTAGTTTAATCGTTACCAAAATGTCCGTATGTCCATTCTTAACTTTTTTAACAACATATTTTTATGTGATACAATTTTCCGATTTATCTGATTTTTGGAATACTGATTCCTAGGACAACAAAGTACAATATTAAATGCGAAGCATCTCTATAATCAATCCTAAAAATGAAAGTATGTCCTTAAACTTTAAGCAGTTTTTCAATAACTTTACTTACAATTTTGTTTCGTCTTTTATACATTTATATTCTGATTATAATATTCAGTTCTGACACTCTACAAGTGTTAATGTTCGTTTGTCCTACCGTTTCAGAGCTTTGCTTTTAATGAATGTTATCATCCTTATGTATAAACATATGAAGAACGATTATATTCAATTAAAGTGAGTTAATTGGTGCCTTATTACAAGTTACCTCATTACAAAAAAAATAATGGGCAAAACTGATATTTTTATAACTGAAAATTCTTAAAATTTTATAAATAATAAAAGTATTTTTATAGAAAATATTGTTTGAAAAATATCTTAATTTTTCTTGTGAGAAGTTTAACAAAAAAATGTAATTTTCCTATAATACAATCATTAAAGTGTTTTTCGTTCATCTGAAAAATCAAAATATTAAAAAGTTTGAGGAAAACGGCTCGTAGATTTTCTAGAATAATGTATCCTACATTGCCTACTCTCTGTCATATATATCCAATTACATAAAATAGTATTTATTATAAGAATTCTTCACATAGGTCCTAAGATGGTTTAATGCTATTTAAATACTATATATATTTATTCTGCTTTTAATAACCTTCAAATACATATCTCTTAGAGGTTAGTGGCGCGGAAAATGCTGCGTACTTCATTTCAAATTAAGAAAAACAACAAGTTTAAATATGATATCAAACCTAGTTAAATCTTAAATATTGTAAAGTGTCTACAAAAAAGAATCTAAGGCAAAAAAGGTAGAGGGCCAAAGTGACTCAAAAATCAGCCACGTGAGGTCATAAAAATGAGGGAGACAAGAGGAGAAGTAGGAAAGAAAACCCCTAAAAAAGAAATGAATAATCACTCATTTTTATGACGTCATATGGCTGATTTTTGAGTCACTTTGTCCCTCTACAAAAAAAAGTATTGAAAAATGTGTTATATTTTTTTTTATTTGGTCTTTATGCGTTCAAAACTATTAAAAAACTGGTTAAAAATGTAATTAGTTGTTGAATCCTATTTGTAAAGACTTAGAAGTTTATTTTATAGAAAATACAATAAATATAAAAAGTACAGATGACCAATTACTTAATTGTACTAATGGTAACAAAGTTTAGCTAATGTGGTCATTTTGGTCCTGAAAGACGTTATCCCTGTAATAAGTCAGCTATGAAAAGTTGAACCTCTTAGAATAAAGCTTTGCCTGCGTAAATTGCCCCCTAGAGGCCTCTAGGGGCACTTGAGGAGGGGAGACTTGAATCCCAAAACCTATTTTTTTTAATTTAGATCTTTTTTTAGAAAGTAGAAAAATAATTGGATTAAGTGACCCCCATTTCCCTTTAAACCCCATTTTTTATTTTACTTTTAAAAATTATTTTATTTAGTTTAACCCGATCAGTTCAGCGGTTAGCGAGATCCTTCAAACTTATTATAAGGATTTCTTCAGCCCATATTATGGGATTCAGTAATCTGTGATTAAATTCAAATTCAAATCTTCATCTGTTAGACGGTTGGACGGTTTATTGTATCTGATTAGATATTTAATCTATTGATATTCTAAAAAATAATATTATATAGACACAGATACCCTAAAAATGTATATTATTTTTAGTTTGCAGCTATCATTTAATTAGTTTTGTTCTGCTTTTGACTTTAAATTCTATTTTACAAAAACGGATGACACACAATACGAGCTTTAACCTTTTCAAAGCAGGTGGCTTGGCCCCTATCATCTAAAGGTGTTAGTGACGGGAGGTTTGCAATACTTCAAAAAATGCTAAAGAAAAATTTCCCTAGAATCGCCTTCCCCTTTTCCTCCCCTTCTTACCAACCGCTCTTCATTTACATGAAAAAAAAACAAGAAATACCCCCACTTTACTTCCAAAGGTTTCGTGATTTTTTATAAAATTGATTGTTAGAATAGCTAGGCCTGCCCATACTCTTTTTTTAATTATGGGGGGTGTATTTTTTTAAAGATCGGTGGGTGTTCCACCCTCCAGAAAAATGGCTTAGACAGAGCCCAATTTGTTCAGCGTTTAACAATATTTTAAGCTTTAGACAGACAGACAGACATCGTTCTACTTAATGTTATAAATATAATTTATCCTCTTAATTTAAGTCTATGGTTTGATGTTAAGCGCATATATATCTTAACAAAACTTTGGATATGCTTTGGCTCATAAACAGGCACAATCAATTAAATAACCATGCAGAGAACAATTTTAAAATCCATCGGTTTATGTAAACTTTTTGGGTATAGTTCATTACGTAGCAACGCCCCTTAATGGGCGTTTCTTCGTATTTTCACAATAGCTTTTCTCCTATTTCTAGCCCCTGCGGGGCAATCACCTAACCCAATATAACCTAACTTAAAATAACCTGTCAAAAGCTATTTCTGAAATACGAAGAATCGCCCCTTGAGGGGCGTTGCCACGAAAGGGACTATACCCGAGTTTTTAAAATTTTTTGGTTGCCTAACCTAGGCGTCCTACTTTTACTTTTGATAAAAACGACAATGTTCAAAGATTTTTATATTTTAAAAGTCAAAGTAAACTAAGCCAAACCACAGTGTTTTTTATTTTTGTCAGTTAATTACAAATAGTTGCGTGCACAGGGTTTCGTCAGGGGGTTGTATTCTTAAAGGATTGAAAAAAGGGGAAAGCAGGCTTAGGTCCGAAGCAGATTATAGTGCCTGATAAAAATGATGTCATACAATTTAAATGGCCAATGATTGGTCAGTATACATTGTAATTGGTGATCAGTGGTAAAATGTTTACTGGCCGGCCTATATTTAGTCATTTGTTGAAAGTATTTGGCGTTCTCCTTTTTAGTTTTGGTAAGTTTGTAATATGTAACTTTCTTTCTCGTATTTATTCGAATCCGGTGGATAGGAACCGGTTCTAATCCATACGAAAAAACTATGTCTAGCATCGTATTATATCCAGTTTTCTACGAATATAGAAATGTACAATCATAAGATTAAAACCAGTTTTTTTTTGCCTGTGCCTCCAGCACCTCGGGGCTAAAAAAACTAGTTTTAATCTTATAATTGTACATTCTATATCCGCAGAAAGCTGTTTATAATACGATGAGAGAAATAACTATTCTTAAAAACATATTATCTTGTATATAGCAAATATGCTACTTCAACATAAGGGGGTTTTCATCTACATCAAAACAAGAAATCGTAGTTTTAATTTGCAGGTTGCTCTGCTACAATGATTTTTTTTTTTCTTCGGAAAGGTTTCATTTGGGCAAGAATCTTCATCGTCCATCTGTATCGAAGGATTTTGATAGGCCCTTGGTAGGTTTATAACTTTTGTGGTGGAGGGTACCACCACTCTCCCAAGAGAAATTAACCCTAGGAAAAATAAGTACTCCACAAAATTTAAACTAAAATAAAAATGTGGAGAGGGTGGTCGACTCCCAACCCCCCAAAAAAAATCCTCCTCAAAAAATTCAACTCCCCATCCTCAAGTGGTAAATATGTATATGTATATAAAGTGAATTAAAGAATATCTTTGTTTTTAAAATTATTATATACGTAAAATTTTTCATTGTACGTAACTGCATAATACGTAAAATTCAATATTAAATTTGTGAAGCCTTAAAACAAACATAAAAAAAAGGTTCTTTGAATCAAATATTTATATTTCGCTGCTTGCACAGGGCTATGTGTCCTAAAAACAAACTTGAAAATAAAATATATTTTTGAATGTGTCTGTAATAAATTTGTAATTTCATCAGTGGTATGACAAGAAGAAATATTCCCTATACAAGGATAAAAAAACGCAGCTCTGAAACGGTAAGGCAAACGGACATTAACACTTGTATAATGTCGGAACTGAATAATCATAATATAAATGTATAAGAGTCAAAGCAAAATTGTAAGTAAATTTGCTGAAAAACTGCTTGATTCAGGATAATGTTTATGGACATACTTACATTTAAAGGACTTGATTATAGAGTTGCTTCGCTTATAATATTGTACTTTGTTGTCCCAGGAATCAGTATACCAAAAATCAGACCAATCGGATAATTAGGTCACATACAAATTCGTTGTTAAAAATGTAAAAAAATCAACATGTTTAAAATGGACGTACGGACATTCTGGTAATGATTATAGAGTTGCTACGCTTTCTAACTCGTACCTAACTTCTACAGGAATCACCATGCAAAGTTTGAAATCGATAGGACAATTCTAACATGCCTAAAATAACGAAAAAAGCTATCCGTTACGGACGTACGGACGGACCGACCCAAATTATAGAAAAGCTTACTTTTAAGAACAGTGCACAGTTGGTCCAGCGGTTAGCGAAATCTTAAACTTTTATTGGACTTAGATATTAGCTGACGAAAACATCATTCTACTTTGTTTTTTAAAAGACTAGCGGCTACGCCCCTATTATTTAGGGACTCTGTCTCCAATGCGGAAAAGTAGCCTAAAACCACTAAAACTAAAATAGCCTAAAACCATGACGAGAACTATGTGAATCTTCTATGAATAGGGTTTGTCCTAATACGACTAGACGAATTTGTGTAAACTTCTTATTGTTTAAAAATAGGTCTATTTGCTCTAATTTTATTTTATATTATTATTTCTTTAGATATCTTTAATTTAGAGCTAACCCTATATAATGTACTAGCAGCTATGCCCCCATGAGGCCTCTAGTGGCACTTTAAATGTTTTTTTATATTTAAAATATATCTATGTTGCGTTTGACGTTTATGTTTGCGTTGAACTCTCTTTCTAAAATCAAGAAACATAAAAAAAAATATTCGATTTTTTTGTAATTTCTCTTGGGAGGGTGGTTGTACCCTCCTCCAAAATAGTTATGAACCGTACCGGGATCATGAGAAGCTACCCTGTTAAGGAGAACACGATCGGTTCAGCAGTTAGCGAGATCCTTCGGTAAAAACACACAGACACACAAACATTCTGTTACTTTAGTATAAGGATAGCGGCTAGGGCCCTTTATTTTTTTTTAATTTCAAATATCTAATTTGAGAAATAATTTGTGATTTGTGTATGTTGCGTTCAAGTCTCTATGTAAAAGCGAGAATAGTTTTATTTTTTTGTGATATCTCTTGGGAGGGTGGTGGTACTCTCCCCACTAATAGTTATAAACCTTCCCAGGACCTATGAGAAGCTACCCTGTAAAGGAGAACCCTATCGGTTCAGCGGTTAGCGAGATCCTTCAGTACAACATACAAAAACACAAACAGACAGACATCTTGTTACTTTATCATAAGGATACCTTGAATCAGACCTTAATCTGTTCAGATAAGCGAGATCTTAATATGCAGAAGCAAAAAACTCTAGTACTATTGTTATAGATTGACTTTTACTTGTGTAAAATAAAGTTGAAGCCTGTCCCGTTATTTTATACTAGCGGCTAATACTGGGAGGGTGGTGGTACCCTCCACCAAAATAGTAACCTTCCCGTGACATATAAGAAACTACCCTGTAAAGGAGAACCGGATCGGTTCATCGATTAGCGAGATCCTTTGGTACAAACAAACAGACAGACAAACTGACAGACAAACAGACAGACAAACAGACAGACAAACAGACAGACAAACAGACAGACAAACTGACAGACAAACAGACAGACAAACAGACAGACAAACAGACAGACAAACAAACAGACAAACATCCTGTTACTTTATTATTAAGGATTTTGGATATATTATCAGTATCCAAGTATTGTTTAAACTTGGTACAGTCACATTTTTAAGGCTTTTAGCAGGGAAAGAGACATTGGATTGTTAATTATGCTCGTCCCAAAGTTTTTTTTTAAACACATCATCTCAATAGTTGGGTTGTAAAAACTAATGGTGATAAAACTTTCCAACTAACAATTTTGATCGACAAAAGGGGTAATTTTGTTTAGCATAATTTTGGGTGTACTGTACAATAAATTTTTAGTTTATATTCTTATCCCTTAAGATCCTTGCGTTTAGTCATATTTAATAGAACTGTATTATTATTTAAATAACTAGCTACTTTCAGATTTGTAGGTTTCATTAAATTTATCATTTTAACATAAATAGTTATTTCTAGCATCGTAATTTCCGCGGATATTGAAATGAAAAGTTATAAGATTAAAACCAGTTTTGTTATTTTCATTTTAATATGCATTTAAAATGTCTTTAATACGTTGCTATAAATGATTTTTCAGTTTGGCTAAGAACCGGTTCTAATTCTACGGATATTAAAGGTATCGAAGCCATACCGGAATAGTTATTTCTCGCATCGTACTATAAACAGCTTTCCGCGGATAAAGAATTTTTAGCTCCTAGGTGCGGAGTTATTCTTTTTACAAAGTTTAATTGTCGGTATGTCTTGCCATATCGTATGTATCTAAAACGAAATTTTGCCCTTTAATTCTTTTAAATATTCAAATGATATAAACGCTCATATGTCTAAAGAATATTACATAGTCTAAATAACTTAAATTAGATCTTCGTTGCATCAAAAGTATCTAAATCAAACGCTTTGTTAAATTCTAAACGGCTAAAATTGTAGCCTTTTTATTACAGATTTCGAAGTTAGATTTATACTCAAAAAAAACCTTTTTTCTTGTTAAAAGCGAAGTATTTATAATTATGTTCAGTTCGTCCGTACGTAAACTTGTAACAATAAGCTTTTTCTCGTTAATTTAGACATGTTAGAATTGTCCGATCAATTTCCAACTTTGCGTGATGATTCCGTACGATTTAGGAAGCGTAGCAACTCTATAATCTTTACCAGAATGTCTGTTCGTCCATTTAAAACTCGCTGATTAATAATAAAACCATTATATATCTAGTAAGAATTATGGAACTAAAATATTTTATTAGATATCCTCAATTTTTTGTGTTTAATTTTCATTGTTTTGTTTAGTTATTCACTTTCATAAATATTTTCAACCGATACCTAAACCTCAGGACAACTGGCGGCCTTTCTAAATCATCAACAAGTTTAACCGATTTATACAGATGTAAACAACCTCTTTAGAGTAAAAAACTTAAAATACTGAAATCCTATAAATAAGATTGTTTTTCTTTATAAATATTTTATTATTTTAAACACAAGGAAGTCATAGAACAAATAAAAAAATAATCATAATAAAGAGTAAGTTAAGTAATTAAAAATGTGAAAAAAGTTTTTTAATACCGTTTTCTAATTCATTGTCTAATAATGATTATTTACTTTCATTGAATTTTAATTGGTTTAATTTCTAAGTTGAGTGTCAAAACATTTTAATTACTGATTGTTATCTACAGTGGGGTAATTATGTGTATCACCACTGGGGAGTTTACTTCAATTGTCTTATCCCTTTAGATCCCTGATATGTGGGAAAGACAATTGTGAATCAAAATATTTTGCACTTTTATCTTATTGTAATATTTATAAGTTACCAAAGGCATAGTTTCAAAATGAAAAATAAGGGAAATAATTGAATAATTATCTAAAATGCCCACTAATATACTCCTAATATATTTGACTCTATTTCACTTTAATAAAATACTAGCGACTAAACCCCTAGAGGCCTCTAATGGCACTGTAAATGTTTTGTTTTTATTTCAAATATCTATTTTGAGAAATAATTTGTTTATGTTGCGTTCAAGCCTCTACGCAAAATCAAGAATATTTTGAAAAATTAGATTTTTTGTGATTTCTGTTGGGAGGGTGGTGGTACCCTCCTCCCAAATAGTTATAAACCTTTCCGGGGCCTATGAGAAGCTACCCTGTTAAGGAGAACCCAATCGATTCAGCAGTTAGCGAGATCCTTCGGTACAGACAAACAAACTTCATGTTACTTTATTATAAGGAAGGATACTCGAATAGCATTACAGATAGACAGACAGTTTAAGGTATCCTAAGCTTTATTAAACACGCATTGTATGTTAAAACAAATTAGTTAACGCTATACAATCCAATCATTAGAGTAAAACACTAGAGGGAGAAAGGGTTTAATAACTGTATCTCCCCATAGCAACCCACTTGTGCAACCTTTCTACCTGGTGTCGCTTATATTAACACAGCCAAGTATCAGAAAATAATTTAGAAGCAGACGAATAGGTCTTTGAAAAAGAAATTAAGGTAGTTGTCTGTATATACATCTTTACTATATTTAGATCTGTTAACCAATCTTTAATGTAAGTAAATTTTTTTAAAATGAACTAAAGAGAAGCTTAGCAATAAATAGAATTGAACAAATAAAAAAAAATATTGTTTATACTTTGTTATTATATTATAGAACTAATAAAATAATCTTTAAATTATTAAAAACCTACATATTCTTTTTAATTTTGTTCTCTTTTTTTAAACATGCGAAGTTTTTCTACATTTATACTACGTACGTCCGTTCGTCTGTACGTACATATATACGTCATTGTTAATAGAGACATGCCAATGAGAGGCCAGTATACATTGGAATTGACCAATGGTAAAATATATACTCGCCTCTCATTGGTTATTTTATCTTATGTCAGCATATTTTTGGTGACATTTTGCGTTGTCTTGATTATTTTAATGATATAATTATCCCATTTAATTGTTTTTTTAGAATAGTGATTCCTTGGACAATAAGGTACGATGTGAAAAGCGAAGCATCTTAATTATCCAGCCTTAACATGTAAGTATGTCGATATTCCTAAGGGGGGGGGGCTTATTTATTTCAGCTTTTAACTATTTTAGCAGTAATTCACATTTCCATGTCTGTTAGAGTATTACCAACGGACTGGCAGACCAAGTGCTAGCCAATCTGTACCACTTTTTTATTCCTGTGACGTCACAAAAATGAGGGAGATGAGAGGAGAAGTGGGAAAGAAAACACCTAAAAAAGAGATGGAGAATCCCTCATTTGTATGACGTCACAGGAATCAAAAGTGGTACAGAGTCGGCTTCGTCTCACTTAAGGGGGAAAACAGTCGTCTAACTTTATGGCAGCCAAATAAATTCCATTTCCAAGTTAGCATTACAGCAGTGTTACTTATAGAGCAGCCTCGCTACCTTAAAAAAGATTAATATAAATAAATCCACTTAAACATTCATTTAAAATCATCCATTTTAATATTTTTACGTACTAGTAAATAAAGTATAAAATATTCCATTAAAAGTTCAATAACCGGATTAAATATTTTTAAAAGCGAATCTTTTCTATAATTACTGTCGGTCCGTCCGTACGTCCGTCCGTCCGTACGTCCGACCGTCCGTCCGTACGTCCGTAACGGATAGCTTTTTCCGTTAATTTAGGCATGTTAGAATTGTCCTATCGATTTCAAATTTTGCATGGTGATTCCTTTAGTAGGTAGGTACGATTTAGAAAGCGTAGCAACTCTATAATCATTACCAATATGTCCGTACGTCCATTTTAAACATGTTGATTTTTTTACTTTTTTAACAACAAATTTTTATGTAATCAAATCATCGGATTGATCTGATTTTTGGTATATTGATTCCTGGGACAACAAAGTATAATGTAATAAGCGAAGCAACTCTATAATCAAGTCCTAAAAATGTAAGTATGTCCATAAACATTATCCTGAATCAAGCTGTTTTTCAACAAATTTACTTACAATTTTGCGTTGACTCTTATACATTTATATTCTGATTATTCAGTTCTGACACTATACAAGTATTAATGTTCGTTTGTCTTACCGTTTCTGTGCTTCGCTTTTATGGATGTTGTCATCCTTGTTATTATAAAAATATGGGCCAGTGTATCTTTCCAGTGTAAAAAACAAACTGTGTTTATATTCATTAGCAAAACCTACCTAAAGATTATGGCAAAACAAGGATGACAACATCCATAAAAGCGAAGCACAGAAACGGTAGGACAAACGGACATTAATACTTGTATAGTGTCAGAACTGAATAATCAGAATATAAATGTATAAGAGTCAAAGCAAAATTGTAAGTAAATTTGTTGAAAAACAGCTTGATTCAGGATAATGTTTATGGACATACTTACATTTTAGGACTTGATAATAGAGTTGCTTCGCTTATTACATTATACTTTGTTGTCCCAGGAATCAATATTTCAAAAATCAGATTAATCGGATGATTAGATTACATAAAAATTTGTTGTTAAAAAAGTAAAAAAAATCAACATGTTTAAAATGGACGTACGGACATTTTGATGATGATTATAGAGTTGCTACGCTTTCTAAATCGTACCTAACTATTAAAGGAATCACCATGCAAAATTTGAAATCGATAGGACAATTCTAACATGCCTAAAATAACGAAAAAAGCTATCCGTTACGGACGTACGGACGTTCGGACGTACGGACGGACCAACCCTAATTATAGAAAAGCTTCGCTTTTAAAAAACATAAATATTGAAGGATAAATATCGCCGCCGGGGAGGTAATAGGTTCGAATCTCGGCTTAACACATAACTAATGGAGTTAAGAATGGTTCCTACTACTGCTATGTCAGGTGCGCGACATTAATAGTTAGGGGGAGTTGGGGAATGCTTTGGCCTTAAACAGGCGCAACTCATTATTCTGCACAGTTAGGACTTCTCAGATAAAGATCGTGCAGTTAGTTGTCTGATGGGTTACTTAACCTAACACCTTGGGTGTTTTGGCAGAAAGAGACATTTAGCTTCCCTTAGTTATCCTGGGTTGTTGGAACTGACGTTTGAGTGTCATGGACAGCATCCCCGCCCGTATGAGGTAATTGATGAGGTAAGAATCTGGCTGTTTGCGTGAGTTTAGAAAGATCTCGCAAACGAGTTGTAACACTTGTAGAGTGTCAAAAATTCTAAACATAATTGTAAGTAAATATGTTGTTTATATGTTTGTTGCTTATATCAATATACCTTGTCTAGGAACCAAATATTAGATGAATAGGATAATTGTAATATGTAAACTTTTTCATAAAGGAAAAAATTAAACTACAGTTTTTATAGACACGTTTATAAAGTTGCCACATTTTTTAATTGTACAATACTTTTACATTAATTATCATTCATGGCAAGTTTTAAATCCATAGGACAATTTTAACCTACCTAAATTATTGATAAGACAATCGAACCTAACCTAATTATAGAAGAGCTTTGCTTTTAACTACTGGGACGGTGGATAAGTTTCGTGATGATTTATTCTTTAAAAGGTTTAAAAACCACGAAACCTTACTGAACATTATTAGTTATCGATATCAAAATATCACATGAATTTAAACCAGTGCAGTGTGGCATTCGGTATGGGGGTGTCTACACCAACCTAAAATTAGAATTGGGAAGGCCGGTCTTCTCCTTTTTCGCCCACTAAAGGATTACTTCTTCTTCAGGTTTATTTTGTTTTGCATTTTTCTATAATGTCAGAAAGTTTTCAAAAATAAGTTTTAAAAAGCGAAGCTTTTCTATAATTAGGGTCGATCCGTACGTCCGTCCGTCCGAGATGGATAGCTTTTTTAGTTAATTTAGGCATGTTAGAATTTTTACTATCGATTTCAAACTTTGCATGGTGATTCCTGTAGTAGTTAGAGGTACAATTTAGAAAGCGTAGCAACTCTATAATCAATACCAGAATGCCAGTACGTCCTTTTTAAACATGTTGATTTTTTTACTTTTTTACAACATATTTTTAAGTGATCCGATTTTAATTATGTGATTGTTCTGATTTTTGGTATACTGATTCCTGGGACAACAAAGTAAAATATTATAAGCAAAGCAACTCTATAATCAATAGTCCTAAAAATGTAAGTATGTCTATAAACATTATCCTGTATCAAGAAGTTTTTCAACAAATTTACTCACAATTTTGCCCTTATTCTTATTTATTTATATTCTGATTATTCAGTTCTGACACTATACAAGTGTTAATGTCCGTTTGTCCTATCGTTTCAGAGCTTAGCTTTTATGGATGTTGTCATCCTTGTTTTTATTCTAGTGAATTGCAACTTTAATTCAATTATATATAAAATATGTTTATTCTTTAATTCTAAAAATCACTAAACCTATATTTTAAAATTATTATTTTGGCAAGAAGATGATTAAAGTCCCATCACAGTTTGATATTAGTGGATAATTGTCTGTAGTAATATGCTACGCATGTTTTTTCAGTATGGCTGAGAACCGGTGTTGGTTGGAAAAGTAATTATTAAATCATAGAAAATCACAAAAATCTATTAAAAAGTAAATATTACAGTCTTATAAGTATCTTATACACAAAAATAAGCAGTTTATCCTACATAACAGCCGAGAAAATCACATCAAAGCGTTACGACCGGACTTACAAAGTAAATTATAAAGTAGCTTAGATATGGAAAAAAAATCCGCTGTTTTAAAGACACGCCAATATTATGATAACCCGTGCCTATGTTGACAGTAAGATAATCCTGCCTTAATCCCAAGTTAATCCTTTGACTTTGTAAAATATATATATATATATAAATATGCCGTCCCTACTCCTCCCACCCTATGTTGGGCTTATGTGCTGTGATTATATCAACATAAGCATATCAAGATATTTCAGCAGAACATTTATTTGTAAGTCTAAACAAAATTGTGTAATAATTTGTTGCAAAGTTGCGTAAATACAGGATAAATTAGCATTCGGACTTTCTGGTAACGGACGTACGTACGTACCGACCCTGATTTATATAAGCTTATCATTAAATAAAATTTTGTTGACTTTTATCAAACATTGATCATTTTGTGCAAACTATCGTTTTTTAATTAGCGGAATTATTAGAATAAGACACATATATAAATAAAGTCACTCTGGTCTGTCCTTTTGTTCATTAGAGTAAAACACTAGAGGGAGAAAGGGTTAAATAACTGTATCTCCATCATTGAAAATCATCCAATGGTGTCACTTATATTATCACAGCAAAGTAGCAGAAAATAATTTAGAAGCAGACGAAGAGGTCTTTGAAAAATGAAGGGAGGTAGTTGTCTGTATATACATTTATACTATAGTATAGGTCTGTTTTTTGTTCAACAGGAGGATTTTGTTGAGGAAACCTGAATTTTTCGGATTTTTCAGATTTCTTTAAACATTGAACATCTTCTTTTTAGTAGCGAAGCTACTCTATAATTCACTTTGTCCGTCCGTCAGTCCGTCCGTCAGTCCGTCAGTCCGTAACGCTATGGGGGAAATGGGATTTACTCAGCTCCTATAAAAGGTAGAATGCTGAAATTTTTTGACAACGTTCCCATTATTAAGGAGCACAATTAATTATAAAACATCGATGGCGATAGGACCGCTTTTTAGCAGGTTTTAGGCTATTTTTGTATTTTTCACATTTGTCTCCATATCTTCGGTGTTTATTGTGATTTTCAAAAAATTTTCAGTTATAGATATCAAAATCAAATTTCCAGTTGTTTAAAGAAAACAACTATGAAGGTTAGACTGCCTTTAAGCAGGTTTTAGGCTATTTTTTTTTATTTTTCACATTTTTCTACATATCTTTAGTGTTTATGGTCCGATTTCCAAAATTTTTTTTAGTTATAGATATCAAAATTAAATTCCCTGTCCTTTAAAGAAAACAACTATGACAGTCAGACTGCCTTTCAGCAGGTTTTAGGCTTTTTTGTATTTTCTACATTTTTCTCCATATCTTTGATGTTTATGTTACGATTTACAAAATTTTTTCAGTTATACATATCAAAATTAAATTTCCTGTTATTTAAAGCAAACAACCATGACGGTTAGACTTCCTTTTTGCAGGTTTTTGCCTATTTTTAAATTTTTCTATATCTTTGATGTATATAGTCCGATTTTCCAAATTTTATTAAGTTAAGAATTCAAAAATTAAATTTCCTGTCGTTTTAAGAAAACAAGCATGGCGGTCAGACTGTCTTTTAGCTGGTTTTTGCTATCTTTATATTTGCTATTTTGCATATTTCCAATCCTCATCTTTGGTGTTTTTGGTCTAATTTAAAACTTTTTTGGGATATCAGTATCAAAATATTTTTTTTCCATTGTTATGAGCATCTTTTATGTAATTTACTTTGACCGTCATCATTATACAAAATAAAACAGGGTTCGTGTTTATTTTCTCCAATAAATCAATTAATGAATACACTTTAAATCTACATATTACCATCCATGATTTTATTTTTTTTGGTTCGCTACTTATGGATGTTGTCATCCTTGTTAATTGGACTGTTCTTCTTGGTCGCTACATGTAGATATTGTCATCCTTGTTCAATTGATTGTGGCTGTAGCCGTAGCCGTCGCCACTGCCAGTGATGCCAATAAAACATGGATTTTAAAAAAATTTTATTTAAAATATTTTAGTTGAAAATTAAATTAATTTATAATTATAATATCATAATTACTAATTAAAATTATTTTTTAAACATTTAAAATTTAAAACATTTAAAAATTTGATTTAAAGTTCGCTATTAGGTTAGTGGCTGTACCTTTGGCTACGGCTACACAAGATCCAGCTCTGGTCAATATATATAGAGTATACACTGCATGATAGACTCGAAATAAAGTATTACCAAACTTTACCAATAAACTGTAAACAAATATGATAAATATACAAGCAAAATAACAAGTTAATGTTGAGATTCAATTCCTTCTCGTTCCTTCTTAAGCATAAAATGAATTTGAAAATTTTTAACATAAACTTTAATATCCTTATCAGGATGTTGATTTTATATGTCGTCTTTATGACAGGTGAAGATGTTATGAATATATTTCTTAAATTATGCATATAAAAAAATATTGTACGGTAATATCAAATTAAATTAAAAATAATTTATTTTTTTTGTTTTTTTTGTACCAGAATCATCCCTGCAATGAAAGAAGAAAAAAATTTGTTTTGTTTTACATAGCAGACAAAATGTATTATGATAACATACAATGTCTCTTTGTGAGTTCATATTTATAATATTGATTTTTATAAATGAATTAATGAAAAAAGATTTGTTTGAAATTTGACTAAATGTCATATTGTATAATTTACTTAATTCTTAACAGTCGGGCCCCTTGCCGCATCTTTATCGGTTGGGGGTGAGGGGGTGGTGTTCGACGCCCCCTCCCCTATTATCTGAGCCACTATTAGAGCTAGAGGTCTTAAAATTTCTGTGTATGTCCCCTGTTTGATAATAAATTTCCGACTATAAGTGAGTCAAAGTAAATTTTCGCTTTCTTCATCCTTTTATTTAACAACCTTTGTTTTTAGGTCCTTTTTAACTTAAATATTACTAACGGCTGCCTTTATTTTATTTTTTATTAATATTTTATTTTCTACTGAGAGCTACAATTGAATTTTCATCAGAGCATATTTAAATAAATTTGTATCTACAAATAACTTTCTTCTTTAATTATAGTTAAGTAGTTAAGTGCTGCTACTCTATAATTACAATCTTCTTTAAAAGGACTGTTAATGTTTATGATAATTTATATTAGATTTCAGCAATGTGAAGCTGCTTTGTATAGGAGTGAGGGGGTGTTTGAGCTAATACTATTCAGAATCAAATCTTTAGTGGTGAAGCTACTCTATAATTCACTTTTTCTGTGTGTTAGTTAGTCCGTAACACTAAGGGGAAAATGTAATTTTCTTAGGTCTTATTGGAGACAGCTGAAATATTCAGTGAAGATTCTTTTGACATTTATTCTTTACAATGCCTTTTTGTCTGTCTGTTGGTCATGCTTCAAAAGACATATTACATATTCTCTCCTCTCATTTGTATTTGTTAAGAAAACTTAACATCTGCTCTCACTTTGTGCATTTGACCATTACAAGATTTTTTGTGCTTTGCTACTAATGGTTGTTGTCATAAATGTTTTATTTTGACAATGATCAAAGTATAACCCAAAAAATTTTAGCATGTTAGTTTGTTCTGAAATTTTTGCAAGGGGTACTTTCATGAATAAAAATATATCACAAATTCAGTTTGTCAAAAATATTAATAAGAAGAATGTTCATAAAAAAATAATACTAAAATTTTTGTTCTGATCCCACAATATAAGTTTCAAGTTAGTGTGAAACTGCATTTTGATACTCCGTGCACCATTTTACCCACAAACCTGTCGCATAACTCTTTTTTTAATTTGAATCCCAAAAAAGCTTGGGTGTCTTTGATTTTTATCCTTATATAACAGTAACATGATGTCTATTTATCTATTTGTCTCAAAGGATCTCGCTAACTGCTAGACAGTGATGGTTTTTCTTTACATTAAAGCTTTATATACATATGTCCTGGCCATGTTTATAACTATTTTGGGAAAGGGTACCTCCACAATATAAAAATTGCTCCTAACAAAAAATAACCCTCTAAAATTTTTGAAAAACTATGATCTTAAGTGTAGTTGCGACTCTCCACCCCCCCCCCCCCCCTCCCTCCCCTTCCTATCCCCAAGTGTCCCTAGAGGATTTAAGGGTACGTAGCTGCTAGTCCTTATATGGAAATAACGGGATGTATGTATATCAGTCTCTAGCAAAGGAACTCGTTATCCGCTGAACAGATGTGGTCCTTGTTTTTTTTTTGTAAAACTTAAATTAAAAAATAGAGGGGATTAAATTCTAGTGCCCATAATGATTGCTGGGGGCGTAGCGTTTTTAGCATGGCAAGCATCGTTTTAGAATTAAAAAGAAAATAAATGTTTCAGTTAATAACAACCCAACAAATAATGTCTATAGCAATTTGATCAGCTGATTGGTTTTAATACTAGATGTTTTTTTTAAGTAGCGCAGCTACTCTAAATCTAGGAAATAAATCTAATTTTGCTCAGAATTTAATTTTAGGTGTTTTAAACGTTGTAAATTGAAGATTTTATTTTGATAATTAACATTTTACAACAATACCCTCTATAAACTGTGAGGAAGTTTGATAAAATTACGTTTATTTTGCAAGCTTTTTTGAAAATACTTCATTATTTTTATAATTCTGACAAAATAGAATTTCTGTTTAAGTAAATAACATGGCCACAAAAAGGTTTAAGCAGTTATTGAAATATTTTATTACCATTCTTGCTAATTAAATAGTCGTTAACTATGTTTAATTTGCATTTTTTTAAAAGACAAGAAAAATATTCTACTTAAATGCTACTTTTATGAAGTTATCTTAAACCTTTTCCAAAAGTTTGTTTTATAAAAATATTTTATTTTCCATTGATTTTATTGATTATATAGGTTAAAAATATCAAAAGTATTTTTTAAAGGCTATAGATTAATTTTGATTAATTCCGATTTTTAATTTTTTAAATTTTTTTCAAATCTGAAAGAATATGCCTGTCTTTTTAAAGAATAGATTATATAAAAAAAACTAAATTAAACATATTCAGGCTATCAAAAAGTTAAAAATATTTTTTTTTACTATTAAATCGCTAATTTTTAAAATCATTAGATTTTAAGCTTATTTTGCATGGAAACACACTTTTTCAGTCATTTCTTCTCAACAATGGATCTTAAATGATTATTACTGAAAACTTTTATGAAAATGTTATTAACCAAAACTCCAAATAAAGGAAATAATTGCCGTTTGCGAAAAATGTGTGCAAAAAGTTGCCAATATCTCGTTAGAAGGGACTTAATGGATTTTAATTTTTACTGCTTACGACTTAGTGGACTATAAACTATTAGAAAAGTATCACTTCAAGGTGGAATTTTAAGGGTCAACTTTTTTTCTTTTAAAATTCGCAGTGTATAGTTTGTGTGTATATTTGTTTTGTAACATTAGAAGGTGTCAAAACCATTTACTCCAACACTTATTATTCTATTAAGCCTTTTAATGGGACACTCTGATGTTCAGATTTATTAATAAATTTAAAGTTAATGGGTTTTTTTTAATTACAAATTTTATCGAAAAAAGTCTTTTGTGATATGTATGTAGGAAAAAGATAGTGGCAGGAAATAGCCTAAAACCATCCCAAGCCTAAAGTATTAGATAATACAGTTTTAAACCGTCCAGAAAGTAGAACACTAAATTGCCTTATGGGTTAGCGGACAAACATAAAAAACTTCATTACCATATTATACGATTATTGTGAAGGATAAAAGTTAACCTAAAATACAATTATGTAGTGTCCTTTTAAAGGATTATGTATTTTGCATGGAGGGAGCATTGGGCTGTTTATTACACTAGTCCCTAAAGTCTTATCCTTCGTTTTCTTATTCGTTGGTTTAACAACCTTGGGGACTTTTATTGAAGTTTGATTGTATCGTTTATTTAGTTGAGTGTCCAAACGTTTCTACCACTAATTATTAATATTATAAAATTCTATATTTTATGCAATATAAATATATCAATTTTTAATGATAAAAATCTATTTATTTTGAACTTGACATAACACAATAACACATTATTTAAAGAAATTAGATGTCTGTGTGTTTGTTTGTAGCGAAGGAACTCGCGAAATGCTGAAGTGATGTGGTATTACAGTGGAGGTCCAAAAAAGGTTTTGGAAGCATTGGAAACTTATTACTTGAAGACAAACGAACATACACAAAGATTTATAAAAAAAAAGGTTTGTATCTGAAAATCACAAAACCTTAGTTACCATTTTAGATCTTTTGACTTTTTTAAAGCAGTTGACTGAAGGTTTGTTGTATTTGTAGAATTGAGTAAACTTGATGTATAGATAAATTTAAATTATTTAAAGCGAAGCTTTTCTATAATTAGGGTCGGTCGGTCCGTCCGTCCGTCCGTCCGAGATAGATAGCTTTCATTCGTTAATTTAGGCATGTTAGAATTGTCCTATCGATTTTAAATTTTGCATGATGATTCCTGTAGTTAGGTACGATTTAGAAACCGTAGCAACTCTTTAATCATTACCAGAATGTCCGTACGTCCATTTTAAACATGTTGATTTTTCTACTTTTTTAACAACAAATTTTTATGTGATCTAATTATCCGTTTGATCTGATTTTTGGTAAATTGATTCCTGGGACAACAAAGAACAATAGTATAAGCGAATCAACTCTATAATCAAGTCCTAAAAATGTAAGCATGTTCATAAACATTATTCTGTATCAAGCAGTTTTCCAACAAATTTACTTAAATTTTGCTTTGACTCTTTCCATACTTTTATACTCTGATTATTCAGTTCAGACACTATACAAATGTTAATGTTCGTTTGTCCTACAGTTTCAGTGCTTCGCTTTTATGGATGTTGTCATCCTTGTTACCTAGTAAGTTAAGAACAACCCCTGCACAAATTGAGTAAAATCTTTTGGATTTTTAGCTCAACTGAGTCATAATAAAGAAAGTATAAAAAAGTATAACCTAAAGCTATCTAAATCGCGGAAAAATATAAATAAAGATTTGCCGTGGTTTATAAACAAAAAATCCATTGCTAAGTGTTCAAAAAGGCATTTGTTTTAGCTTTAACATTAAATTGAATTGTCATTATAGTTTTATGAAGTATATTTAAGAAGGCTTTCTCTCGGCTGTTTTGAATTTTTTTTATAATCTTCTATATGCCAAGTTATCAATGTTGGGGAAAGGCGGCAAAAGAAATATAAAGAGCAGCCCAGCCCCTGTTTAAAAACAAAATTTTGCAATTATTATAACTTTATTAAAGAGTGTTGGAACCTTTGTTGACAATGAATCAATCATTCACCAAATATTTCTCAGTTTAGGGTAAACAGTCAACTTGCGGGGTGTTGCAGCAAAGCAACAAAAATTGCTAGTTTCCTAGATATTGCGTTTCCTTAACAAATAAATGTATAACCCAGACAACTACATGTCATAAGTTGGGGGGACCCTTTTTCGTCTCCTAGCAAATTGGTTTCTGCTCTTTTTTAGCGACTTGGAAGTGTTTATATTTTCTTCGCTATTGGCTGATATTTAAAGACTCAATGTCCCTACCTATGGGTAGAATTAAATATAGCTCTTGCCCCCTTTATTCTTTTACTTTAATCCTTTACGCAATGTCCAAAATTCTGTCTTAAGTAGCTAGGGTTATATTGTAGTTATCGTAGGCTTGCAGCTGATTCTAATCGTTTAAATCAGCTGTGAATGTGGATTGTGTTAAATGTTGCGGAAGTTTTTACTTGCGGATTTTTAAAATTTGGCGGGCAGCTAGTTTTAGCCTAGAAAAAAATCTTCCATTTGATAGTTAAGTTATAACAAATTTAACTTTTTCTACATTTTAGTACTTATTTAAAATGTTTAGAGGTATAAATCTAGTAATTAGTGATTTTATTTTGACACTGTGACTGTTTACTTGTAACGTACCCTAACCCCTATTTTAAATTTACCCCCTGCAAACTTGGATAGTTGGTAAATACAGGGATATGTAAATTGCAGATGTTTTTTTTTCTTTCCTCACCCTCTCCCAATATCTTCAAGCTAAATGTGACAGTATTTTATACTTTATAAAATGAAGCTTTTCTATAATTAGGTTCCGTCCGTCCATACCGTCTCTTTTCGTTAATTTATACAAGTTAGAATTGTCCTTTCGATTTCAATTTTGATTGCTGATTCCTATGACAGTTAGGTACGATTTAGGAAACGAAGCAACTCTAATCGTTACCAGAATGTCCAAAGTCCATTTCAAACATGTTGATTTTTAACTATATTTTAGGTCTTCGCTTTTATGGATGTTGTCACCTTTGTTAGTTTTAGCATGGCCACTTTTTAGAACCTAGTAATAAAAGTTTAAACGACATTATACATATATTTTCTTAAATAGGAATGTCTTTCTCTAACACAGGTAATATCCATCTCTTATTTAGGCATATCTATCTCTAAAATATACGTATAACTTTGTTAAGAGAACTTATACCGTTATGCTTTATAGAGAAGCCACCTTTGTTTTATAATATCAAATCCGATTAATTTCATAAATAATGTCATAAGAACTGTAATCAATTTGCATATTTTTTTTTGTTGATGTTGCATATATCAAAAGATATGAGGCAGATTTGGCCTTTTTTGATTGAACAAGTCAAGATTTTACATTTAAGCTTAGCAAGCCAATGTATTTTGTAGAAAGAAATTTAAATTATACATTTATTACTGTAGAAGGGGACAGTTTCTATCATTTGGCATTTGGACCACAAACAAGTTATGAAAAAAAGGGGATTTTTTATTTTAGGCTAGGTTAGGTAAAATATAGGTTAGAAGAGCCCCGCAGGTTAGGGTATTACAATTGTTGGAGCAATTGAAGGCTCTAGACGGACATAGGAAATAGAATTCCTTCGAAACCGATTAATATCCGCTGGATTAGAATCGGGTCTCAGCCTACTGAAAACTCATAAACAGCAACGTATTACAGACAATTTCCACGAATATTAGAATAAAAATCCTAATATTTATACCTGTTTTGTTAGATCGGGCCTTTTGCCTAACAAAATTTTTATTTTAATATCCGCGGAATTCTGTCTATAATACGATGCGATAGATAACTATTCTTACCCTTAATATCTAATTTAATAAATGTAAAAAAATTTACATAATTATTCTTCTACAGAGTAGCTTCGCTCCTCAGAATTTGGGTAGCTGGCTGATACAAAAGAAAGAGGGAGGTATAGACTATTGGGGAATGAGAAAATTTTATAAATGAGTTTGGGGAGGGGGGGGGGAAGGGGCACATTGTGCAGACAGAGCTTTTGATGGATTGGATAGTTCTGTGAGCAACCAAATCTGCATTTTGCATCTCAGCATTTCCAGTATGACTTCAAAACCGAGTAGTATCCGCTGGATTAGAACCGGTATACATACTGTATTACATCGTTTTATAGACAATTTTCCCCAAATAATGAGAAATCATAATATCAATACCAGTTTTTTTATATATATTTCATTTTGAATTAATATCCGCGGAAATCTGTCTTTGATACGATGCGATAAATTATTCCCCATCCCCACTTTCAAGCCTTACCACTTCTAATATATATTTTAAAATTCTCTTTCATTATGTTTATTTATCTATCTTTCTTTGTTGTAATAAATGTTTCTTTCAAAAAAGCTCGTCGCAACTGCCGAGCCCTCCGTTTCGAAAGGGATTTTATAATAAGGATCTGAATGATACTAAATGTTTCATGGACAAGAAAATCTATCGCCTTTTTTATGAAAGAATGTTTTGATGGTTTTGATGCTGGAAGTATCGGGTTAACATGCGATTGCGAAAGTCAGATTTTATAAAAAAAAAAGCACTGATAACTAACTCTCTTCTTATTTTTTAATTAATTAAAATTGAGGGGGTGGGATTGTTTTTTTATATTCATATTTTAAATCTCGAAGGTACTACACCTAGCCTGACCTAAAGTTATAAACTACCCCCCCCCCCTTTTTTTATTTATATAAAAATAAAATAAGGGGGAGGGTACTTTGTGTGTTTTACCTAGCTACACAATTTTATATATTTGCTTTTTCATTATCATAACTACAGATACAATACATTAAGGTATAAAAAGCTAAAAGCTACATAGTATTTTTTTATACTTTTCTTACTAAATGTAAGTACAACAAAAAAGCAAAAATATGTATATAGATATAATACATTACAGTGAAGATTATGAGTGAAATACTTTTTTATTTAAGAGTTTTTTACAATTTACATATTCTTTAAAATTTGCTAATAGTTATTTCTCGTATCGTATTATAATCGGCTTTCCGCCTCCGGCACCTCGGGGCTAAAAAAACTAGTTTTAATCTTTTGATTGTACATTTCTATATTCGTAGAAAGCTGGATATAATACGATGCTAGACATAGTTTTTTCGTATTCATGCGAACCGGTTCCTATCCACCGGATTCAAATGAATACGAGAAAAGTATTTACTAAATAAAGCCTTTTTAAAAGCTAGCAGCTAGAGACATCTTTGAACACTATGATAGATAGCTTTTATTCGTTATTTTGGGCATGTTAGAATTGTCCTATCGATTTCAAACTTTGCATAATGATTCCTGTAGTAGTTAGGTACGATTTAGAAAGCGTATCGATTTATAATCGTTACCAAAATGTCCGTACGTTCATTCTAAACATGTTGATTTTTTTACCTTTTTAACAAAAAAAAATTATGTGATCTAATCTAAACTCTATAATCAAGTCTTAAAAATGTAATTATGTCCATAAACTGTATCAAGCAGATTTTCAACAAATTTACTTACAATTTTGCTTTGACTCTAATACAATTATGTATTCTGATTATTCAGTTCTGACACTATACAAGTGTAATGTCCATTTGTCCATCCGTTTCAGTGCTTTGCTTTTATGGATGTTGTCATCCTTGTTTAGATATATTTGGTTCTATCAGGCAAGTACAGAAGAGGGGTTTTGATACTTCCACGAAACAAGAACCAAGTTATTATATGGGGCTCAACTGCCACTTCTCCAAATAAATATAACTATGGCTGCAAACCCGTAGAGAATAGCAGCGCAGATAAATGATGACCCACACATGTTCCCCACTGTATTTTTTTTATACTTATAGCACAATGGATATATAATATACGTGGATATTATGAAAGGATACAAACTGTTTTCAATTTTGGTTGCTTACATGTAAATCATTTATTTGTCAGTTCGTTCATTCAATTTAAAGGGGGTGGTAGATAAGGGGTATCATTATTTTGGCCCGCAGCGATTTTAACTTTAGTAGAGAATATTAAAATCTGGTGTAACATCCAAGTAATAATATATCCATTTATAGCACACTTTGTATTTCCATATTTTATATTTCTTACACATTAACAGGTAATGGTTTTCTTATATTCAAGTAACAGTAAAGGAAGTTTACGTTTGGGATGGTTCACGGCTATTTTCCGCCGTCTTCATCTGTTAGGGGCGAAACCGCTCGTAAGTGCACTTTTGTTTTGGCTCCCCATTATGAACAGTTTGAATTCGCAGGTAAAGGTTTATTTCGGTGAACCCGATTATCCAGGTTTAGGTACACTAAAAAAAGACCTTGTGGCGTGACTGTCCGCTGGAGGTTATCCAGGTCATCTAAACGTTTATCTCTGTCCAAGCTTGGACTACGCTCACTCTACCCTCCAACAAAACCACCCCAAAAATTTTGTTTTGTAGATCTATGAAACCTGCCCTTTTATCTATTCGTTCAGCCAACCCTCCTCCTCCTTAACACAGTGGAGTTTAGTTGGACATTTTTTTATGAAATACAGGTTAAGCTAGTAGCGCAGCTATTAGACATAAAACCATATTGTTGCAGAGTTGAGCTTTCATGAACAGCGGCTACAGGGGTCTTAAGGTATGATTAATTTACATTACGCTAGATACAAATATTTTGTATTGGTCGAAAAGTTTTTCATCAACGAATTATTATTTATTGTAAGTAGCCTATATTTTTAAACCACTTATGATCGTTTATATATTGTTCAGCATAAAAGCGGACAAATTTACACAGGTTTTGTCAAAGGCAGAAATTAATTTAAAAAGTCCGATGCGAGTAGAATGGAAAGAGATTTTAGTACTAAGGGGTTAAACAACTGTATGTCCCCACCCTGTGGACCCCATGACGAATGTTAATTGGATCTTTAAATATCATCCAATAGCATCGTAAATATGAACACAACCAAGTCGCTACAAAAGAGAAGAAAAATTTTCTAGCAAACGAAAAGGTCCCCAAGACTTGGTTTAGGTAGTTATCTGGGTTATACATCTATCTATACTTACACCTTTACTGTCCAAATTCCAAAGACTTCTCGTTTGGTTTTTACCACTGTGTCTCTCTTGCAAGCCGGCTCTCTCCCCCCCTGTGTATTGTGATATTGGTGCTCCATCATTCTGTCATCCCCACAGGGCTAGGGGACAAGTATTCTACCAAACTAATTCTGTCATCCCAACAAGGCTAGGGGACAAGTATTCTACCAAACTAATTTTGTCATCCCAACAGGGCTAGGGGACAAGTATTCTACCAAACTAATTCTATCATCCCCACAGGGCTAGGGGACAAGTATTCTACCAAACTAATTCTACCATCACCACAGGGCTAGGAGACAAGTATTCTACCAAACTAATTCTATCATCCACACAGGGCTAGGGGACAAGTATTCTACCAAACTAATTCTATTATCT
Organism: Acartia tonsa; assembly: GCF_053477335.1. Classification (NCBI taxonomy): domain Eukaryota; kingdom Metazoa; phylum Arthropoda; class Copepoda; order Calanoida; family Acartiidae; genus Acartia; species Acartia tonsa. The sequence goes on along the minus strand of NC_137267.1, from coordinate 5,990,867 downwards.
CCACAGGGCTAGGGGACAAGTATTCTACTAAACTAATTCTGACATCCAGGGCTAGGGGACAAGTATTCTACCAAACTAATTCTATCATCTCCACAGGGCTAGGGGACAAGTATTCTACCAAACTAATTCTGACATTCCCACAGGGCTAGGGGACAAGTATTCTACCAAACTAATTCTATCATCTCCACAGGGCTAGGGGACAAGTATTCTACCAAACTAATTCTATAATCCACACAGGGCTAGGGGACAAGTATTCTACCAAACTAATTCTAACATCCCCACAGGGCTAGGGGACAAGTATTCTACCAAACTAATTCTGACATTCCCACAGGGCTAGGGGACAAGTATTCTACCAAACTAATTCTATCATCTCCACAGGGCTAGGGGACAAGTATTCTACTAAACTAATTCTGACATCCAGGGCTAGGGGACAAGTATTCTACTAAACTAATTCTGACATCCCCACAGGGCTAGGGGACAAGTATTCTACAAACTAATTCTGACATCCCCACAGGGCTAGGGAACAAGTATTCTACCAAACTAATTCTGACATCCCCACATGGCTAGGGGATAAGTATTCTACCAAACTAATTCTGTCATCCCCATAGGGCTAGGGGACAAGTATTCTACCAAATTAATTCTGACATCCCCACAGGGCTAGGGGACAAGTATTCTACCAAACTAATTCTGACATCCCCACAGGGCTAGGGGACAAGTATTCTACCAAACTAATTCTGACATCCCCACAGGGCTAGGGGACAAGTATTCTACCAAACTACAAAGATTTTCTTTAAAATGATACACATCCCATACTGTACACTTCTAGTTTGGAACCAACCATTCAAATTTAACAAAAAATATCCAAATTTTTGAGATAACGAAAAAGTTGACATGGATATAAAACTTTGGGTACCGGTGTGATTTACAGTCCAATGTCCCTCCCTCTTAGATCATTCCCATCATGATTAGGCATAGGTTTTCTTAGAAACAGAAATTACTTATAAGACGCGGTGGGACCCAGAATATAGCAGACAAAGAGAGCTGCTGGCTCAACCTAAATTTCTTTCTTCCCCCGGCTTGGCCCCCCTCTGCCCTCATTTAAAAAAAATAAATTGGTAATAAGGGCTTGGACAGTATTTTTTCACAATATATTTCAAACCTCGGCCTGCAAGGCTACTCTATAGCTAATATAACCCAACCAGACCTAAAATAAAGCATAAACACAAGGAAAAATTCTTCCCTCTCTGATTTTAATTTCTTTAAAGTGTTTTCTGTGCTTAACTAGATACTTCGAGTGAAACTGCAAAAATTATTTCATATTAACTTTTCTTAAACTTCATATTGCAAACTAGGTAGAGGAAATTATAGGAGTATTATAATCATAGAAGAGCTTTGATTCTAAAAAACATTGCGAAGCTTTTCTATAATTAGGATTGGTACGTCCAGAACGGTTAGCTTTTTTCGTTAATTTAGACATGTTAGAATTGTCCTATCGATTTTAAACTTTACATGGTGATTCCTGTAGTAGTTAGGTAAGATTTAGAAAGCGTAGAAACTCTATAATCATTACCCAAATGTCCGTACGTTCATATTAAACATGTTGATTTTTTTACATTTTTAACAAAAAAAATTTATGTCATCTGATTATCAGATTGATCTGATATTTGGTATATTGATTCCTGAGACAACAAAGTACAATATTATAAGCGAAGCAACTCTAAAATCAAGTAACAAAAAATGTTAGTATGCCCATAAACATAATCCTGTATCAAGATGTTTTTTCAACAAATTTAATTACAATTTTGCTTCGACTAAATCTCATACATTTATATTCTGATTATTCAGTTCTGACACTATACAAGTGTTAATGTCCGTTTGTCCTACCATTTCAGTGCTTTGATGTTGTCATCCTTGTTAAATAGTTACCTAGATTACCTCGTACGGGCGGGATTGCAGTACCGGACCTTATCGACTTGATGTACTGTCCAGGTCCTGGTCCAGCAATCCAGGAGAACTAAGGATGACTAACGCACCCTTCTCTGTCCAAACACCCAAGGATATTAGGCTAAGTAACATCCATCAGACAACCAACTCTCTGTGATGCACGACCTTTGTCTGAGAAGTCCCAATTGTGCATGGTAACGAGTTGCGCCTGTTTTGGGCCAAGGCATTCCCCCTACTCTAACTATTTATGTCGCGCATCTGACATAGCAGCAGTAGGAACCATTTTTAACGTCTTTAGTTATGACGCGGTGTCGGCCCGAGATTCGATCCTATCACCTTCCCAACGACGAGCGGATGCGCTACGTGTTGAGCCACGGTCGCGGGTTGTTGATTGATTGATTGATTAGCCATAGTTTCTTAGGGTTTGGGCCTAAGTAGTCATGGAGTAGGCTGAGACACTTTTGTCTAGCCACTAGGGCTATCAAGCTCCACGCTCAAGCACATTATGACTTGACCCGCTGTCTCATGAGAGCTACTCATTATTACCTCACCCTCGCCGAGTATGGCAGGTGACCCAATTTAAGTCATCGTAATGAATGACGCTCTCCTCAGAGGAGCTTGGGATAAGGGTAGTACTGATATTATGTACGTGACTATTGAGTATCCAAACTTACCCAATAATCCCCTTCTAACACAACCAGGGGAAGTTGCGTGATTATTATTGCGAATCGCGGGTTGTTAAATAGTTATTATTAACTCTTATGTGAGGTAAAATTGTTTGTTTTGTGCTTTTAAAAGAAGGCGTCTTAACTTTTTTGCTTTTTATTTATAATAGCTAGCCGGTGCTTTTAGTAAGTAAAAGATGTAAAATTTTCCAGAGAATTCAGATATGCAATCGTTTTTTTTTGTAGACCTCTTATTTTTGAAGTAATTTAAGTTTTTAAAAAAATAATTAAGTCGGTTTTAAGGTACTAAAACGCAACAAAATAAAAGAAGAAAATTGCCAGTATGAACAAAAATAGTAAGATCTTTAATTTGACACCTTACTATTAAAATTCTGTTGAGTAATTATTGAAAAAATCTATTTTTTTAACCTCGGTTTAATAAAAACTTTAAACCTATTAAATATTTTCTGAAATAGACATAAAAAATATGGGTTCATATATACCTTTAGAGTCAGAAAAATATTACGAATCCATTCTAATCAAAATTTTACATCTATTACTTACTAAAAGCACCGGCTAGCTATTCTAAATAAAAAGCAAAAAAGTTAAGACGCCTTCTTTAGAATAAATCAGATGACATTAAAATTTAATTTTATAAGCAAGCTTTCTCATTCGCTGGCTTAAACTTTTATGAAATCTCAATTGGTTTGTTCAGGGTAGTAGTGTCTTAGCTTTTCAATTACTAACTTTAATTTACAAAAGGAGTAATTTTGTTACTGGGGATGTACATAAATAATTCAAACCCGTATGATCCATGGATCTAAAGGGATAAGACAATGGCCAAAAAATTGATGTACATCCACAAAGATGATGCACAAAATTACACCTTCTGTAATGAAATGTTTGGATACTTAACTAAATAAACCAACTAATCAAAAATCAGTGAAAGTCCCCAACGAATAAGAAAATGTTATTATAAGGCTTTGGGAACTGGAGTAATAAAGAGCCCAATGTCCCCTCCCTCCCTTTGAAAGTTGTCTGAAAAATAAATGTAAAGTTGGTAGGTCAATATTCTTTACCAAAATAAATCAATTCTTAGAAAGATTCATTATCTAATTGCATAAACCCAGGGATCTCAAGGGATAAGACATTGGCCGATAAATTTATGTACAAAATTACCCCATATGTAAATTACAATTAGTTGTTGAAATGTTTGGACACTCAATTTAATGAACATTCCAATTTAAATTTAGTAAAAAAAGTCCTTTAAGTTGTTAGCAAATGAATAAGAAAACTTTATTATGAAAATTTGGGGACTAGTGTAATAAATACCCCAATGTCCACTCCCTCCCTGGCATAAAACTAAGCTGTAATTCTGTAATTGCTGCGCTATTAAAAGAAAGTGAATTAAAATTTCTATTATTAAGATATATCAATTGACCATGTCAAATTGAGTAATCAAAGTTTTAGCTGTTTCTAAAGAGTAAAATCTTCTCGGTGTTACAGTAGATTGTAAGAATTGGCACGGTTTGATTTTATTGTGATTTACCGTAATTAATAACTTTGTGGCGGTTTTTGACAGGACAAATTGAAATTAGGAGGGGTGGGGGAGAGACAAAGGTGCAATTATACAGGTTTAAAATCATACTTTTGTCAATCAATTTTGACAGATTATTGGCTGCCCTGTGGGGTGCTTGAAATAAGGGTTGGAAACCTCTCTGTTTGATTGACAGATTAAGACAATAAAAGGCAAACTTTGGTCTCAACCTGTCAAAATTTTAATAAAGATTTTAGCTACTGCTTTTGACTTTACTCTGTTCTTGTTTTCGTTCAGAGTAATGGATTTATTATTACTTGGTTCTTACACCAGTTTATTATGTACTTTAATAAAGTGAAACTTGCAGGATGCTAAAATAACGTTCACACACTTTACTCTAACCCCTCCCATCCAACTTGTTGTATAACCTGACCTATAAATTTTGTCCATGTTTGCAACCTAAATTGATGACAAATTATCACTTGTCATAATATCCATGTATATTCTATATTCATAAGTATTGAGTTGCTACGCCGCGCTGGTAGAATTGCGACTATATAAAAAAATCTGCATTCATACATGTTTAATAATAGATAAGTTTTTTCAAAAACTTTTCTTACTTTTTCAATGATTTAAGATAGGAGATTAAATTTTCTTCTTTGTTCCTTTGATTTCCTTTTTTCATCTTACAAATTAACTTTATCATATATATTTGATTCTTGAAAAAAAAACGCATTGAGAAATGATATATGACCTTCAATGAAATGCCCCTAGAGGCTATAAGCGTATTTACTTGTTTACATATATAGATGTAAAGTGTGTTACCTTTTTTTATGTTTTATTATCATTTGGCCACAGCTTGGTCAAAAATGCTCACAAATCAGACCTTTTTTGACCAAAGATGCTCAAATGGTTCCCTAACAAGCCTAATCAATCAGTTTTAAGATATCTTTATATTTCAAGGAAAATTGATGAAAATACCAAAAAAAGGCAAATTTGGGTGTTACCTTTTATATGCAAAGATACCATAAAATCAACAAAAAAAAATACTTATTTTTACTTTTCTGTCATTTTTAAAGTTTAATTCTGTTAAATTAGCTATTCTTGAAGGGATTTATGCATTAATTATATTGATACATAATATTGGGCAGAAATTAATGTATTTCAAAGAACGAAAATTTGGAAAGTAAGAAATTTGACCTCTATCACTTCAGAGGACAGCTGCAAACCTCCAGTTAACCGGATGTAATTAAATACTTGTTAGCAATAATAACTAGCCCAAAAAGTAAAACAAAAATTTTTTTAATATGGGAAAAAAATGATAATCTAAATCTTAATTTTGGGGATGATGATCTTAAAGACGCTCTTGCTGTTGGTGATGATGACCCAGATGGTATCCAAATACATGAGCATTATGACAACTTATCTTTTAAACTATATGGTCCGATTTTTGTATTTGTAGCATTCTCCAATCAAGAGAAATCCCAAAACATACAATCATGGTTTTTAAATTCTCTAATTCATAAGGTAAATATAGTAGTTTTTAAAAGATGGTTATATTTCTTGTTACAACTTTTAATTGGAGGCTGCTACAAATACAAAAATTGGACCATAGTTCAATAGATAAGTTGTCATAATGCTCATGTACTTGGATACGATCTGGGTCATCATCACCACCAGTAGGAGCGTCCTTCAGATCATCATCCCCAAAATTAAGATTTAGATTATCATTTTTTTACCATATTAAGAAACTTTTTGTTTTACTTTTTGGGCTAATTATTATTGCTAACAAGTATTTAACTACATCCTGTCAACTGGAGGTTGGCAGCTGTCCTCTGAAGTGATAGAGGTCGATTTTCTTATTTTTAGAATTTTCTTTCTTTGAAATACATTAATTTCTGTCCAATATTATGTTTCAGTATAATCAATGCATAAATCCCTTCAAGAATAGCCAATTTAACAGAATCAAACTTTAAAAATGACAGAAAAGTAAAAATAAGTATTTTTTCTGTTGATTTTATGGTATCTGTGCATATAAAAGGTAACACCCAAATTTGCTGTTTTTTAGTATTTTCATAAATTTTTCTTGAAATATAAAGATATCTTAAAACTGATTGATTGGGATTGTAAAGGAACCATTTGAGTATCTTTGGTCGAAAAAGGTCTGATTTGTGAGCATTTTTGACCAAGTTGTGGCCAAATAATAATAAAACATAAAATAAAGTAACACACTTTAAGTGCATAAGATTGGTAGCATGTACAACAATATACATAAACCGGATGTTTTCTGTATCTCCGAATTGCATAGTATTAGTTCCAAGATTTGAACAGCAAAACATATCCTATCCTATAAAGTAGTAAGGTTTTTTGTCTAAAGCTTAAGATTTTAATATTTACTTAACTGATTGAGTTCTTTATTTTAGGGATACTTTACAAGGTTACTTTACCACAAACTAACCAATAAACGAGTTCCATGTTAGCAAGCTAAATTGACGATTGACGTCGACATTTTTCCCTTGTCATAATATCAATGTATATTCTACATTCTTTATGATAGAGTAGCCAAGCCCTCATGATTACAATATAACTTGCTATCTGGTTAATGTTATATACTATATCAAGATATAAATTGTCTATGCCTTGATTAATAATATCCTACCTAATTGTCCTGGTAATACTTTAAGAATAGAAAAAAGTTTTTAATGTACTTTTTTGTAATGGGCTGTAGAGTTCCTTCCTACGCCGTAAAATTATACTTTATTGTTACAGGAATTATCATGCAAGTTAAAAGCAATAGGACAATTCTAACAAGCCTAAATTTACAACCAAAAGCTGTCCGTTATAAGCTGACGGTCAAACTTTCCTGCTACGCTTTCAAAAATAACCAACAGAGGTTTCGTGATCATTTATCCTAACTAAAAATAGAATAATAAAAAGATAAAAAAAATTTGGAATGTGAATTTATTGATTATTAAACAAATCTAAGTTACGTGTCATTTCCATCAATCAATCAACAAAATTATAACTTAAATTATTAAAAAATGCACATTATATCAATTATATCAGTAGAATTGTTTCAGAAATTTTATTCTTTAATTTCCATAACATTTCTATAATTTACAAAATATCATCCTGACAAATATAAAAAAAAATTTAAATAACAAAACTGTTTTCATAATAATATTTCTATAATAATAATAATAAAAATCACCAATTAGCTAAAAAATAAATATTTTTGATATGCCTTCCAAGATGCATGTTATCATATGACATGATAAGTTTCATTTAATTCCATTTTCTAAAATATTATTTTTATTAAAAACTGCTTATTAATTTAGTTTTAAAAATGCCTAAAACCAGAATTATTGGCACGTGAAATCAAAGCAAGAAAATTTGTTAATTAGTTCACTCGGATTTTTTAGGTGCGGCAGCAATTTTTCATTTTTAAAAGGTTTTGCTTTAAATTTAAAGAAAAATATACAAAGACATTTTTGGGTATACCTATTGCCAATACAATCAAGCCATCCTACTAGATTAACTGAACTATCTAGGTAGATAGGTAAACCAAAACCCTTACATGATTCCATTTAAAGGTTATTTGGAAGATAAGTAAACCTTAATTTTGTGGGTAATGGTATGCCTATATTTCCCCAATTTTTTTAAAGAAAAATAGCTAAAAAACTGCCACACTAAAATTCTGAGCAAACCTAACTGTTTGAAATCTAAAAAGAGAATGGAATATTTTTTCACGCTAATTGGTTACTCAAGATTCTATACTGATAACGTCACAACAGTTTTATATACCCTACACGATTTCTTTGGATGTCCTTTACACAAATCAAATGAAAAAATATGAGTTTTTTTCAGTATGGCTTCGAAACCGATTAATATTCGCTGGATTAGAACCGATTCTCAGCCATAACAAAAGCCTTGTATATCATCGTATTACAGACAATTTTCCACAAATATTAAAATTAAAAATATCAAATTAGAACCAGTTCTGCTGTACCGGGTCTTAGGCTTCTAAGGGCTAGCAAAACTGGTTATAATTATATAAGTTTTCATTTTAATATCCGCAGAAAGCTGTCTATAGTACGATGCGATAAATAACTATTTTTAATGTTAAAGTTTATGGTATGGAAGTATAAATTATTATTCCTACAAAAAATTATTGTTATTATTTTATCTTACAAAATTATATTGACTACAAGTTATTGTCATAAAACTGGGATTTAATATTTAATCATTTTTACATCTAGGTACTATTACTATTAATCCAAAAATTATACAAAAAAAACTAAGATAAAAACAGAAGAAAAAATGTATTTTTGAAAGACAGGTTATGCTGTATATTTTTGGTTTACAGGGGATAAAACTATATTTATATTTTTTAGTATTTTTGGATACAAAAAATAGCTAGGATACAATTTTAAGAATACAAACTAACACAGCACCAAGTTGGTTATAGAGGAGTTCTTTTTCTATAACAGCACTTGGACTTGAGATTGTATTTTTTAGAAATTACAGTAAGACCCACGAAAAAGTATCCTTCTGGGTTTATAACCCTTATTTCTTAATGTATTATCAAAAGTAGCATATGTTCTTGTTCTCTATACAACTTTACACCAGATAAAGAAAAAAAATAAAGGCTGTAAACCCTAAAAGATACTTTTTCCTGGGTCTTACTGTATATAGGTATTACTTCTAAAAGTGGTTACTTACAAAAAATCTTAATTTTTAGTATTTACTTTAATTTTAAAAATAACCCTTATAGAAATAATTTTTGTTTTAAATATAATTTTACTTCTTTAAAAAACACTTTTGAAATTTTTACATAGGATTTTTTATTGTTACATAAATATACATAATCAGTGAATTTTAAATCACAATTTTAAAAATGATAATAAAATAAAAACAAAATAAACTACCAAACAATTTTCCAAAACAAAAAAATCTTTGGCGAGCGATTTTTATCAATATTTTTATTGTGACTAAAAAGAATTAAATTGCACTGTTGATTCTTATTTTTTTTTATTATTTTTTATACCTAATTTTAATTATTTCTTGCCAAAAAAGCAAAAATAAAACAATCATTGCAAATTTTTTCTATCACACCCTTTTTTTAAAATTGTTTCAAAATTATCTATTTGAAAACATGAATTTCACATTTTTAAAAATTTTGCATTTTTGGTGTTTTCAATTTATTGCGTGTTTCATCAAGTTTTGCTGCATCTGGATATGTCAGTGCTAATCAGAACATAGGCAAAAAGTGATGTATTAGGTTTAAATTAAAAAAAAAAATTCATATTCAATAGATAATTTTAAAACAATTAATTGATTATCCTAACTTACTAATAGCCCCGAATTCCCCCTTAATTTTACATGAAGCCATATTCAGTGACCTTGTACTGTATGATAAATAGTTGTCTCTAAATGCCCTACCCCCCTCCCCCCACCTCATATTTAAGATTTTAGGAATCCGCACATTTTTGACACTTCTTAACTTGTTGAATGCTTGAATATGAGCATATTCATTATACCCTGTCAATGTTCTAACCTTACACTCTGTTAAACTTACCTTCTGTTATTATGTCAAAATTGTCCTTATTGGACAGGGATCTTAAGGGATAAGACATTAGAGGATAAATGCTTTACACCTCCAATAATGGTAAACAAAATTACCCTTTCTGAAGGAAAAGTGAAGACACTGAAGGAATTGTACAACTGCAATGAGATTTAATGAGTCCCCAAAGTTTTTAGGCTAGCAAAAAAGATATCATGTCTATAAAAGTTAGAATACCAGAGCTGGATCTTTAAATCATTTCTATGGTGCGCCAAATCGGGGTGCACCGAATTTCAGTCAACCACAGCGTGGCATTTCCTAAAATGCGGTGGAAAGTTGTTTCACCCCGATTTGGCGCACCATTGAAATGATTTAAAGATCCAGCTCAGTATAATTTACAGTCCAATGTCCCCTCCTTCCCTGTTGTTAGAAAAGTGGTCGATGTAGGTTTCAGGCCGGTAGTAATACCTAATATTAGATATTTTCGACAAAATACCATTTAAGTTCATTTTCTAATAGCACGTCAACTTTATAAAATGTCAGGCCTATTTTATGTCAATACAACAGAGCCAGGCTTAACAGTGTAACTAGATTCCTAAGCATCTATATTACTGTAAAAATTCAATATTTTCATATTTAAAGTAATTTTTAAACCCATTTTTACATTCAAACAGAAGAATTTAAAAATCAATATTCAGTCTCCCCCCTCCCCCCCCCCCCCCCCCCCCCCGTCAAGTACAATGGCCCTTTTATGGTGGATCATGTTTTGCTTTTTTGATATATTTATGTTGTGTATTAAAGTGTGGTGTTGTAAATCGTCCGTAGTTGTCACACACCGCGTCATGGAAAACGGTCATAATTTTACATTTTTGACTACGTGTATCATACATATGCTTCTAACTCACCCGTGAAAAAGAGACAGAAACGCAAAGGGGAAGTGGGGATTATTATAAAAGGGGGTAAATATCTCAAAAGTTGGCGGCAAATTTTGGCGGCAACCAGGAAAGAAGAGATAGTGCTGCTAGCGGCGCTTGGCGGACATGTTTTGTACTACTATTATTGCCTTCCCCTTTATGCAACACACCAACTTTATTTCCCCGCATTTTTCTGTCTCTCTTTCCCCCTCCTTCAGGGTTACAGAGCAGATAATATTTTGGTTGAATATAATCACTTTTTATCAGCGTTCTATATCTTTTTTTATCATTCTTTTTATTAATCGTTTTTTATACATAGCTCCACTTGTGTATAGAATCAAGTGAATGCATCTCATCACAGAAGTATTCTTGTAGCCTAAAAGTTTTCAATTTTTTGTTTTGTTTATAACATAATTTTGATTTTTTGACATATTAAGGTTTTTGTGTGCACATTTATGCATACATAATCTCAATTATCAATATTGAGAATATAATTTTCACTTTTTTTATATAATTATTGTTGTAGGTATTTAATTGGTCTTCCTGAATGAAGCTTTTTATTTAAAAATTAAATAATCAAATAAGTTGCAAGGGTTTAGGTTTTAATTGTGCGTCCATCCTTAATTTTTTTGCGGATTTATTGCACTACCATGGATCTTGCCACTGGGTGCTGGCGGCACTCCCAGTTGTTCCAGGTAACTCGTCATCCCTGGGTCACTGTTGTCCGGGTGAGTCAGACTTGCCGTGACCGTCCAGGTTGGGGCCGCCCAGGCTGTGACCGTCCAGCGACCCATTGGAGTCTGTGTTGTTCTGGGACAGGGGTGAGGTGTTAGTAGCTGAGGAATCTCCGGTCAGGGTTGGGTCGGGGGGAATAAGACCCTCCTTCATACGCTTCTTCTGCTTCATACGTCTGTTTTGGAACCAGATTTTTACCTAGAAATAATATTTTTATGAGGAAAAAAAATCAATATGCCAATGCAGGCGGCTGATTGATTGCATGTTGATTTGTCAAATGACAAACAAATTGCACAAACTGCAAAAATATGTAATTCTAAATAATAAAACAATACTATTTTTTTGAAAATATTAATATATTTTCATACATTTTATACTTATAAGTTCAAATTTTGTAGTATTTGTTTTATAATTTGTGTGTGTATGTTTATTTGTAAATAATTATCTGTATAAAAAAGTGTATGGATTAGTGAAACCAAATTGTTAATAGAAATAAAGTGATTAATCATAATTTCTGCAAGCAGGGGAAAGCAAAAATTGAAAATACCAAAATATTTTCTTAATTTGTTAACTCTAATAAGTTAGTTTTAATAACAGATCTATAGTTTAGATGTATATACAGATAACTACCCCCCCCCCCCTTTTCAATGACCTTTTTTGTCTGCAAGCAAATTGTTTTATGCTACTTGGCTGTGTTAATATTCCTGTTACTATTGGTTTATTTTTAAAGACCCAATTGAGAGCCGGCACAAGGTCATTACGATAGAGAAATACAGTTATTTAACCCTTTCTCCCTCTAGTGTTTTACTCTAATGTTTTTATAACAATTTTAATGTAATTGCAACTTTTAATAACATACCTGTGTTTCATTAAGTTGCAAGGCGGCTGCAATTTCTATTCTCCTTGCCCTGGTCAGATATTTGTTAAAATGAAACTCTTTCTCTAGCTCTGTCAGCTGTTTGGTTGAGAAGTTTGTGCGCCCGGTGTTGTTCAAGCCGCCACCCTGGCCCCCAAAGTAGCCGCCATCAGGTTTGGGTGCTGAAATAAAAAAAATAACATTAGTCTTGATAAAAAAAAATATACTCTATTTCTAATAACTACTTCCCCCCTCCCGCGTTTTTAAATAACTAAACCCCTTTTTAAAACCTTGTCTTCTATGGCCAACTCAGTCAGAAAATTATGTGCAAATAAAAACAGAATTTGGACACAAATATTTTACGGCTTATTATCTTTTTATGCAAAACTTTTCTGGGCCTGAAATTATTTTCTGTGCATAAACAATTTTATATTCGAACACTCCTTCAATTTTTATTTTGTATTTTAAAATGCCAAGTTCTGATGCAGATATCAAATGAAATTTTGCTGGTGACAGCTAATAATTTTTTTCATTGCCTTTTTTCATAACATCATTATCAATCAAAACAAGAAATAAAAAAATTATTCAATTAATTTAAATTGTTGTATATAAACTCTTTTCGAGATCTTTTTAAACACAAATTACAATAGTTTAGAATATTATAGGCAAAGTTTTAGTTTGTTAAAAGAGTAGCTTTGCTACTGTAGCGCGCAAGATGGTGGCTCCGTGCGTCCCACTGACATCTAAACATACCAACATAATGATGTATAGAGTAGCTGCTACCCTCATAAATCAAGATAATGAGTTGAAGTGACTCTGAAACCAACAATTTTAACGACAACTTTAATTAATGTCATTATATTATAAGCGTTGCTACATTTCTACATTGAATAAATGTTCAACCAGCGTTTAAGAGTTTTAAAAGGCTAGGACCAGTACTTTTTTATACTATTATACTATTTTATGTTAAAATGATTAAGCTAAATCATTTTGTATCAATGTTAAGTTTGAATGAAAAAAAAGATTTTTTTATTTAAGTTATTTTTTTTTTGTTATTTAGTGGGGAAACCGTCATTACAAGAAATGAATTATTTTAAGTGTACCTGCGTCTCCGCCTCCCTCATTTGCCTACAAGATAAAGGGGGAGGGGCAGCGGTCAAATGAGTTCAAATTTAAATACACTCAAGTATCAAAACTAATGAGAAAGAACGGGATGTTTAAAAAGGGGGAGGATTTGAGATTAAAGTAATAAAGAAAAGTTTCAGGAGGTCGTAAAATCATTTAAGAAACTCCTCCCTCCCACTTTGTAAGTTGACCGCTCATGAACAAATAAATATAGGAAATCCTAAATTAAATATCATATTTTCACATTAATATAAAGATGTTAATATCCATATATGATAGTGTAATAAAAACGTCGATGTTCAATCGAAAAACATATTAAGATATCTTTTATATGTGACTTTTTAAAATTAGAAACATATGTTTTGAGACTAGATTATTATATCAGAAAAAGGTCTAAATCCTAATATATAAAGTTGTAAGGTTTTCTTGTCTGTAGCTTAAGATTTTAAAAACTAATGAACCGATTTAATCCTCTATTTCACGGAAGCTTAATATCGGTCCCTTGATGGCTTTAGAGTGTGTTATTTTTAGATTTAAATATTAGGTTGGTTTTAGGCTATTTATGTTTAACCATCCCATTTCATAGTTCCTAGATGTTAGAGGCGCAGCTGCCAGTAGATAATAAACAAGTATAAAATTGCTAAAAATTACAAAAAGTATGGAATTCTAACAAAAATGGATCAATGCAAATTAGTAAAAGCAAATCATTATTGAAATCATTATGTACTTATGGCCGCATTATCGATTTTAACTGTCCTTGTTTTAATTATATTTGACCCTCAAGCCTATGAATTAAACACAATACACAAAAATATAAATAAATATCTAGAGAGAGAGAGACAAAACTCTTGATTAGCTTGCACTTTCAATAAATGAGTCTCATTAACCCTAATCACCGCGGGACAGATCTCATTTAACTGTGGGGCGGTGGGGAGGGGGAGGAGTGGCTGGTCCCTGGGAGGTATATGAGATTGTGGGGAGGGGGGGGGGGGGTATGCCAGAGACATGACCCTGACATGTATGATGGATGGATGAATCCAGGGATCAGCTGGCAGGAAAAAAAACAGAAGGTTCTTTCATTACAAATAAGGGTAATACATCCAAAAATATAAAAGAATTTAAAAGAAGGGATATGAAACTGGAAATTCGTTGTAGAAATTTGTAGTTTTAAAATATATTTTTTCTATAACTTTTAAAAATATTTATATTATGTTTTTCTTGCAAATATCTAATTATTGTGCATCTATACAAAAATTCATAGTCTGCCTTTAACAACATTTTTATACATACATCTATCTATCTATCAGAAATGCCCCCAGAGGTTAGAAGAGTAGTCACTATTTATGCTAAATACAAAATGAATTTTCTTTTTTTTGCTTTTTCCACATTTTACAATGTCTTAATAAAGTTTAACCTTAAGTAATAAAAAGTAATGTATATTGCATTTCTTGGAAATATAAAATTATGCATATTATAATACTTCAGCTTGTGTGTGTGTTTGTATGTGTGTGAGTGCGTGTTAAGCTTGGATAGGTATATTAAAGAAGGATGAAAAATCATTTGTCGAAAAATGATAACTTTTAAGAATAAATATCAGAGGGTGGGGAATGCTGTAGATATTATCAATACAGAAAACATAAATCAAAATTTTAGGAGAAGGCACAAAGTTTTTCTGCAGATATCATATTCCTGCCCTTGGTTGTAAGTCATGAAATATCCGGACTTTATATTTCCATGTTACATTACATCAATTTTACTTTATACTATACATACATACATGGGGAATTTAGAAAGACTTTACGTCCCAATTTTTTTTAAAAATCTTGTTATTTTGCAAATCAATTTATTGTAAAAAACCGCTTCTTAAAATATTTGTTATCAAATCAACTTATATTGATAATGTTATTAGAATAAGATTCTGTTATAAAAAGAAAATATCGATAACAATGTCTACTTAAATAATAAATATAATAATATATTTGTTATCTTTTAAATTGTCAAATCAACAGTCCTTTTAATTTAATAATGAAATCATGAAATAATATCTACAAGCATGCTTTTAGGCTTTTACTTTAGTTAAGTAGTATTTGAAGTAGTTTTAAAAGAAATAATAGTGATTTTTCGCATCGTATTATAGACAGATTTCTGCGGATATTACAATGAAAAGATTAAAACCAGTTTTGTTAGCCCCCAAGGGCCGAAGGCCCGTGATAACAAAACTGGTTTTTATTTTTTAATATTTGTGGAAAATTGTCTGTAATACGATGCTGTATATGATTTTTCAGTATGACTGAGAACCAGTTATAATCCAACGGATATTAATCGGTTTCGGAGCTTTACTGGGAAAAAAATATCTTATATTAAAATGAACACATTTTAGATGCAAAATTATACTTTGGGCCTTGAGGTATAATTTTGGGCAATTTTAACGCATTTAAAATGTTTATATTTAAATTTACATAATTTAAAAACCTTTAATTTTGTAGTTTTTCAAAAAGATAATTTTAAAATTACTCAATAAACATATAAATTAGATTTTTAACAAGGAAGAAACATAAATTTTGTATTGGAAAGGAAAAAACATAATATTTCTCAAATGTATCTTATTTACTTTTTGACTTTATCTGTTCTATCCTTATATAAAAGTAACAGTATGTCTGTCTGTCTGTCTGTGAGTACCTGTGGATTTCGTTAACCGTTGAATAGGTCCTGGGAAGGTTTTTAACTATTTTGGGTAACGCCACCTTCCCAAAAGAAATCGCCCCTAGAAATAATGAACCCAGCAGAATTTTTTTTCTTTTTAAAACAAAAAAATAAAGTTTGGAAGGGTAGCATCCTACGCCTCTAGTGGCAGCTAGGGGCGGTAGAAAATAAAATGCAATGGTTGTACAACACGAAGGAATGGCGGGTCTTTTTCTGCGGTTTTTATATGAAAACCACTTCACAGAGACATTAAATCACAAAATTTGAATATGGTTAGGAATTTCAAGGGGAAAGGGGGTGGGGGTCCCTTAGAATTTTAAAATTTATGAAGTGGAGGGAGGGGGTTGATTTGCATAATATATACTTGAGAATGTTTTTCAGTCGAAGGAATAATTATTTAGACAAAAAATTTGATATTTGCAGAGGTAACTAAAAGGAAAAAATGTTATTTTAAAAGTATAGGTAACACAATGTTGTTGTAATTTTATTCTATAAAAAATCTGTTAAATCTAATTTTTCATGGATTTTTTCTTTATCTGAATTGTTATGCATTTATTCATAAATACTTCAGTATTATGTTGGAATCTTAGATTAAGTAGTTTTCATTAAAGTAACAAAAACATTCATTTTTTCAAATAAGTGAAAACTCAAAAATAATCGTTTTAAATTGAAGATATGAAATATTAGCTGAATAAGAATTAAGTATGTATAAATTAGGTGTACCAACCTCACAACATCGTATTAATGTGACTACCTATATAGTTGGTTAGATATATGGATCAACCTATTATTCTTAAGATCGTTTTAGAGATTCTAATTTAATTTACTTAATTGAGAAAGGGGTTTAGTAGGTTAGGGAGGCATTCTTCTAATACATACATGACCATATTGGTCGATGACAAATTATTGCCACGCTGTATCACGGGATGGGGGCGTGATTGAAATATGTAGTATACTCCTTTGATTAAACTCAATTTACGGGTTTTTATATAATTGCAACGTAGTTATAAGACTTTTGGTAGCAATAAATTGAGACGTTGGGTATCCCTCTAACTGAACCGATTTTTGATTAGTCAACGGTCTAAATTTGTCTCGGCCAGGATATGATTAAAAGCCTAAATCGGCCAAGGAATAGCCGAGTACAATATTTTTAAACTTAAAAAATTCAAAATAAAGAGCTAAATGATTTATTGTGTCTTTCTCTTTTTATCGACAGACGCACTTGGATATATTATTTTCATAATTAATTATATGTATTTCCCATGTTAACGTCACCTTATGTGTAAATTTGGTGAGCCACAGTATTGAGTAGCGTTGTTAAGTTAGGATGGAAGAATTTTGTAATGAAAGCAAAAGTGGGGTAGAGGATAAGGGATGGGGTAAAACAGGTTATCATAATGTTTTATTTTCTTGACTTTAAGTTAAACTCTATCGACCATATTACCAGATGAAGGGGGGGGGAGGCAGGGGGGGCTGATTTCTAATAGGGGGACGGAAGGTTTGCTGTGGTTTTAAAAGGAAATTGGTAATAGAGAGAAAAGGTTACAGGATAAACAAAATTAAGTTTAAGATTGGGGGGGGGGGGGGATCATGTAATGTAAAAAATTCAAATTTTTTCAATATTACCACTTTTAAATTGACATCTATTTTTTCTTTATTTTTTCATTCTATAGTTGATTTTTAGCCAATTGTGTATTAAATTTTAACCAATTCTGTCCGCTAGTGAATTGGTGGGAATGCATCATCTATCCGGGCTCTCAGGACTCTCTCTCCCCCCTCCCCCCTAACCCGCCCCCACAGTGATTGATCACCATTTTAACCTCCCCCCCTCCTCTCTCTGGCTCTCTTATTACACACATACCAGTAAAGCCCCCCCCCCCCCCACTCTCTTATTACATATATATTTTCCTTAGAATGTGGGGGAAATTTCCCCAGGCAAAATATTAGAAATGCCCCTCTTAGTATATCCCCCCCCCCCCCCCCCGTTATAACTTTACTTTCCAAGTATTAAGAATATTTATTCAAGAATGTAGATAAGAATTATCAATAAAAAAGATTTGATTACAAAAAAATAACCTTTGTTAAGAGCTATGAAATAACAAAGAATGACAACATCCATAAGTAGCGAAGCACAAACAAGTCATGAATCAAAGCTATACAGAAAAATCATGTATAGCATCATATTACAGACAATTTCCCACGAACATTAAAATAAAATCATAAGATCAATGTCATCGACCCATCGGGCCTGACAAAAGTGATATCAATCTTTTAATTTTTATTTCTATATCCACGGAAAGCTGTCTGTAATACGATGCGATACATAACTATTCCAATGCTCTTTATTTTAAATTTTTAAAATATAAGTGTGTTTGAATTATTATTAAAACATGTCTTTTTCCATGATATTCATAATATACAACATTCTTCTATCAAATTAAGTAAAGGATTTCACATTTAAGTTTCTATTTAATTACTTTTACAAATTTACTTAATAAAATATTATAAAAATAGCAAGAGTTAAAATTGTAGTTTTAAATATAGCTGGTTAGGTTTTTATGATTTTCAAATATAAACTTTGGCCTGTAGAAAAAAGTTTCTTAGAAAAGTATTAATTAAAACTATAATAGTACTTTATAATAAAACTGTATTGGAATAATCTATAGCTCTCTATCAGCAAGAATTTTGTAGCTAGCTATCTTAATTTGATGTCTATATCTTCCTTATTTTAGCATCAAATAAGCATGCTATCTATCCAGTTTGAAGTCAGAATTTGATATCTAGTGATATTTGCTATTTATCTTGATATCTTAGTATTTGCTATCTCCTAACTATCCAACTTTTATGTGAATAATTTTGTTTGGTTGTAGAGTGATCAATCTTACCTCCGCAGAACTTCATTTGCCAACAACTTTTTATACACAAACCTTTGTTCTAAGGTCCTAATATTATGTCATAATAACAGCAGAAATTTCTTAGAAACCCTGCTGCTAAGCTGTAATAATAAAGACTATCTTTTTATAAACCCTGCGTTCAGATACTTTTATCTCTCTAACATTTTTCTTTTTTCTATCTTCTCTCGTTCACTATCTACTTTTTAAAACTTTTATTTTCATATAAAATAACTTTTTATATATATTCTATTATGAAAATTATATAGTTTAATAAAAAATTAAACTAAAACATATAAGCATTAAATTAACTTTAACACATGTAAAATCCATAGCAAAAAGAGCCTAAATATGATCACTGACCAAAACCTTATTCTTATCCAGTTTTGGCACAGAATTGAATTATTATGCAAATTAGTTTGCATAAATATGTTACAGATTCGCAATGTGAGCAAAAGATTTGCTAATTTTTGCCAATTTTCATCCTACACGTGAATGTACGTATCATAGAAGAGGGATTAGACAATCGAAGATAAAGTTTTTACAACTAATGTATTACATAAAAGCAAAACATTTGCAAAAATTGTCCTCATTAAAATAATCCACTATAACTGGTGGGATAAATATACCTTAAATCTTGAAATAGCAGCTAACTTTTATATTAAACCATGTAGTATAAGGATAACTATATTATTCTGTTGTATATAGAAGTAGTCCAAAAAATAATCTTACATTGTATTATGTTAGGATTTATTGTATTAATATATTAATAATATGCATATAGATAAATAGATAGATAGAATAAAAGTGTAGATAGATAGATAATCTATAAAAGACAGGTTTAATAAAAGTTCTAACTAATTTTAATGTAAATAAACTGAATTTTATTTTAGAAGTGAAAGCCCAAAATCCTGAAGATAACCAAGCCTTTGATCAAACGAACTTTGTATGGAAGTCCTAATTGCCTATATTACATTTAAAATATTAGTTGCTGCGTCCCTAGCCTTCAGAGTAGGCTGAGAAGGTCACGAAAATAGCTTAAAACCACTCTTAGACATGAAATATACAAACTAATCAGACAAGCAATTTGTAGGATCTTTAGCTTCATATAAACCTTACTACTTTATTTTATAGAATAAAGGAAAACCAATATTTATAAAGATGTAAAAATGTTGGAAAGCTATAAATGAAAACATGAAATACCTTGTTGAAGTGAATGGCTAAATGAAAATCAATAAAGCTGACACACAGAAAACTGTCCTGAATTTGTATTAATTTTGAGGAACAAGACTCCAGTGACGTCATATTTTTCTTTCCCGAAAAAGGGAAGGGGGGAAGAAAATCTCTTCAAAAGAGATGGGGAAAACCCCCTTTTCTCCCATCTCTTTTTTCTTCCCCCCTTCCCTTTTTTTTCTTTCCCCCTTCCCTTTTTCGGGAAAGAAAAATATGACGTAACTGGAGTCTTGTTCCTCAAAATTAATACAAATTCGGGACAGTTTTCTGTGTGTCAATAAAGCTGGGTAAATCAGAATCTTATAAATATGGTTGAGAAACCACAACCATATTTAAGCAGAGTGTGCATACATTATATTATAAAATTAAACCTGCCTAAGGATAATATAAAGCTTCATTGAAATGGAGAACTCAATCGGCTTAGCATTTAGTGAGATCTTAATGAACAGAAGAAAACCTTGATTCTTTATATTAAAAACGGGTTTAGTCCCTTTCTCTTTGTTTCTCACATTAGCTTTTCTCCTATTTCTAGCCCCTGCGGTGGGCTCAAACACTGCGGGTCCAATTGCCTAACCCTGTAGGGCAATCACCTAAATCAATATAACCTAACCTAACCTAAAATAACCTATCAAAAGCAATTAAAAAATACGACGAATCGCCCCGAAATTGCAATGGTTATTTAAATATCTGTTTAGTTACATATTTTTTAAAGTTAGAAGTTTCAAAAAGTAATAAAATTCTTTTAAAAAATAATGGCGTTTTGTTTAATTTAAGATTCTTTTTCAAGAATTTAAGAGCCCTTTAGAGGCACCTAAACATTCTAGTGATCTTAATTTGCATGCATGTCCCCCTGCACTGTATAAAAGCGTATGCACAAGGTTAAGTGGAATTGCATGATTTATCAACAAAATTTCCCCCAGAAAAATATTTTCCCCCAGAAAAATATTTTCCCCTTTAAGTTTATATGAATAATGGATATAGAATGTACGTGGATATTATGACAGGGCGAAATTGTGGTCAATTTAGGTTAATAACATGGACTTATTGGTAAGTTTGTTCATTCAGTAGGAGGAAAGATAATGGGTTAAAGGGGTTGGATTTAGTAAAGTGTGGTTATTTTAGCCAGCTACAAGTTAAACTTTATTAGAGTAAATTATAATCTGGTGTAAGATCCAAGCAATATCAAATCTAATATATGAATATGGTTTAGGGATTCCTGGATTTTTTTTCTGTAAAATTACATAAAAGTAAAGAAATCTTTCATTAGCGAAGCTTCTTAATAACTATGTTCAAGTACGTCCATAGTATGATAATTATGGCAAAGTAATTTAGTTTAAAAAGTAAAAAAAAGACCTTCGAATCCCAATAACTTTTATTACTAAAACATGCCTAATGATATTTTATAGAATTATTGAAATGAAAAACCTAAAGATGTTTTTGGGATTTTAATAAACTAAATTTTAAAATTCTAATTTAAATCAAAAATAAAATCTCCATTTCTAAGAATTAAACCATTCTGTAAAAAGTAATCTTAGTATTTTGCTATGATAAACTTTTTATATTTCCTCAGTTTGGCTCCAAACCCAGGGATAATCTTTAGACAAAGTAAACAGAATATTATTTCTCGTATTCATTCGAATCCGGTGGATAGGAACCATACGAATAAACTATGTCTAGCATCGTATTATATCCAGCTTTCTACGAATATAAAAATGTACAATCATAAGATTAAAACCATTTTTTAGCCGGTGCCTTCGGCACCTCGGGGCTAAAAAAAACTAGTTATAACATTATTATTGTACATTCTATATCCGAGGAAAGCCGTTTATAATACGATGCGAGAAATAACTATTATTTCATTTATCTTTAAAAGTGGACACTCTTTTTCACCCCATAATGTAATACACCACCCGTTCAATAACATGTGCACGCCGCTAGTCTACAGCATGGCAAAAAATAAGCTACACAACCATTTGATGAATCTTTGCCAGCCACTGTTTATCTATCAGAATACCTAACCAAGTCCCAACTTTTGCCCTCCCTTTTGAACTTTAAGAAAGTTTGATTGTTTTTTTACTCAAGTTTTTTATTATTTTATAAGAGAACACAATATAAGCAAACAATATCCCTTTTATAGAACATGGACTTGTAAAATAAATAAAAAGGTTTTAAAAAAATCTTTTTATGGATGTTGTCATCCTTGCTTATTGTATATGCCACTTAAAATATATAAATTTTCTTTATATGGAATCTGTTTGTTATTTCTTGGTATTACAATTCTTGTTCAAACATTATATCATTCAATATTTATAAGCGAACCCAAAATGTTTCAAAAATATTTTCTCAAAAAAATCAGCTTTTAGCCATTCTGAAAATTTATGTATCGTATAGTATCATAGACTATTTTTCATGATTATATTAAATTGAATGATCTATCATCTTTCCGTGGAAAGCTGCATACAATACATTGCGATAAATAACTATTATTCTTTGATACTTCAAAAATCAAATAAACTACTCAAATTCATTCAACTGTACAAACCCAAAGCTTAGGCTAAGAGGCTGAAAAGCAATTCTGTTTGTTAGCTAACAACAAATGCGTATTATATGATGTGTATTTATGAAAAGTCAGTTAAAGGGGAATTCGCAAATATTATTCACAGTGAGGACTACAACTGTTTATGGGTATTTTAGAGCGGAGATTCCAATTTCTATTATTTTCTATAGTACATAACCACGTTCTCTTATTTGTTGACTTAAAAACTCTGGGGCCTTTGACAAATCTTGATTGGGGTAAATATAAATTTATCATCCATTGGCGAATCACTAAAGATGGTTAAAGCTTGCAAGAATTAAAATTAATCATTTTAAGATTACTTTTACTTTTTTAACAACAAATTTGTATGTGATCTAATTTTCAGATTGATCTGATTTTTGGTATACTGATTCCTAGGACAACAAAGTACAGTATTGTAAGCGAAGCAACTCTATAATCAAGTCCTAACAATGCAATGTATGTATATACATAAACATTATCCTGTATAAAGCAGTTTTTGAACAAATTTACTCACAATTTTGCTTCGACTCTTATGCATTTATATTCTGATTATTCAGTTCTGACACTATACAAGTGATAATGTCTGTTTGTCCTACAGTTTTAGAGCTTCGCTTTTATGGATGTTGTCATCCTTGTTCAACTAAAAATAAAAGAATAAAAAATGGCTTGTAGGTATAATACAGCAAAATAAATACAAGCCCCCTACTGTATGTATATTAATACACTCTAGTTTTGATTAAGTAGGTATTAAACAAATATGTATATTCTACATATAATAATAATTAGTATACCACTTGTATGTGACATATGTACGCTGGAAATGGAGTCAGTGATACAACAATTGACAATAAATCAATCTTCCCCCAAAATTCTCCTTTATATACTTAACTATTTTGCCTCTAACTTTTCTTAATAGTAAGAAAAAGATTACTTGTAAAACTATGGAAAAAATCATATGAAACTTGACTATTTATGAAAAATGAACAAAAATGCTCCAAAATTGAATTACAAAACCATAATTGATAAAGTTTAATAATAAATCCATGAGTATGATTGGGATTTATTAAATATAAACAGGTTAACTTATTGTACAGTGTTAGTTACAGTTGAATAACTGCTCAGTAACAGTCTAAAATTATGAAAAATGTATTGTGATTCTAAACTATTATCAATACAAGAAACCAATATTTTTTATTGTTGTTTGTATATTATATCATTTATCAAAAACAATTATCTTATAATCAAAAACAGGAAAAGGGAGATATATTAAGAGATTTAAATCAAGTTAAGGCTGTTCTTTTCAAAATATACATATGTGATACCTAAGTTTAGTTAAAGACAAATATGAAAAAAAGTCTTTAGTTAAAAATAGTTGCTTGATTTGGGATGATATTTTGACTTTTTAAAAGAATGATAATTCAAAAATTAAATTTGTTACAATTTTTACGCCTGTGCTTTTTTCCAATCCATGAAACATGTTGAAAAACACAAAATTAGATAAAAAGTAGCAAAGGCCTAGAAAATCTAAATTATTATATGTTTTAATCATTTTACAAGAAAAAACTCTATCCTAATCCTAAAATATGAAAAAGTAAGATTGTTTGAAGCTAAAGATCTGAGAAATTACTGGTCTGAAGTATTTGTACTTTTCAAAAGAGCTTTAAAAATATCTTATAGAGGTTTTAGACTATTTTATTGACCTTCCCCTCCCACCCCTAGAGGCTAGGGGCGAATAAACTATTTCCTATTTTACTGACCTTCCCCTCCCACCCCTAGAGGCTAGAGGCGAATCAACTATTTAAGTAAAAAAGTAAAGGCTTTAAAACCAAATTTAGCAGTTTTGATATGTGACTGATTTTCCGAGTGACAATTTTGTGTTGCTTGGTGACTTTGTATTAAAGGATGACGGTATCAGTTATAATAGAAATATGTCAAATCATTCACAAATCAGCTGAGGATAATAAATTTTCAAGGGGCAAAGTGTTCTGAAAATTATAGCATATAAATGTTTAAAACTATTGTTATAATTTTCTTTCAAGGACTAGCGGTTGCGCCGCTAGCATTTACAGGTTCTATATTAAAAGCGGTAAAGAGGGGAGTAGAAAAATAGCCAAAAACCATCCTGGGGCCTATGTTAAGCTTTCCTATAATGGAGAATCCAATCTGTGGTTCAGTGGTTATTGAAATCTTAAGCATCAGACATAAAACCTTACAACTTTATATAACAGGATAAATTGTATCACATCTTTAGAGTTTTGTCAATGCTTCTTTGTATAACGCTTAAATAGAATAACACACACACACACACACTCACACACACACACAAACTTGAACTTATTGATACTTCAAAAAGTTTATTTGTATCTTTTCTGTCCATACAAACAACTTTATTGAATAAAAAAAAATATTTTTGAATTGATTCACATTTTTAAAAACATCTCCTACTTTTTCAATGACAACAAGTATTTAAACAAAATAAGAAGGGCAGCAATGGCAAGGAATAAAAATCTCTGATGTGAAATACCAGTTAAGGGCGTAGCTTGATTATTATAGCCGATGTCAAATAATTGTAATTTCATCTGAAAATTCCTCCCCTTGAGATAAATGATAAAACCAACAATATCACCATGATGGGTCAGTTGAATTTGAGTTGCCGATTGTGTACACAGTCTCCTAGGTGTTTCCTCATCCAATATTTATTACTAGCTAAAGAAAACTTCAAACTTCCAAAAAAAATCTAAATCAAAAGTTTTAAGCTTTTAAGCTAGTAGTAAATTTTGAGATAGCATGAGGAAACACCGAGGAAACTGTGTACACAATCAGCAACTCAAATTCAGCTGACCCCATGATGTTATGATATGGTTAGAATAACAATTAATCTTATCAAGTGACAAATTCCTGCCCTCCTAAAAAGTGAACCATGCACCACTCCATTAAATCCTTTCTCCCCCCCCCCTAAATGGTTTCTTATCACTATGGTGTTTATCAAATGAAGCAAAATGTATCAGAGGGGAATGTTGCATTCCAACACCACCTGTTTTGCAGCAGAGCCTTACTTACCTTCTAAAAAATTACATTAAGTTAGACTTAAGAAAAAGTTCTGAATAATTTCCTTCAGTTAATAATCTCATCTTATGTAGCTGGACAAAGTGTCTCAAAAAATCAGGCTTGTGACGTCATAAAAATGAGGGATTATCCTTATTTTTGGGGGGTTTTCTTTCCCTCTTATCCTCTCATCTCCCTCATTTTTATGACGTCACATGGTTGATTTTTTTATACACTTTGTCCAGCTACCATCCTACAAGATTCTAAAACGCATAAAACTAAAATTTTTGCTTTATTATTGGCTAACCTATTAAATGGGGGGTAGAATGACTACTTGAAAAACCATTAGCGGCATTGTACATCGCACAAGCCCAACATCAAATAGGTTCTGGGGTCTTTTGGTCATAGAAACTCACATTAAGGTAACAGTCTTATTTCTTTTTAAATTCTACTGTAAAATTTGAAATTATTGGTTTTTGAAACCCACCATTACATGATTAATGATTTTTATAGGTGGCCAGACCATTATTCATTATTAATGGATTTTTTATTTGCTCGGATTCGAACCCGAGATAAAACTTGTTGTTTTTCTCACTAATTGTTTAGACATCACCTACTTATTAAAAAAACGTCAATGGTGGTCTTTTAATAAAATTTTTAAACCAAAACCATGAAAAAGCCTTTAATTGTTTATCTAAAATTATATGTTAACACCAAAAAAAAAATTAAAGAAACTTATAATCAACGTATTGGTAAATTGTGTACATACATACATATACAGGTTTAGTTATTATATAATTTTTAATGAAATTATTGCATGTCCCCAGAACATAACATGCAAGTTTTTCTCTTTGACTTTCTGTGTATGTATGTGTTCGTGTGTGTGTTTGTGTGTGTGTGTGGGTATGTGTTTGTTTGTGTGGGTGTGTGTGTGGGTATGCTTATTTGTGTGTTATTTAGTCTATAAGATGTCTAGAAATAGATTAGAAACATTTTAATTAGAATACTGCCGTTAAAAGTAACTTTAATTATGCTGTAAGAATTATAAATTAATCTTTTAATGTGAAGAAAAGTCAATATTTGGAAGCAGCATTCTAACATTGCATATCATACAATATTTTAAACAAGGATGACAATATGAAAATTAGAGAAAATAAAAAAGGAGGGGACAATGGCAATTACATTAAATTACAGTCCTTTATTTCTCCCAAATCTTTTGAAGATACCATATAGAAATAGAATTTTATATATAATAAAGAGGAACTTAATCCATTGTATTATGTGTGGTCAAAGAGTAGCTGCACTCCCTAGCTTGGTAAGGATGTAGAATATATGTGGATATTATGTTTGACAGGAGAAAAATTGTCGTCAATTTAGGATGCAATAGCCCTCGTATTCATTGGTCGGGCCGTTTATCTAGTAGTAGAAGAGGAGATGGGGTAAAGAAAGAGGTTGAGGAAGATCGTTATTTCATCCAGAGTTCACTTTAAGGAACTTGAAAGTCTGATGCAAGATCCAAGTAAAAATAAATCCATTAGCATGGTGTGTGCTGTGCATCTGTCAAACTAGGACACGAGATTCAAAAAGAAATTCTTGTCCCTTCAATAATACAATTGACGTACGTTAAGATCGTTAAGAATACCTTCCTATTTTTGTACTCTTTAAAATAATATATGTTTACCCTTTAAAAAAAAGTATAAAAAATATTAAGACACTTTTTAAGTGAACTAAAAACTATATTGGCAAATTTTGATTATATTTTTCTTTCAAAAAGAAGAATGTCCTTTAAAGTTTGTACTATTTGCTATACAAATGTTGTATATTTAGTTGGCATAGGAGACACGTACCACAGACCAAATAAGATAAGATATACAATTCAAATTAGACCAACAAGAATTAACCAATAATAGTTATTTATCGTATCGTATTGTAGACAGCTTTCCGCGGATATTACAAGGAAGAATCATAAGTTTAAAACCAGTTTTGTCTGTAATACGATGCTATATATATATATTTTTTTTAGTTGTCATATTACTGCTGCCAAATAGCATGTAGTTAACATATTTGCTGCACCTGTTTTATTTTAGGTAAATATGCCCTTAATCACTTTTTAATTAGTTTTAAATATATTCATAAACATCTTTACAGAAAGGGTCAATGTAAAAATTATTTCATTTCTTTTTTGTTTTTTATTTTCTTCTATTCAGTTGTTGGACCAAAAGACTGCATCTAGACGGCGGCGGTGGTTAGAATGTCTTCCAACAACTAGACACAACCGACACGCAACAAAACACTCAAATTCACTTTTAATAAACATAATAATTTTATTTACTTAACATTGATAAAAACAATTTTCCATAGTTGGCCTTAGTTGTAATATTTCTATTGATAAAAATGAATATTTAACATTTTAATTTTAATCTATAAATATTATTTCATATGTTCAATTAAAAAATCTTTATCAATAGTTTTCAAGGATAAGTAGAAAGCTCTTTAAAGTACAAATAAAAAATGACGTCATAGAAAAAAAATGACCAGTGATAGGCCAATACAATTACACAGACTAAATAACCCATGGCAGGCCAGTTTACATTTTAATTGACCAAAAGTAGGCCAGTACAAAAACATTACATATGATATTTTCAATAAATAATACAATTTTTCCCTTCAAAATTAAAATCCTTCAATGAACAAGAAAGATAAAGGTGTCTTAAAGTGACGTAATGACGGGTAGACGTATGTATATAGTATATACTTTAGTTATAGAGAAGCTGCAATAAATTAATGTGAGGAAATATTTTGAAATTCCAACATATCTTGCGACCTTTCCTAACCTTAATTTTAATCTTTGATTCTCTGTATAAAATATTCAGAAAGCTACACCCAAAATCAAACCATACTCACCCCCCCCCGCCCCCCCCCCCTATAAACCCTATGGAATTTAAATTTTAAATAGCAACTCTCAAATATAACTATATTTTTTTCAGTACATAAGACCAATTTTTTTTTGCTTCAACATTTTTTGTTCATGTTTTTCTTAATTGTTTGGCAAAAAAAACGAAGAACATGAAAATGAAACAAAAGATAAAAATGACAAAAAAAACAACATCTGCCAACGCCCTTTGCTGAATCGGAATATGAATTAAATAAATCAGAATGTAAAACAACCCCCTAAATTAATGTTTAATATTAAAAGATTTATATTATAAATATATTATAATCTTTTAATGATTAACAATTAGTTGAGCTACAAATGAAAATAAATGTTTTTTTTTGTTTTCTAGAAAATTTGTCACTAATCTCTTTTTTAATGATGAGAGTATTTTTTTAGATGATAATTTAGCCCCTCCTTGGGGATTTTTTTCATATGATAATACATTAGCAAGGCCCCTCCCCACCACAACAAATATTAGAATATCGTTTTTTAAATGATATTTAGACTCCTCCCTTTCATATAATTAGTTTGTGTGTCTTAAAACTATATTTTTAAAATTGTCCCCACCCATTAAAATTAAATTTTAAAGAAACAAATATTCTTTAAACTTATAAAAAATTATATAAAGTTTTTTTTTGTATTGAACGGAAAATGGCATAAAACTTGACAATTTCAAATAACCTTTCAGTAGTTTTTAAATACATAGAGACAAACTACCAACAACTTAAGGATAAAATTTATGAGAAACCAAATGGAAAGTAAAAGTTATTATCTATGAATGTAACCATTTTATTGATTTTTTGTTTGACTTCCCTAATTTCGATGCGACTAACAATGTTTCCCCAATTAACTTTTGTGTCACTGACAGACAGAATCAAAACATGACAAGACACACACACAACAAGCTATGGGACACAACTCAGTAGGACTATTGAGTTATAGAGTAGCGCACACCATCTTTTAATGGATTTTTAATTATTGGAGGTCAATAAAAAACTAACAAAAAAATTTGTGCAACCTTTTTGATTTATAGAAAGTGAAGTAGAGATCTGTACGTAATAAGTTCTGCTTTTTAGTGAAGCTATTTAATTGTTTTATGATGACTATTGACTGATTATGACTAATAGAGCAGCTATTTTTAAAACTAGAAAACATTGAAAAGTTGCTCTAGTTTGCACTCAATTATATACGGATACCACACAGAATAATATTATTGTATTGGATCTAAACAATATCCATTCATAGATAACCAGGGATTTAGAGCAGAATCTACAACCCTTACATCCCCCCAAAAATATATCAGCTTAAAGAAGGCGAATTTGGACACTCGAAAATGAATGGGGGGGGGGGGGTATTTAATTGTCCAGTGTCCCTTCCCTAACTCCCTAAAGAAACCAATCCGTAGCAATTGTATCAAAAATATTTTGAAATTAAAATCAGTTTTGATAATAATATTAAAATTCATCTTTAAAAAGATATAAAACCACAAACTATAGATGTCATTTTTATCTATCTATAAATGTTTAATTTCTTCAAAATCTTCATGACATACCTAAAAAAATGATAAATTGATAACAAATTAAATCATAAATATTTCTTTTACTCATCTTTAAAACTAGATGGTCCACCCTCTGGAAGAGCTCATCAAATAGCATAGAACCATTTAAAGACATTAATAAAGCTTTCCTGAAAACTACAGCTTATTCAGAAAATAAAATTATTGAGCTTAAAACAGAAGTACCTTTATACAATAGGATATTTTTGAAATTATATTAGTTCTATAACACTTTTTATTTATACTTTGTTGTATTAAATGTCAAAAGTAAGGTTAAAATAAAATAATTTTCAACCCACCAAAAGAATTAAGAAGCAGCAATGACTAAAAATCATATTTAAGCTCAAAAGGAAATATTTTCAATTTTA
Source organism: Acartia tonsa (assembly GCF_053477335.1). Classification (NCBI taxonomy): domain Eukaryota; kingdom Metazoa; phylum Arthropoda; class Copepoda; order Calanoida; family Acartiidae; genus Acartia; species Acartia tonsa. The sequence continues at coordinate 5,960,241 of NC_137267.1, read as the reverse complement.
CTTTTATAATTTTTAAGTGCTAGAAATTTACTCAATAAGTGATAACAATGAATTTAAAAAAAAAACAATTAATTAAAAATAATTTGACTTATCAAGACCCACCAGGAGAAGTGTAGACTGTGAGTACCCGTATTGCCCATATATACATTGTGCTAAATATCTAGACCCATCAGGAGAAGTATACACTGCCAGTACCCGTATTGCCCATATATACATTGTGCTAAATATCTAGACCCACCAGGAGAAGTGTACATTGTGAGTACCCGTATTGCCCATATATACATTGTGCTAAATATCAAGACCCACCAGGAGAAGTATACACTGCCAGTACCCGTAGTGCCCATGTATACATTGTGCTAAATATCAAGACCCACCAGGAGAAGTATACACTGCCAGTACCCGTAGTGCCCATGTATACATTGTGCTAAATATCAAGACCCACCAGGAGAAGTGTAGACTGTGAGTACCCGTATTGCCCATATATACATTGTGCTAAAAGTTAGCCAAGACTTAGTCTCTCATCTATCAAATCTGTCAGTTAGACCAATACAGCGGGATTTATCTTACACACACACACACACACACACACACACACACACACACACACACATACACACACACATACACACACACACACACACACACACACACACACATACATACATACACACCCACACACACACACATACACATACACACACACACAAACATACACACATATATAGTATATACACACACAGAAATGCCTAAACATATTATTTATGTGTATATAAGAATAAGGGATCTAAAGGGATAAGACAATGGCCGATAAATTGATATACATCCCCAATGATGATACACAAAATTACCCTTCTGTAGATTATAATTAGTGGTTGAAACCTTTAGACGCTGAACTTAATGAACAAAACGACAATAAAAGTCCACAAGGTTGTTAATGAATAAGAAAATGTATCATAAAACTTTGGGGACTGGTGCAATAAACAGCTCAATATCCCCTCCCTCTCTTTTATATATGTGCACATTGATATAAATATCCATAAGTAAAAATCTAAAAAGTCTAAGCCCCATAACACATTTAAAAAAGACAATGTTTCAAAAATGAATTTTTAATCAAACTTGTTTACTGAGATTAGTTTAAATGGCAGACACTAAACTATTGAAATATGTATTGAAATAATTGAAGTTGCTAGCATAGTTTTAACAAATATCTCTTATCAGTTCTCAAGCAATTAGTGAGAATATTTATTTATCGCATCGTAATATAGACAGCTTTCCGCTAGCATAAATTTTGTCAGCTCGGGCCTTTGGCTACTAAAGCCTAACAAACGTTTAATATTCGTAGGAAACTGACTATAATACGATGCTATACATGATTTTTCAGTATGACTGAGAACTGGTTCTAATCTAGCTGATATCAATCGGTTTAGAAGTCATAAAGGAATAAATTTATCTCCGTTAAAAACCCTTGGTGTTTTTATGCTATTTTCTCTTACTAAGTTTCTAAGTTTTTCATGGTTTTAGGCTATTTTTCTGCCTGCTTGTTTGGAGCCCATTTACTTTAAAATTGTATTTGTTATTCTTTTAACAGTGTACCTATCTATGAAAACATCTATTTATCTATCTATCTATCATAGTAATTAGTGGGTAATAAAGCAAAGTTTTGCCACGTCTGTCTTCCCTAATTAGTTCTAACATTAACTCTTATCTCATAATTTTACATCACTAAATTTGGAGTCACAAAGATATTTCAATTTGGGAGTAGTTTTTGTTTTAAAAATACCAGTGGTTACGCCTCTAGCATCTTAAAAACTTAAAAATAGCTCAAAAGATTCCAAATACTTAATCTTCAAATGAAATAGCCTAAATCCATCTGAGGATCTATGTGAAGGATATATTATTACTTGGATCTTACACCACATTCTAATGTTCTCTAATAAAGTGAAACTTGCAGCGGGCTAAAATAACGTTATCATGATACATCTCATTTTCCATTCCCTCCCAGCCCTACTGGATGAACGAACTGAACAATAAACAAGTTCCATATTAGCAACCTAAATTTTTCTCCTGTCATAATATCCACGTTTATTCTACATACTGTTTAACGTTTTTATGAGTCAAAACATTCCTTCGCAATTGATTACCAAATAGTTATGAATAACCTTGAAAAATGCGCAACTATAAAGATACATCCTTATTTAATAATGCTAGAGATGGTTGATATTTTGATATGTCAATCTTGTGCAAAGCTCAGGATATGCAAGGGTATACCCATGGCAGAGATAGGTATACACAAAAATAATTTTAAAAACATAATAACATAACCTTTAAAGCATTCTAATATTTATGATTTTCTGTCATTTCAACTTAACATAGACATAAAATATATATAAAATAATATTTTAAGTGTATTATTTTCATTCATAAAGGGATAAGACAGTGGCTGATAAATTGTCGTATATCCCCGATGATGGCATACAAAAGAACCCCTTCTGTGAATGACAATTAGTGGTTGAAACATTTCAACACTCAACTTAATAAACCAATCCATCAAAATTCATAAAAGTCCCCTAAGTTATTAAGCCAATGAATAAGAAAATTTTATTGTAAAACTTCGAGGAATAGTGCAATAAATATCCCATTGTCCCCTCTCTCTTTCTGTTATAGTTATCCTTGTCCTTGTGTCTGTATCTGCAAGGAGCACAGTAGCTGTCAAGCCAAATAGATCTTTATCTCGGCCAGGCATTCCTTAGATCATACAATACACATATTTACTATAGCATAGAGGTATACTTTCATAAAAAAAGAACCATTATCAATATTTATTTACAAATTAAGTATGATTTATTTAAAAAGCCTTTCTTAAAAAGATTTTGTATCTTTAAAAGAAGGGATAGATAAATAAAAAGATAAAAATAAGCAATACTCTAAAAATATTTCCTACTTCAATTGTATGTATTACAGGTGTCTGCCTAATTTTTGGAACAATTTCACAAACTTGAAATTTCTGAACACCTTGTTTCAATGTTTATGGTGATAATGTAGCGAAGCAATAATAATATAAGTTGCAGTTTTACTCAGGGAAGGGATATTGGACTGTAAATTACACTGGTACCCAAAGTTTTATAACTACATTATCTTCATTTCATCTGCTTTCATTGAACTTTAATTGGCTGGTAAAAAACTAGTAGTGTCCAAACGAATAATATTATATTATAGAAGGGGTATTTTTGTTTATCATTATTGGGAATGTATATCAATTTAGCATTGTCTTATACAACAACAATAATAATATTTTATATTTAAAAATCTAAAAATTATCGATTCGTCTACAAAAAGATACAACCTTCCCTTTCATTTAATACCTTTTTTATTTTTAATTACTAATATAAATCAAAACCATATTTAACCAGGAAAAGAACTAAATTAATTTGTTTGTAAAAAAAATGAAATTATCGTTTTCAAAAGTAAATATGAAATACATACAAAAAGAAAATAATTATAATTGTATACTGATAAGAAACTTAATATCAAGGATTTTTTACTTAATGGTTAGATTATAGAAAATAATGAAAGTGTAATTTTATACATTTTATAACAGCATTTTTCAGTTCTTTTTTAATTTTAAAATATACGACTATTATAATTTATTAGCTTAATTTTCCTAACTTTTTTGTAAAAAATCCTTGAGCAAACTGTGGCTACTTTTAATTACAATTTGAGAAAAACTTTCCTAACTTTTAATGACGTTTTTTTGTTTTGGCCTTTGCCAAGTTTCAACAAGTAATTTTACACAGAGTAATCATTTAATATATTCATTAATTAGATTTTAAAAACTGCTTTCTTAAGAATTGAATAGTCATTTTTTTATCTGGTCGTTTTATCAAATTTTTTGCATATAAGTTATTTAAAATCATTTAACTAATATCATAATTAAAATACTCTTTTACAATTTTAAAGTTTATTAGAATATGATCTATAGTGCTAGTAGGGTTTTGTACAGTATATTTCGATACTGAAGAAAAACTTTTTGCTGTTCTAACATCAACATAAGATAGTTTGAATGGTCAATTAGGTTTTATATTAATCAATGCAACAGTTCTACAGTATAGATGTATATACAGACAACCATCTCCCTTTCTTTTTCAAAGACCTCTTTCGTCTACTTCTAAACTATTTTCTGCTACTTAGCTGTGTTAATATAAACGACACCATTGGTTGATTTTCGATGACCCAATAGAAGAATTGCACAAGGTGGTTGCGATGGGGAGATACAGTTATTTAACCCTTTCTCCCTTTCTAGTGTTTTACTCCAATATCAATGCCTAAAGTTGTCATAATGTTGACATAACTATCAGACATCATTGCAGCTTTGGCCACTTTTTATTCAATGACATGAAGATAACAATAACATAATGTTTATTATGGCGTAATTTTGTGTACAAAGCAGCCAAGCCTCCCCTTGGTCATCCCAAAATTGCATGTTTGTAATTCTTGGCAACGGAAATAGATTTTAAAGACAAGGGATATTACAATATTCAACAGTTTTTTTTTCGCGAGCGCAGCTAACCCTAAATTTATATTGACGGTCAGTCCTTAATAAACTTGACATCAAACACATAGCAAACTATCCCCCCCCCCCCATCATTATATTTTTTTAGTTTATTTAGCTTCGCCAAATAATTTTTTCAAAAAGATCAAAAGCTCTATTGGACATTCTTTATTCTTGATTTACAGCTTCAATAAATTGTAAAATATTTTAATTTTTGCCATTAAAAATAAACTTAAATGATTTAAAATTTAAATCTAAAATGTCCCCCAAACTTAGATATGAATGAATATTAAGATAGAAATGTGTAGAATTTTCTAAAATTGAATGATATCTTTAGATTAGATCTGGAAAATTAACTTTTGAACGACTTTGAATTAAAATATTTGACGGTCCATCGCGTTTAACATGATTTTGGGCAGGTATAGCTTCTCTGAAAAACATTTAAAACAGTATATTCTAACATGACTATAATTTAAACTAAAATAACTTCCTTGTATATGGACGGATTTTAAAAATTCTAAAGATTAATTTGCTTGAATTGAATGAGCAATCGAACAACAATTACAAAATTAGTATTTTCTTGACAAAATAAGCTAGAAAAAAATAGTTATAATTGGCATATTTTTGCTATATAATCATTTTCCGCTTATTGCAAGTCTTTTCTTGTATATTACTTGTGGATAAAAGAATAAATTTTTCAATAAGAATATGAAAATTCAAGACATTTTTTTAAAATGCGCAACCGTGTCTTTTTTCTTGACAAGTTCCACACTTTGACAGCTTTAGAACATTTTTATCAGATCTGAAGAAAAAACTTTCTTAACTTTCGGCTTTTCTTTTAATTTATTAAATTAGGATAGAACATGCCTTTGGATTGATTAAATTTAAAAATTAAATCTTATAATTAAGATTTGAAACAAAATGTCTTTTCAACCCTTAAAATTTTATAATTTAAATGGTTTTGATAGTAATGGATTTAGAATATATGTCAATTTAGGTTGCTAACAATGACATTACTTATTAATCAGTTCGTTCATTCAGTATGAGGAGAGGGAATGGGGAAAGAGGGGTGATTATTTGGCCAGCTAAGAGTTTCACTTTATTAGAGTACATGATAATCTGGAGTAAGATCCAAGTAATAATGAATCCATTTGTAAAATATTTAATAAAAGTGATCAAAGCTTACATAATATTGACAAAAAAGAACATTTTCTTGACATTTACGTCGACATTATCAAACTCTATCGAATATAAAATTTTCATAAGGAAAAAATGAAATAAATATAAGAAACACAGAATGCAAAAATAAATAATTATTGTAGGTCTATAAAAGCATTTAATAAGTTGCATATCGATCCAAGGTTTATGAATGTGGGTGTCTCAGTTATCATGACACATTATAGTTGCAAATAATCCTTATAATAAAGTAACAGGATGTTTGTGTGTTTGTATGTTTATGTCAAAGGATCTCGCTAACCGCTGAATCAATCGGGTTCTCCTTAACAGGGTAGCTTCTCATTGGTCCCGAGAAGGTTTATAACTATTTTGGGATAGGGTACCTCCACCCTCCCCAGAGAAATCGACAAAAATAAAAAAAAAAACGCCGCTCTACGGACATTTTTGAAATTAGCCAAAAACATAACTAACACCTTCGATCGGCGAATTTTTTTTTAGGTAAATAGCTGATTTTTTAAATAGATTGTAAGAAACAATTTTACGTTTCTCGAGGCCTCTATGACCGTAGCTTCTAGTTATATAATACAGGAGCTAAGCTTAGGATAAATGTAACGGAATTAGTTTTGGTCGTAGTAAAGTTTGTGCAGAGTTTGTTCTACTTGCGCTTCCGGTTTCACCACTGGGATAGGGAACTAGATGAAAAACTTTTCTCGTATTCATTCGAATCCGGTGAATAGGAACCGGTTCTCATCCATACGAAAAAACTATGTCTAGCATCGTATTATATCCAGTTTTCTACGAATATAGAAATGTACAATCATAAGATTAAAACCAGTTTTTATAGCCCGTGCCTTTGGAATCTCGGGGCTAGAAAAAATAGTTTTAATCTTATAATTGTACATTCTATATCCGCGGAAAGCCGTTTATAATACGACGAAAGAAATAACTATTCTAGTCATCAAAAAAAGATAATATGGAGATTGGTGTAGTGCTTCCCTAAATTCCAAAATCATGATTTAATCGTTATCAACAAAGAAAACAGGCTGCTGGTTAAGTTGTAATATAAAAATTATTGCTTTTATCATAGAAAAGCATGTCGTATTTGTTATAAATGCAGAAAATTAAACAATTTTTATTATCATCCCTTTTCCATTTACAGTAAATATGCAGGATAAGACAAAGACCGATAAAGTGATGTACATTCCCAATTATGAGATACAAAATTAACTCTTCTGAAACTACAATTAGTAGATGAAACGTTGGGACAGTCAACTTATTGAAACCAAACAAAATTTAATATAAGACCCCAAAGTTTTTAAGCCAACGAATAAGAAAACGTTAATATAAAACTTTAGGGACTGGTGTAATAGACAGCCCAAAGCCCCCTCCCTCACTGGTAAAGATGTAAATATAAATAGAAGAAATTGATATTAGAAATATACTTTAATTAACCTTACAATTAAAGCATGCCCCTCGAGGTATAGACATAGATAGATAGGTAGACTTTGGTTGAAGATGGATAGATGGATATTACTACTGGTGGTATATCTATTTCATAAATGTTTACAATCTATTCATTTTCATATTTGTATATTATAATATTAAACAAACATCCTATACAAATGAGTGCTTCTACAAACTAGCTAAACATTTTTAAAAGCGAAGCTTTTCTATAATTAGGGTCGGTCCGTCCGTTCATACGTCCGAGACGGATAGCTTTTTCGATAATTTAGGCATGTTAGAATTGTCCTATCGATTTCAAACTTTGCATGGTGATCCCTGTAGTACTTAGGTACAAGCGTAGAAAGCGTAGCAACTCTATAATCGTTACCAAAATGTCCGTACGTCCATTTTAAACATGTTAATTTTTTCACTTTTTTAAAAACAATTTTTTATGTGATCTAATTATCCGAATGATCTGATTTTTGGTATACTGATTCCTAGGACAACAAAGTACAATATTAAAAGCAAGGCAACTCTATAATCAAGTCCTAAAACTGTAAGTATGTCCAGAAACATTATCCTGTATCAAGCAGTTTTTCAACAAATTTACTTACAATTTGTTTTGATTTTATACATTTATATTCTGATTATTCAGTTCTGACACTCTATAAGTTCGTTTGTCCTACCATTTCAGAGCTTCACTTTTATGGATGTTGTCATCCTTGTATAGACTTATTCTAATTTAAGATAAAAAAAAACTGTACATAAAATTGGCAAAAAAACTTCTCAATTGTTTATAAAATTAAGAGGAGATTTATTTTAATTTTTCGGCAAAATTGTTATTTTAAAGGTTTTTCAGAAACTCAAAGGACTTTATAAAAGGCAGATGTATTTCAATTTTGTGTGTGTGTATGTGTGTGTGTGTGTGTGTGTGTTTGTATAGCCATTGTTTGTAGTATAAGAGATGTTTTGTCATATTGGGGGTGGGAAAATAAGGGTTTACCCCCCCCCCTAAATTAAAATCAATTTGTTTATATTACTAAGTAAATATGGGTTATTGGCATAATATTAAGTCAATTAAATTTTAGTATTCCAATATCATTGGGCGTTAAAATCCATGTTTTATCGCATTATGATTTAGTGCTGTTATTAAATCAACATAAGCCTGTAGTTAGACCATAAATAGATTACATGGATCTAAAGGGATAAGGCAATGGCCGTTAAAATTGATGTTCATCCCCAGTGATGATACATAAAATTACCCATTCTGTTAATTACGTGTTTGAAACGTTTAGAAACTTTATGAACCAACCAATCAAAATTAAAAAAATACCCCAAAGTGATTAAGCCAACGAATAAGAAAACGTTATAATAAAACTTTGGGGACTAGTGTAATAAAGAGCTCAATGTCCCCTTCCTCCTTGATAATCAAATAAGCTCAAAAAGCCAATTTTATGTCAGTTTTGACCATAATAATTTATATTTTGTTCAACAAGATGAAATTATCAAAACAGTTATCTAATCTAAAAATAATCATAATTATTAATTATTCAAACATTTTTTGGAATATGTTTATTCTATAAATTTTAATAAAATGTTAATTTAGTTGATGCTTCGATACAATTAGGTAATTTATTTTTAATAATATTTGTACGGCTGGCCAAAATTTAACATCAGGAGTGAAACGGAGATTTTTAGAGTTTAATATCTAGGATTTAAAATTATGCTTTCATTTTCTGAAATCTTTTTTCATAGAAAACAAAATACATAAAGAAATTGATATCTCATATTACTAATATTATGGCATTAAAACTATACATATATACCTAATATGATAGTTAAATCAAAATACAAAAATTTTGTGATATCTCAATATTATATCAATTGTAAAAATATCTCAATGATACACACACTCACACTCATACACACACACACGCACACAACACACACATATACACAAAGATACAAACACACACATACACACACACGCACGCACGAAGCAGAAATATCGTGGAAACAATTAAAATCCGATTCTAGCAGGAAAGGTACACAAAAATATCACGAATATTCGGGATGAGACAATTTGACAAACAATATGAAAAGGTAGTTTGCTTTGGTTGGTTCAAGGTGTTTTAATTCTCTATGGAAAATAGCACAAAACATGCCAAAGGTCATTTCATAAACCTTCCAAACTCCAAGATATATTAATCAAGTCATTTTTGGGATTTTGGACATCCTTTAAAATCCTTTAAAGTTATCACTTTCATCCCTGTAGAAAAATATGTTATTGGAAAAATGATTATAGTAGTACAAGGGGGATGAACAAGTCCGTTATAGAATCGTAGGAGGAAAAAAATGTATAAAAATCATAAAAATACCATTTGAAAGTGTATTTTAGATACTCAAACACTACATTTTTTTATTTAAAAGTATTATTAAATATTTTGAAAGATTTTTATAATTGATTAAAATGTATTTTATACAACCTCTCACAAATTCTACTTTTTCTGTACTCAAATAAGATATTTACTGTCATATAATAAGTCAAAAAAGTAATAAAATCAGTCATATTGTGATATTTTTCCTTTAATTGGTCATATTCCTACTTTTGTATTAAAACGCAAAAAGTCAATTAGTTCAGATATATATACATATAAAAATCTCATAAAAACCTATAAAAAATATATTTTCTATTATCTTTTATTTGTTTTTTTTATCCTTATCTCAAGACATACTAACAAAAGCATCCTCCAAATACTTTATATGAGCAAAAAGTTTGGAAACAGAAAAATGCACAACACAAAAATATTGAAAGTGCATTGCTATCAGAAAAACAATGGAATTGTAAATCTGCTGTAAAAATGCTTGACCTTTTAGGTGGAAAAAGGTTATGCTTTCAATAATTAATGATAAAATAAAACGTATTATAGCAATCTGTGTTCAATCAAAACCATTTTGTTAACACTTCTACTGGTTTTATATCAAATTTATTACACCTAATTACTACTAGAACCATATATCTACAAGTTAAAGCATTTTAACAATGACATTATGATTTTAGTCATATGTTGAAATAATAATATAAATAAATTTTTAAGGATCATATAATTTTTGTTAAACTTTTTAAAAGCTTTTTTAATTCCTTTATTTCTTGAAATACACACACACACAAACACACACACAAACACACACACACACACACACACACACACACACACACACATGTGTACATGGTTCAAGTCTCAGCATTGATCATCATTATCTCTTTTTATTCACTGAATTATAAATTCTACAAGTTTTCAAACAAAACAGCCAAAAAATCCAGGAAAAAAATAATTAAAATCTGCAAACAATTGACGAAAATTCACTGAATCAAGTACAAAATTAACATATTATGAATTGAATTTATGATTTGATATTGATTTAACCTTAAAAAGCATCAATTTTTACACTTTTAACGATTTTGTAGAAGCACTTTATAAAATTTTTGGTATCCTGCTATCTTGTATAATGTATCATAACTTGTACAAAACCAAAAATAAAAAAAGCAGTACCATGCCTTTAAAAAGAAAAAAATAATGTTAAATTTTTCCTTAAATATATTTTTATTGGATGAAATCATTGATGTGCCAAAATTTTCTAATAAACATTATCTATGAATCAAAGTTTTCTTGAAAACTGGCAGAAAATTGAATAATTTAATAATTTAACATAACATGTTAGATTGATAATTTATTTTGACCACAATAATGTATCTTTCAAGAAGTGTATCAAAACAAATCCCCCCATAAAATTACAATTCAACCCCCCAATTTCAAATTTTATACTTGACCAATTCCCCACTTAAAATGAACCCCCTAAAATCCAATACTACTATTGCGTAGCTTGTATAAGACTTGCCCCTGGGCACTAACTCTAGACCCAATTAGGTGGTTTGGTCAAAATCTCCCTTGTTTATCAAATTTTCTTAGGTATTGCCCGCAGGGCTATTAGCAATCCAGTGCATCTATACAATGTAATTTTATACAGGGTGGGTTTTTTTACAAAAAAAAATTTAAAACTTTTTTGGGGGAGTTTGAAAATAGTTCAATATGATTATGAAGAAAAATATATCTTAAAATGAAGACGAAGAAAGTCCCTCAATGACGTCATAAAAATGAGGGATGAGGAGAGGAGGAGTAGGAAAGAAAACCGCTAAAAAAGAGATGGACAATCCCTCGTTTTTATAACGTAACATGCTGATTTTTTGAGGGACTTTCTTCGTCTTCTCTAAAAATTCAACATTACAAATATCCGGGACACCCTGTAAATTATGTTAGGGGGTTACAAGCCCCAAAACCCTCCAACCACAAACTTAATAACATGCATTATATTTTGAGGGAGGGTTTCGGGGGGGGGGGGGGATTTGATGCTATTGCTTTAATTATGAAAAACAATGAAAATAATAATATAATATCCCCCATATATAAAGGGGGGTTATTGAAGTAATAAAGGGTTATATAGACCAAATTTTAGACAAAGCATAAAAAACAAATGGGGTAATTTTGAGACGGGGGGCTTTTGGGTGGAGTGGGGGGGGGATATTTGGTTGAAAATAACAAAATTATAGGTAAAATATGAGTATATAAGCCCCAAGGCTTTTAGTAAAAAATTGAGCTCCATACTTTAAAAAAGCGAATTGGTATTAAGAAAAAGAGTGAATATAATAGGAATTGTAATTATATGTCTTCAGCTTGAATAAAGCCAGAAAAAAAGTTCCCAAATTTTGTGAATATTTTGGTAAATCTCACACCATGAATTATACATAATTACACACATGTCGACATAGAAAACTTTAATTTCTCATTTTCTTTTGTTTTTACAAAAGCTACACAAAATTGTGTGTGTGTGGTTATTTTTGTGTGTGTTAGATTACAAGATAAGTTACAACATATGTTTAGCCCACCCTCTTACTATATCCCCCATCCCCCTCATTTTTAAAACAGCTGAAATATGGTTTGGTGCGGCGTGCAGCACCATGTCAAAATGCGCGTAAAATTGCCGCCAAGCTCTGTTTTTGTTATGCGCGCAAGAAGCGACTGAAAAAAAACTTTAATATTCTTTGCCTCGTCTTAATGGAGTTATTTTGAATGATAAATATAGGTTTATGTAAATGACTAAATAGCCTTTAGCATATTTTAGGTGTAAAAAATTCAAACAATAAACACTTTTGCGTTTAAAGCAAATTTTTTTTATAGAAATTGTTAACTTATTTTTAATCTAAAATAAAACCAGCTTAACTACTATTTTAAAAAATAAAATTTTAAGTCAGATGTTTAGAATAAAGGTAAAATAAGGAGAGGAAAAGGACTTTCAATAAAAAAATGATTTGCATTAAAATTTAATAAGAAAACAAAATATATTTTTTTTTGTAAAATTTTTGTTTAATATTTTTACATAAGGAATTTTTACAACTATTCTAGTACTACTTCTTGTTGTTCGCCCCTCGCCTCTGGGAGAGGAAGACGAAGAAAGTACCTCAAAAATCAGCATGTTACGTCATAAATACGAGGGATTATCCATCTCTTTTTTAGAGGTTTTCTTTTCCACTCCTCCTCTCCTCGTCCCTCATTTTTATGACGTCAATGAGGGACTTTCTTCGTCTTTCTTCAGACAAAAAAACTTATTATTTTTAATCATAGGATAGGTTTGATTTTTAGCATAATTTTCAATTTCTTCGAAGAAGACAAACAATAGATTTTTATCTATAGGCAGAAACAATGGTCCACACGTAGATCAAAATCCAGGAAAAACAGGTTTTATACACAAAGGGATAAGGATATAAAACTCAAAGAAAAATTAGTATTAATTGCTTTAATAATATGCTATTTATAGTGCCTATAAAGATGCTGTCCTACCATTAGCCAATCAAAATGTATACAGGTCTGCCATTGGTAATTTAGTCTGTTTATTGGCCTATAATTGGTCATTTGTATTGTATGACGTAATTTTTTAAAAAGCAGTATGATAAGCTTCTCTTAAATCCACAAAAAAGGAAGGCAGAATAGTTCTTTTATTATGTTAAACATTCCTTTTCCTAAGTTTTATAATGGTAGTATACAATACTAATATGTACAAGGATATCATTATCCATAAGTAGCAAAGAAAAAAGGGACGCTTTTTATATGCATATTAAAAATTACGTCATATAAATGACCATTGATACGCCAATACACAGACTAAATTACCAATGGCAGGCCAGTATAAATTTTAATTGACCAATAGTGGGCTAGTATGACGTCATTTTTTACATGAACTAAAAAAAGCTTCAACAAAAAAGGTTTTCATATTACTTTTTAAAAAACTAGCGACTACGCCCCTAGCCTCTAGGGTCCTTTAGGGCGTAGGGGGTCGAATGATTCCTGTCCCATATTTTTAATTTTGAATTTTAAAAAAAAAATAGGGAGGGAGGAGTTTATTTTTTTATAGGGGCGATTTCTCTTTAGAGTTAGGTGGTTTCCTCCCGAAAAATAGTTAAAAACCTTCCCTGGACCTATAAGCAGCTTCACTGTAAATACTAACCATATCTATTTAGCGGTTAGTGAGATCCTTCGCTACAGACAAAAAAAAGCTTACTACTTTATATAATAGAATAGGAAAGGGGTACTTCAAACATCTTTTTAATGCAAAATTAAAAGATTTAATTAAAAAAGTAGTCATGAGGACATACACAATACAATAAGAGTGAGTTATAGAGTAGGTATACCAAACCAGACTATTGGTAGGCAAACCAGGGATCTAAAGGGATAAGACAATGACCGATAAATTGATGTACATCCCCAATGATGATACACAAAATTACCCATTCCTTAGATTACAATAAAAGGCCGAAACGTTTGGACACTCAACTTAATGAACAAACTAATCAAAATTCATTGAAGGTCCTTAAAGTTGTTAAGCCAACGAATGATAAAACTTTGGGGACTAGTGTAAAAAAAACCAGCCCAATGTCCCCTCCCTTCCTGTAGACAATCACATATGTGTTTGTTTGAATGAAAACCAAAAATGGAGGGTTGGGGGGGAGAGGGGAGGATGGGCAATGTTACGCGAATACAATAGCACAAAGATGGTAGATAAATAAATATATACACAAAAAGGATAAGTATACTGAAAAACAATTGAAAAAAAGACATATAGACATCTTTACACTTAAATGCAGAAAAAACAATACAGTTTGTCTAAATAATAGTCATTTTTTACTAGCTAAAAAATTAGATGCAATCAGATTAGCCCGTAAAAATCCTTATTTTTATTTGATTTATATTAATTTATTTAGTTTACCCATCCCTGTCCACGGCTAGAAGATGTTTATCTTTGTGGAATCCGTTGCTCACTGCAACGTCAATGTCACAGGACATTCATATCAAGGTAGACTATTCCCTGCTAGACTTTTATGCTGGCATTATATCAACAAATAAAATGTATAATTATATACTTTAGCGATTCAACTACTTTAACACAAATTTAAACTAATTATAACTATAACTATCCTTATACTAAAGTAACAGGATGTCTGTTTGTACCGAAGGATCTCGCTAACCGCTGAACCGATAGGGTTCTCTTTTACAGGGTAGATTCTCATAGGTCCCGGGGAGGTTTATACTATAACCACCCTTCGAAAAGAAATCACAAAAAAATAAAAAAAAAATTACGTTTCTCCATTTAACAAAGAGAGTTCAACGAAACATAAACGTCAAACGCACCATAGACATATTTAAATATAAAAAAACACATTTAAAGTGCCACTAGAGGCCTCTAGGGGCGTAGCCGCTAGTCTATTATAAAGTAGAAAGGTATTATGTTTGTCAGTAAAGATCTCACACTCACACCGATCGTATTCAAATTTTTAAGGTAGCTTCATTTTTATCCAATTGTACGATTTTAAACAATTCTATTTTAAATTTAAGTCTTGGGATATTTTTCAGCTAGCGGCATAATCGCTAGTATTAAAAGCTGCAACCATCCATATAGATATTAAGTCTTTATAAATAAACGTTTGTAAACTTTTTTTGATAGACATGGCAATGAAAAGAAATTCTTTAAGAATTTTAGGATTCTCCTTCTTTATCATTTTATCAATCTTTATTTGTCAACTTTGAGGACCTTTCCCTTAGATATTAAACCAATAATTTTATATTTTAAATAACGCTATTTATATGATAATTCTAAGCCTGAAGTTTCATGTTTTTTTAAGCACTGGAATTACAAATTGTCCAAAAAATCAGCCATGTGACGTCATAAAAATGATGGATGAGAGGAGAAGAGGGAAAGAAAACCCATAAAAAAGAGATGAATAATCCCTCATTTTTATGACGTCACATGGCTGATGTTTTGAGACACTTTGAACGAAGTCCCGGGCCAACAAAACTAGTATAAATATTATAACTTTTATTTATAATTCGAGGAAAATTAGCTAAAATTCAGTATTGCTAATCAAGCGAATATTAAATGGTTTCCAAGCCATACTGGAAATAGAAAATCTTACCTGGTTTTGGAACATTTCTCTTGACCTGCATCCACTTGTATGTGGGCACAGCCTGCTGCGCCTTGGCGGGGTAATCCCCGTAGCCGGACAGATCGTGCGGGGACCTCAGCTTGCTGAAGTGGTGCGGGTACAGCCCGTACTGGCTCCCGTACGACATGCCGTCCAGGTAGGGGTTGAAGGAACCGGTTTGAGAGGTCAGGCCGCTCTCGCCGTGGTGCGCCATCTCGCCTGAAGTAAAGATAGAGTTATTTTTTTCTAGAAATATAAATGGATATAGAATACGTGGATATTGGCAGAAATTCTCGCATATCCTGATAAAATATTTCTCCCAACTGGCTATTATAACAATAACCCTCCCCTCCCCTGACCATGGAAGATCTTATTGACCAATATATGAGAACTATATTAGCAACCTAAATTGATGACAAAATATCCACTTATTATTTATCCATTGATAAAATATTATAATATAATTTTGTACAAGGAATTTTAAATAAAATTTTCAAATTTATTCAAGATCGACAGAAGACTATTTAGATAGTCAGATAGATAGATAGACATACAAGCTAATAGATAGATAGATAAAAGAAAATTTTCTTGTATTCCAAGCATATTAAGTTGACCATTACAAACCATAGAAATGTAATTAAGCAACCAACATTATACCCCCCCAATAAAACCCCCTTATAACCCCCCTAAGCACCCCCCTTCCTCTCCTAAGTATGAAATTTAAGGGGGGTTATCATAGGAATTAAGATTCTAAAAAGTTGTTTCTTGGTACATTTTATTATAAAAACAAATAAAATTATTAAATTTTCCAAGTTTCTTTAATTTTAAATTCTCTGTTATAATCCCAAAATTTGTAAAATTTCTAAAGCCCATAATTTTTTAAAAGGGTATTTAATTTGTGTCTATTTTCCGTGGTGATTAAAAATATTTGTTGGCGTGGTATGAAATTGAATTGAAGTTAATGTGACCACTGATTATGTAAATATCAACAATATTTTCAGACAGGGAGGGAGGGAGGGGACATTGGGCTGTTTATTACGCCAGTCCCCAAATTTTATAATTACGTTTTCTTACTTGTTGGCTTGTCAACTTTGGGGACTTTTGTTGAATTTTGATTGGTTGGTTCTTTGAGTTAAGTTTCAAAACGCTCAACCACTAACTGTAATTTACAGAAGGGGATAATTTTTGTCTCATCATTTGGGATGTACATCAATTTATCGGCCATTGTCATATCCCTTTAGATCCCTGATTTTGGGCGACACTCATATTGAGAAAATAAAAATACTACAAAAACATCTTATTTAGATATTCTTATAATAGCTATAGATTAATGTATAGTAGCTGCAGCACTTATGCAACACTTTGTTCAGCTACAATGTATGTATTAAGGGTTAATATTGGTTTTAATATCTACATAAGTTGGCTTTGCACTATATTTATGTATTGGAAAACCATTAAGTTATAAATTAACACATTGCTTTATAAAAATTGAATCTTTTCACTTAAATTATTGTATTATCCTTATTTTTCTCTCTTATAAATATCTTTCCCCCTTTTTGTTCCATGATTTTAAATCTTTGAATTCTTTCCTTTTAGGGGGGGGGGATGGGGTGGTTAAGTGGTGTTATGGGGGTGTAATGTACACCCCTCCCCCTCCCTCCCTCCTTTCTATTTTGGTGACACGGTGATTGGTTTCTAATTGTGTAGAACTCATTACAGCCGCGATGATGGATCAGCCAGGTAATTAACTCCGCATTTTGCGGCCACAGTCCACTCACGGACAGGCATAGGGCACCTGTAGATAAATCATTTCTTCTCCCAACTCTCAAGTTAAAAATAATAGGTGCCTTTAATTTACTATGATATGTATCAAATCAAATAATTTTTCTCAAAATTTTTTTTGGCATAGGAAAAGTATAAGGCCAAATATTTTTTTTTATTACAGTGACAAAACTCTGTCTGTAAATTTCATCTATAAAATTAATCTACAAGCCACTCCCCCTTTTAAAACTCCTTAATTTTATATTCTATTAAGCTACCCCCCCCCCCTCCCCCATTGATTTGGTTATTTTTCTGTCAACTGTCCAAAAATTGGTTCTGACTTCCTATTTGTTGGTAAAATGACCCCCTGTCCCACCCCTCCTGCCCCCATATTATGGTTTCATGCATGCATAATATATATGTAAACCACAGTAAAGGCCCCCCCTTTCATTGGATTATATGCATATAAAGTAGCCGCCCCCATCCCCCCTTTATAGAATAATTGCCCCCCTTTTCTTTTCCTGTAATTTTAAAGGTGGTGATACGAAATTATTGTTTTTAAAAAATTTTATAATGCCTAATAAAAGAAGAAAAGAAAATTATTCTATTTAAACTTTACCTATAAAACAATGAACAATAAATTGATGTACATCCCAAATGATGATAAACAAAATTATCAATAAAAGTTTTTGAAGCGACGAATTTAGAAAACTTTGTTATCATTTTGATTTAAAGTCCAATTTACTCTTCCTCACCTAAAACCAAAGAACAATTTTTGTTCAATTGAATTTCGACTATGGATGTATAAAATTGGCAAAAATATGAATATCGTAGCCCATCCAATTTTGCTATTTACTTCCTTTGCAAAGACGACAAGATGTGTGAGAGTTTGGCCACGGTGACGAGTTTTCAAAGGCTTTAGCGGTAAGTAATTAACAATCAACTAGGTACAGGAAACTTAGGTTTTAATTTGTTCATGCAAAATTTACATTTATACCCCTTTATGTCGCATATAATCAACACACTGATTAGGGTAATTACGATTTAATAAGGTGGCTTCATTAGGTATAAGTTTTCTTTAAAATGTTTGAAAAATTTAAACAATTATATTCAAAAAATTTAACCCTTTTCTTATATTCTATAATCAATTTTAACTTGTTTGTTTAAATCTTTTTCTATTATATTTTAATTTATTTTTGAAGTCCTTGTTTCATTGAATGTGGAGAAATTTTCTAACATTTATAAGTTATAAATTTAATTTTTTGTTTTCTTTTAAAAACAAGAAATTAAGCTAATAAGTTAAAGTATGGAATAATTATAATGGGAAATAAAAATTTTAGAAATCTAGTAAAATAATAATTATTTCTTTCATCGTATTATAAACAGCTTTCCGCGGATATAGAATGTACAATTATGAGATTAAAACCAGTTTTTAGCCCTGAGGTGCCAAGGCACGGGCAAAAAAAGTGTTTTTAATCTTATGATTGTACATTTTTATATTCGTAGAAAGCTGGATATAATACGATGCTAGACATAGTTTTTTCGCATAGATGAGAACCGGTTCCTATCCACCGGATTCGAATGAATACGAGAAAATAATAATTTATACTTATTTCCAATTTTTTTGGCCCCAAAAAGCCCGAGCCAATAAAACATATTTTAATATTCGTAGAAAATTTTCAATATTACGACACGATACATGATTTTTCAGAAAGGTTCAGAACCGGTTAGTCGGTTTCCAAGCCATACTGGAAAAATAATTATTAAATTATTCAAATTTATCAGCCACAATAACTTCCTATAAATTACAATATAGTCGAATTTAACTTTAAAATTAGATTTCGTCAAATTGCTTTGACAAGGAAGACTAAATCCTACCGTAATGATGAGCGTAGCTGGCTTGAACAAGACTGGCATGTTGTGCTGCACTGTAGCCATGGTGGTGTGGATAACCAGAGGGATAACCCTGACAGATCATAAGTTAATTTCACAACTTTCACAAGTTTTTTTTCTCCATAAAATATTTGAATAGACTTTTTGATAATTTTTGCTAGAAAAAAAATAAGACAATATATGTAGTCTTATTCACGTTGATTTAAACTATAATGCAATAAATAAAAATCAAATTTTATTGAAATAAGTATGTTTTATAAATTTTTTTGCAGTTTGAAATTTAAAAAAATACTAAATATTTACCTAAACTATAAAAATCGTTTTCTCCATTTTTCTGACATTTCAAATGTACTTAAGTAAATTATCAGACCTTCTAATCTTAGAACATAGTACGCAAAAAGATTTTACTCAAATTAAAAATATTCTACTGTATTTTGATTTTATTGGATACAAATTTGAAGAAGATGTTTGCTTTGACCGCTAAGTTGTGAAATTATTCCTTAATATCAGCTGATCCATCCAGGTTAGCATACTGTAGGCTTGTCTCTCCTGATAATAAACCAGGCTGACCTGCACGCGAGGAACATTTTCATTATTAGGGTTTTCAAAAGATTTAAGTAAATGAATAGGGGGGACATGAACCACATGGCGGGGACCCTGTCACGATTTTGTATTGGGTCTTTGAAATCAACTAATAGCATTGGAAATATAAGCACCTACAAATGAACAGAAAGCAATTTGCTAGCAGACGAAAAGGGTCTCCAACACCTTAGACTAGTAAATTTTCTGGATTATGCATCTATACTTATACATTTAGTAGTAAAGCTATAAGGTTAAGGCAGCTGAGTCATTTAAAAATCAAATATCTCATTTTAAAAAAAAACTTAAAAGACTATGAAAATTTTATATTGAGTAAGGTTTATTATTGGCCTATCTTTGAATTTATATACAATTTTCTTTTCATTTGTAAAACAAAAAACGCGTAATTAGTATATCATTTCATCTTTAAATGAACTAATTGTAATTTGAAGTAACATCAAAATTGCGTAAAAGCCTTAAAAGGAATCTTATTAAACCAACTCTTATTAAGATTTAACTTTGCACTACTAGATTCTAACTACAAGTTAAAATTGAATTTTTCCCATTTTTTTAAACCTAAAGCTAAGAAATCAATATGCTTTGAATTTTATAAAAGTTTAAATATTTTCATCAGCCAATTCTTTCAAAGGACCTTTTTTTTGTCAACCCAGGGCTTGAAAATGGTTCCTGTGGGTGAATGTGAAGGGTTAGGTTCATATTTAGTTTCAGGTTGACTTGTAACAATGGGACCCCCGCTGCCCGTCCGCAAGCTGTCCCCGCCGGTCACGCCGGGATACCCGTTGCCCGAGCCGCCGCCAGGCGAGCCCGGATCACCGCCCCCGCTCGAGCCGGAGCCGTAAAAGGCGGATAGCTGCTCCGAAGAGGGATAGTGGGGAGAACCGCCGTACGCCGCCTCGGGCGGACAAATACCGAAAGCCGCCGCGTTTGTGTTCATTGTATAGACCGCCAGGTTGACGACTTAGTAAAATATATATTCAAACTTAACGTTAAGATACAACAAACGACGTTGTATCTAAGTTTACTCCACGTTATATTGGCCTTTTTATATCACAGTTTAACGTTTTACCGATGCGGCGTGTTTCGGCGGGTTGTTATTACACCGCCGAAAGCAGAATTATCGATGTATCGTCACTTAAATCACTTGATAATTATAATTCATCCAATTTGGGCCAAGATCAAATTAAATTGGTTTTTAATTGGCTGCTAAAACAATTCATTTTTAAAGCATTTTATCATTTTGGCACAACTGCCGGCTAAATATGCTTCTTAAAAAAATCACTTTTTGTGTAAAATTGCAGAAAAATTCACTAAGCCATTAAGATAATGCGAAAAAGCGCATTTATGGTAGAAAAAAATATAGCAAATGGCTCAGAATTTGAATATCAGTGTCTCTAGGTTGTATTCTGTGCTGTATCCTCTAGCAAACTGTAATCTACACCCTTCTCCTTCCCCAACAATCCTCAAATCTGCTCTCACTCCTTCCCCTTTTCTCACTTCTCAACCTCCTACACCGCCGCTACTAAGATCCAAAGTGCCGCCAAATTTTCCTGCCCCCATTCCCTTCTCTTGCTTCCCCCTGACTCTCGGCTACCACTCTGCCTGACAGTTGCCGCCAAATTTAGGTCACGTGACCCCGGCTTCCACCAATCCGTGCACAGCGGAAGCAGAATTTAACCCATGATAAATTCTGGCTCAATTTTTTGTTTCACTAAAAAAAGTTTCAAATTTTAACCAACATTTTTGTCGAATACAAATAATTTGCTCTTTTGCCGTAGAGAACTTTTCTTTTTGACATTATTCTTTAGGTTTAATTTTAGAGAGAAATTCGCCATTTATACTAAAATTTATGGGGAAATTTTGGGATTTGAAGCAAAGTTTTACTTTTTTAAAGACTTGAGGGTGGGTGGGATATTTATTAACCCTTTGGTAGGAATTTTTTTACTTCGTTCATTTATAAGCAATGGTTTAGATCTAACTTGTCACTTAATTTGAAATGAAACCCTCCCGTCTGCAGAGGGTTAAACACTCAGCCACCCGCAAGGGATCGATAACAGCCCGCGATAACATTAGAATAAAATTTTTACAACAACTATAACATATTCTAGACAGAGAAAAGTATTATGAATAATAAAATAAAAATGCATCTAAAAATGTGACATACGACAGAAAAAAAACTAAGCAATAAAGCTACATAGATTATTAACTTTTCTTTAGGTTTGAAGCTCGTAGAAGTCATGCTAAATCCAATACGTTGTGATATGCATTTCTAGGAATTATATATTCAAATACATCATTGATGTCAACCCATTCTATTAATTTCCCCCTCCTCAATGCACCCCCTTTCATTAATTCATTCATTCCACGAGGGGGAGTACACCACCACCCCCCACCACCCCAAGTTAGGTATTGTTAAAGTGGTTACCTCTCAATTTTGATTTTTATCAAATTGAACAGCGAAGCTTTTCTGTCATTAGACAATTTGTATCAGATTTTTTATCTATATTTCGAGATTGTCATTTAGTTTCTAGGATTTAATATTATCAATGATCATTCCTATGACGATATGGTTTTTTTTACAAGCAAGACAACTTGAAAAAATAAACTTTTTAAGGTTTTAATAAAAGAAACTTTTGATTTTATACATTGATCTGAATTGATATATTATTGCTTGGATGTTGCACCAGATTTTCGCGTACTTCAAATTGATACCCGCAGCTGTCTAAAATTATGATACCCCCCATCCCTATCCCCTTTACCCCATCTCCTCCCATCCTACTGGATGAACGAACTGA
The DNA here is from genome assembly GCF_053477335.1 of Acartia tonsa. Classification (NCBI taxonomy): domain Eukaryota; kingdom Metazoa; phylum Arthropoda; class Copepoda; order Calanoida; family Acartiidae; genus Acartia; species Acartia tonsa. The sequence continues at coordinate 5,937,494 of NC_137267.1, read as the reverse complement.
CCAAAAATGAGGTCCATATAAGCATGCTAAATTGACGACAAATTTTCCCAATTGGTTTTGTGGATGTTATCATCCTTGTTTACCCATTTATATGATGAATATCTAATAATAAATGATGATCAATTAAATCTGTCATTTCATTTATAATTGTTCTCTTGTAATTTTAAATAACTTTATTTTGAAATTTAAGAATGTTTCCTGGGCTATTTTTTAGCGAGAAAAGAGGGCGTTGACACACCCTTAACCCCCTTAAGAGTAAACCTAGAATAAGTACAAGACTAATATAAAACATACCTAAAAAAATCTAAAAGGTCTTCAACGAAAAACGATAAAAGTAAATAGCTAAAGTGAAATTTTATTTTTTTAAATTCTATCTCATTTAAACCAAACTAAGTCTTTTCAAATTTATTTTTCAAACAGCTAAAATTATTATACAAAGTAATTTATTTGTACATTAAGGTCTTGAAAACCTCTTAACCGATTTAGTTCTCATATAGGGAATGGGGTGGTTTCAGGCTATAAATCTGCCTACCCCCCTCACCCTTTCCATAAGAAAGTCACTAAATGCTAAATGCGCAGCCGAAAATATACACACGATGTAAAATGTACAACCGTCTACCTTTAAAATTAATTAATTTAAGTGCATTTAAAATTCTAAGTAATCTAGTTGTGTGTTTTTTTCTTAATTAAAGTTTACAATTTTGCAATTGGCAGATTTTTTGGCATTATCCTCCAAATTGCCAGTTAAGCAAACACAGACTTTTATCTCCTCCCCAATTTTATTTGAAATATTTTTTTAAAGTCATATTTTCATTATTTAGTTAGGTTATGTTAAGTAAAGGTTAAAGAAAGTCTGTAGTGTTTCTGATATCCAAATGGGGTGGTTGAAATACTAGCAAATCTTATGTGACTGCGCCCCAAGCCATGGGATTTGACAATACGTTTTTCTCATGAAAAGTTGAAGCTTTCTTTAGACGAAAAACGAAATGACAAACTAATGTTTGTCGAGTAGCGTCGCTTGTATCATTGACAAGAATTTGTACCTGGAGGTAAATTTTGGATTTTGAAAATATTCGTAGACTAGATGTTAATTTTTTTGCAGATTAAATCCACAAAGAATCAAAATTGCTTATGACCAATACAAAGCTCAGCAGTTAATTGACAGATAAACATGCATCCAGCTACTTTCTGCAGTTGTACCTCAAAGTTGCCTGTTAGTTCGGTTGGTTATGACTGCATTGTGGAAAAAAATGACATTATTATTTTCAAGTTCACGTCTGAATATTGTTTCAAAACATAAACTAAAAATGAGTCTCATATCAGAAATATGTTGAAACTAGCTCAATTTTTATAATTTGATCTTTGACATGATTTTATTTTATAACTAGTTGATTCGCCCCTAGCCTCAAGGGAAGATTGGAGGAGGTCAAGAAAATAGTCTAAAACCCTCAATAAGTATTCCTTCCCCAAATGCTAAATTTCCTAACTAAATGCATATCATCCGCTCGTCAATGGGGGGTGATTGGTTCGAATCTTGGTTCACTTCGCGTCAAAACTAAATATGATATAAAGTGGTACATACTGCTGCTAAGTCAGATGCGCAACATTAATAGTAAGAGTAAAAGGAATACCCTGGCCCAAAACAGGTGCAACTCATTACCATGCACAGGTAAGACTTCCATACAAAGGTCGTCCAAAAATGGGGTTGGTTGTCTGTAATAAATGGGATATCATTGCTTTTCAACCGTCCCCAGAGGTATCAATCAGAGGTATGTGTATATTAAGTCTATGAAAGTTGGCCTAAGTTTTGTAAACCAAGAAATCATGAAATAAATAGATTAAGTGCACTACCAACTAAACTTTTAGTTTCAAGGGAAACTCGAAATCAATAAAATCAACAAGAAAATATAGCAGTATGTATTTTCTTCATAGAGAATTTTCAATTTTATTTTTACAAAATTTCCTATTTGTCCTTGGCTGGTTTTAACCTATTTTGCGACGAAGCCCAATCTATTCTACTTTTGATTCCTGTGAAGTCATAAAATTGAGGGAGATGAGAGAAGAAGTGGGAAAGAAAACCCCTAAAAAAGAGATGGATAATCCCTCATTTTTATGTCACAGGAGGGGAAGGGTTTGACTCAGGGTCCAGAGTGTAAGCCCTATTAAATCTTATCTTGAATGATGCATATCTGCAAAAAAAAAAAGGATGACAACATCCATAAAAGCGAAGCACTGAAACGGTAAGACGGTATAGTGTCAGAACTGAATAATCAGAATATAAATGTATAAGAGTCGAACCAAAATTGTAAGTGAATTTGTTGAAAAACTGCTTGATGCAGGATAATGTTTATGGACATATTTACATTTTTAGGACTTGATTATAGAGTTGCTTCGCTTATTACATTATACTTTGTTGTCCCAGGAATTAATATACCAAAAATCAGATCAATCGGATGATTAGATCACATGAAAATTTTTTTGTTAAAAAAGTAAAAAAATCGACATGTTTAAAATGGACTACGGACATTCTGGTAATGATTATAAATCGTACCTAACTACTAAAGGAATCACCATGCAAAGTTTGAAATCGATTTGACAATTCTAACATGCCTAAATTAACGAAAAAAGCTATCCGTTACGGACGGACCGACCCTAATCATAGAAAAGCTTCGCTTTTAAAAAACAATATAAAAAATCTGAGTGTCTTTTTATTCCAGCCTCTTTTAAGTTTTCCTTTAACTTCAAGTCTAATCTTTAAGTAGTCAATCCACAGGAATAATTGTTCCTTAAAATAAATGTACAACAAAGTTGTAAGTGTATAAGAAAAGCGCCATACAAATGATGTTAAAAATTGGAACTAGCTGCTTATTTTTGCATAAAGAGGAATAGATTGGTTCAAAAACAGGCATGTAAATTATTTAAGAATAGGGTGAAATGGAGGAAGTGTAAAAAATTCATAATAATTCAGAAGTCCCTCTAAAAGTCAGCATGTTACGTCTTAAAAACGAAGGATTATCCATCTCATTTTTATGGGTTTTCTTTTCCACTCCTCCATCCTCATCCCTCCTTTTTATGACGTCATTGAGGGACTTTTTTCGTCTCCTAATGTTAAGTTTAAGAGATAATAAAAAACAACCTTGCTACTAATAATGAATCTAAATTATTTGTAGGATGATTTATTTTTATTACAGAACATTAATCCCTCTCCTTAATCAATGCCCAATATCTCGCCCAAAAAGAGGAGCGGGGACTCCTAACTCGATGCAAAAAATAAATGCAGAAGAAAAATGCAGATTTTTTTTTGACATATTCATACTGAGAATTAGTTTTTTTTATCTATTTAAAATGTAAAAAAGTATATATAATGCATATAAGCACTAAAGCAGTTTGATTTATGTACTTTGGTGAGTAGAATTGAATTCAAGCACCTAATCTTTGGTTTAGTTCATGTTACTGTAAAATATCATTATCATAAAATACAATTTATAATTATTTGACATAATGACCAATGCAAACTTGATGCTTCGAGTAAAAAGAAATATTTTTCAATTCTCCAAAACCTTAAATCGTGTGTTTTAAATAAGTTATTCTTTAAGAACAAACTATACAAATAAATCTTATTCTCAGTGATTTTGAAAATTGCATTTTTTGTGACTGTATGTATTTTTGAACAATTTAAACCTTGAAAGGAAGTTATCCTAAAATACTGTAAAAAAAAATATAAAAAACATCTAATAAGTTTTATTAAGTCCATATTTAGAGGGGAAGTATCAAAAGAATATGAATAATTTTTTGAACAAAACTTCGATCATGTAAAATAAAGATTATGAACACAGAATATTTGTTGTTTTCGAGGGACACTTTTGAAATGTTTTATCAATCACTCTGTCTCTGTCATCTCAGTTTCAAGTGTTGAAAATTTGGGGACATTCCTTCAACTGGAAAGTGGACCATAAATAGTTTTAAGCTCATGCAGGGTGCTCTAAATTTATTTTCCAGAGTCCGTTCCCTTCCATCCTTGCACTTTTATTCTTTTTGCGAATTCTTTTTTGTTAGGCTATTTACATAAATATTAATTATTATGGGTTATGGGTGCCCCACTCATAAAGGGTAGGAATTTTTGCTAAAATTTGCTTTGTTAGTGGTTACCAGGTAAGGAGGGGACATTGGGCTGTTTATTACACTAGTCACCAAAGTTTTATAATAATGTATTCTTATTCATTGTCTCAGCAACTTTGAGGACTTTTTTGGTTCATTTAGCTGAGTGTCCAAACGTCTCAACGACTAATAGTATTCTACAGAAGGGATAATTTTGTGTATCTTCATAAAGGATGTACATCAATTTATCGGCCATTGTCTTAATAATGAAGATTCTTCAAAGCTAGTTCGAATCCTTTAAAATAAATCAAGCAATCAATGTTTAATAGCGCTTAGAATAAGCATATATTTGTTGAGAATTAAATCTTTAAAATTTTGGATTGCAAACTAGTATCCTGTAATTTTTATAGGGGGCTCCCTATAAATGTAAAATAATATTTATTAAAACGAAAAGTATTGTCCTTATAAATATCAATGAATATATGGAAGAAAGTTTGTATCTATCTGTAAAATATACTAGATGCTTCGCCTCTAGCCTGCAGGGGAGGGCTGAAGTGGTCAGGGAAGTAGCCTAAAACCCCACAAAGACATTTATATAGCTTACAAAAAATACAATCTATTCGGACTAGCAATTTCCTAGAACATTAGCTCCAGACAAAAACATGCTTTATATTATAGGAATGTATCGCAGTAAATTGATCTATCTATCTGAGATCTTATATCTATCTATCTATCTATCTATCCTGTATCTGTTGTATCTATAAGTTTAGATGAGAGAATAAGACTGCATTATTTGATAGATGGCCTGTCTTCAGAGACCCTTGCCCCCCCCCCCACCTCGCCCTATTGCTTATCCTTATCTTCCCTTGGCCCTGGCATTACCCCAATTCTTATATCAGAGAAATTGGCTATGCTTCCCCCTTCCCCCCAATCCTCCTTAATTTCTAATTTCCCCCAGGGTGAAAAAAGGAGAATATTAGGGTTAAATCTAAATAGAAGGGGGGGAGGGGCTAAAGGGGTTAGAATAACATATGGAATTTTTAAAAGAGTCGGAGGGGGTGGGGGAAGAGTTACTTGCAATATCCATGATTGTTTCTGTTTGTGCTGGGGGGGGGGGGGGGTTGAGGGGGCAATCCATCTTATTCTGAGTCTACATACAAAATGGGCTCTAAAGACATTTTATTTCAAATAATAACAGCATAAATTAGAGCTATTAAAAATCCAAATTTTTCTGTAAAGATTTTAATTAATTTTATGTTAGAATCCTGTAGTGTTTGTGTGTAGTGACCGACAATTTCAAGAATATTGAAACAAGTATCAGAAATTCATTAGAGTAAAACACTAGAGGGAGAAAGGGTTAAATAACTGTATCTCCCCATCGCAACCGTCTTGTGCAACCTTTCTATTGGGTCATTGAAAATCAACCAATGGTATCGCTTATATTAACACAGCCAAGTAGCAGAAAATAATTTAGAAGCAGACGAAAGAGGTCTTTTAAAAAGGAAGGGAGGTAGTTGTCTATAAATACATCTATACTACAGATCTGTTAGCAAATCAAAGGCAACGTTCTGATCAGCTATAATGTGATAAAGTGTTTGTTTAAATCATATTGGCAATACTTTATAGTAATCTTTGCTATTATCAACAAGCATTTAAAAGAAGAAAGTTTTAGGATATAGATAACTTTTGTTAAACCTGTCAATTTTTTGTGCTTTTAAAATAAAAATAAAAGACCAGAATCATATTCTGGTTAATAGTGTAGCTTGATATTAATTATTAAAAGTATCAAATTATATTTCAATAAAATTATACAAGGATCAACCATCGTAGAATTTAGAATTAGGAAAAAAACTCAAAGCCAAACCTTTGTAGAAAACCTTGAATCCAATTCTCTATAGAATAACGGAGAAAACAGAGAGAAAAACATAGTTGTTGTTCAGAGGGTGAGGGGGGGGGGTTGAATAGGCGATGAAGGGTTAAGAAAGCAAGAAGAAGGAACCGCTGGGGAAGATAAAGGGTTAATAACAGATGTATCAGATGGAGGTGGGGGGGGGGGGGGGTTCAATTAGAGGGGGAAATTCTTGAATAATGTATAGGACAGGACAGGGGGGTGATTGAGGGGGTTGTTGGTGGGGGGGGGGGGGGGGTTACATGACAATTACCTAAATTGCCAACATGAAAACATTATGTTTGTATGTTTATACATGTTTCTTATCTCATAAACATTAGCTTAGGATTATTCAAAGCGAAGCTTTCTTTCATTTTGGGTCTGTATGTCACTAGGTCAGGTAAAGCTGGTTCCTAAAGATTTTAAGGCAAGAAAATATTGTCTTATTGTTGCAGAACTTTGCATGAATGTTCATTTTGTTATTTCTGACATATGTGTTAATATAACCATACATGTCTATACCTTGCATATTTTTAAAGATTATTTTACTTAATTTAAAGTCAGATTTTTATGAAATATTTGGGGTTTATAGCTGTACTTTTGTTAAAATTGTCTTGAGAACCGCAATTTTGATTTTACATCCAACCAAAATAATCTTTTTTTTCACAAAAACAGTAATTTTTTATAAGAAAAAGAAGCACAAATCAATATTCAATAGTATCATATAAGCCATTTGACAATAAATAAGATTAATAAGTTAACATACGATTAATTATTTTTTCATACAAAAATAACATATTATCAAAATTTAAAACCAATCTTTTGTGTGTTTATTTTTGTAATATTTAATATATTTATAATTCTAAAATTAGGCCTCAAATCTACATTCGGATAAGGCTTGCAAACCGCAAAAAATAAAACAAGTACAATTATGCCCATAAATAACGCAGCAACAATATGATATGATATGATATTATTTTTTAGTGGTAAATTACAGATTAATTTCACAAAATAATTATATACATTTAAATTACATAAATTTTTATAGATATATTTATTTACATTTGTAAAATTAGGGTAACTGTACTACAGGGCCTTTAAAGTCAATCTTGACTGTCCTTCGGCCCAGTTATTTTTAAATTTTTACAAGTTTAACAAATGATATAAAATAATACTAGCTATTTACAGGGTATGGCATTAAAGTAGCTTACTGGTTGCGATATTTAAACTATATTTAGGTTTTTCCACAGGGATAACACTTTCTCTTCCTGCATTGAAATGTTTTGTACTTTGATATACTCTTATTTTTTACACACTTTTTAATAGCTTTGGATGAATTTAATGTCCTTAGCTCACCTGCCCAACTATTCAAAATTTTCTGGATTTTTACTGAAGGGAAAGTTCCATTGATTTTATATTTTGGCTTCTCTACTCTAAGACATTTTGATCAAGTATTTTGCAATGGTGTCAGAAAATTAAGCATACATTTGGGAAGTTTGTTTTCTAAATATTTAGAGACAAATTCAACAACATATCCCTTAGGTCGAAAATGTTAAGAATATCTAGTTTACCCATGAGGGGCTCGGCATGCACATTGTATTTAGCATTTAAAACATTTCTTACATTTCTTATATGATAGCTAATCATAAAATTAACAATGATGAAAACATCCATCAAACAGTGGAACAAACAAACTTAAACACTTAGATTTTTGAAACTAAATAAGCAGAATATTAATCTAAAGATTAAACAAAATTGTAAATAATTTTCAAAAAAAATATTGTAAATACGGGATTTTTTATAAGGCCATGCTTACATTTTTAGGACAGGGTTATAGAGATGCTTTGCTTATGATATTGTACCTTGTTGAAAATTAGTATGCTTTAAATGGACCTAAGGACTTTTTAAATCGTATCTATGTTACAGGAATCATCAAGCAAAGTATGAAATATATAGGACAATTCTAACATGCTGTAGAGCTAGCTGTAACGGTCGGACGAACCTACAGGCCCTATTTATTAAAAAGATTCTTTTTAAAAAATAACTATTCCTAAGTATTAAATATACGCGAAAAGTTTTGATATACAGCATTAAAAAGACAGTCATATGTAATTATAAAGCTTTTTTTACAGGCGGCTGGACTGCTATATATTTTCTAATACAGCCGCTATACAGCGGCGGTGGCTGCCCTACCCTGGTATTTGGAGCGTCTGATATAAAATTTAGTGGGAACTAATAATCACATAAAACCCAGGAGAATATACTATAAGATTATGAATCTAAGAATTATATGGCAATAATATAGAAGACAACCAGCCCTTTAACTGCACGTTCTTTGTCATGAAGATCTAAAGTGTTACGTGTGCAGGTTTATTTCCTCTTCTGGTAACAATTTTGGTATGCTAATTTGTTCCAATTTTAGTTTCTAAATGACAGATAAGTTAAAGGCAAAAAAAAACATGATCACGTGTTGCATTTGAATTGCTGTAAACTACAGGTATTGTAAATGAATCAGCACCTTTATGCAGATATTCCTTGACACAACATTTGTTTAACAGAGAAAATACTAATTTTGATAATTTCCTATATTTAGGGCACCAAATGTCGCCCCCTGTATGTACCCCCCCCTATACACCCCCTCCCCCCGTTATTATTAAAAGTAGACTCTTTTACTTAAATAGAATTTCTTTTTAAAATAGTTTTCTTGAATCTGTTACCAAAACTATTCTGATCTATGGTTTGATGGAAGAAGCATAGCAATCTAAAATGTTAGTATACTCGTTAGTCTGACATCCAACGTTGTATCAGTCACATGAGAGTTTAAATAAATAAATTTATCTTATTCTCTACTAGAGCGGCTAGTCTAGAAGTACGGTGGATGGGTTGTAAGTCAATTTCAATTTAAAAGAAAAAATACTTTCGAAGAGAAATATTTTTTTTGCAGGACCATGAAAATAGTTATAAAACTTCCCTGGTCCTATAAGAAGCTTCTCTATAAATGGAAACAAAATCGGTTCAGTGGTTTGTGAGATTCTTGCCATATAGACAATCTTAACCTTTATTATATTGAATTACAAACATTTTCAAAAAGATTCTGCATGTCCTTTGAAAATTTAGTTTATCGGCGGCTACAAAATATATACCCTCCTTTAAAAAATTCTGATGGAGGGGGGGGGGAGGGCGGGGTTGTATATAATTCTAGAGGGCATGGGACTCCCCAAATTTTGTGTATTTGGACCTGATATTTATTTTCCAATCACATTGCAGAGGTCTGTCATTTTCTCAAACACACACACACAAAAACACACCTTCACACCAAATAAAGGGTAAAGGAATATGTAACTTTACCTTCCATAAATAAAATTCATGCAGCTTTTAAGTTGATTTTTAGTCAATGTTTAATGTTGAGAAAATTGTAATTTTTCAGTTAATATAGCTTATGAAACTTTAATGAGATTTTTTTGTCAAGACATTTACGTCGAGAAAATAGACATAATCCTGACAATCTATACGAGGATTCCCTGAAACTGAAATTCGACCAATTTTTCTAAAACCTAGTTATATGTAGAAGTCTAAGGGTGGGGTTAAAGGGGTGTTTACCCCTCTCAATCTTTGAAACCGTTCATCGTACCCCACTCAAAATTTTTAAAAATCCAGTAAATTGCCCTCTTAAATCTTTAAAACCACTCATTTTACCCCCCTCAAAATAAAATGTTAGTATAATATCTTTATCCAAAATTAAAAACAGTTTTTTCCTTTCCTTTGCCTTTTTGATTGTAGAACAATCATCATTTAACCCCTGATGGTGATACCTCTAGGTTCAGCTAATCACAGGGCACCGCCTCTAAGGCCATCTTGGAGAATAGAGGTAAAATTTAAATCTTGGACAATAGAGTTAAATTTTAAAAAATCTAGAGTTGCAGCAATGGATTTATTATTACCTGGATCTTACACCAGCTTATCATGTACTCTAATAACGTGAAACTCGTAGTTAGCTAAAATAACGACTACCACTATCCCTTCTCTACCCAACCCCCTCATACTGGATGAACGTACTGATTAATAAATGAGTTCCATGTTAGTACTTATATTTTATATCCACTCTTGCAAAATTCTTTTCATTGTATTAAGAAAAATACAAAAATGATAACACATCTTTATAAAAAATTCCTTTCAAAATTTATTCAAACTACATATACTATTTATTTTTGTAGCCCCTGCAGAGACTTTAACCATACTGGGTTCTACTAATCCTTGTTATACCTTACATATCTTAAAAGTACCATAAATACATTTTTTAATCCACCCGGTCCCAAAAAAAACATTGTGTAGAATTTAACAGCTTTTCTCGTATTCATTCAATCCGGTGGATAGGAGCCGGTTCTCATCCATACGAAAAAACTATGTCTAGCACCGAATTATATCCAGCTTTCTACGGATATAGAATGTACAATCATAAGATTAAAACCAGTTTTTTTAGCCGTTGCCTTCGGCACCCCGGGGCTAAAAAAACTAGTTTTAATCTTATAATTGTACATTCTATATCCGCGGAAGCCGTTTATAATACGATGCGAGAAATAACTATTATCTATTATTAGGTTTAGCCGTTAGCCTCTAGAGATATCTCAATAGATTGGGTTGTTAACATTGATACCTATTTAAAGTTTCCCAGTAATTCAAAATTTCACTTTGTCATTTCTGATAAATTCTACTTTAGATACAAATTTGGAATCTAAAGGAATAAGACAATGGCCGATTACTTGATTTACATGCCCAATGATGATACATAAATTTACCCCTTCTGTAGATAACACTTAAAGGTTGAAACGTTTTGATACTTAACTTAATAAACAACCAATCAAAATTTAACAAAAGTCCCGAAAGTTAAGAATAATAAAACTATATTATAAAACTTTGGGGATAAGTATAATATCCAGTCTATTGTCCCTTCCCTCCCTGGATAAAACAGTATATGATTTTATTTTATTTTACTACAGGAATAAATTTTATTTATAGATACGCCCCACGAGGCCTCTAGTGGCACTTTAAATGTTTTTTATTTTATTTCAAACGATATTATACATGTTAACAGATTTTGTCAGATTATTTCTATATTGCGTTGAAGTCTCCAAAAATATTTTAATTCTCTAGGGAGGTTGTTGTTACCCTCCCCCAAAATAGTTATAAACCTTCCCGGAAACTATGAGAAGCTACCCTGTTAAGGAGAACCCGATCGGTTCAGCGGTTAGCGAGATCCTTCGGTACAGACAGACAGACATACAAACATCGTTCTACTTTGTATTATAGACTAGCGGCTTCGCCCCTAGCCTCTAGGGGCTTCGCCCTATATAGTTTTGGGAAGTCAACCCTCCTTAATAGAAATATTCAAAAAAATATTCTTTGTTTAATAACTCTGTGATAAAATTAAACCCAGGTTGTGCGCTTTATGCAGAAAAATTTTAATTTGTACAAATTAAACCCAGGTTGTTTGCCGTATACAAAAAAATTTCAATTCGTAAAAATTAGACCTAGGTTGTTCGCATACACAAAAATTAAAATTAAAAAAAATATATTTTGATTTTTTTTTTTTTTTTTGGGGGGGGGGGTATTCATGGGGGCTTCGCCCCATGTTGCAGTGGGGTTCCCCCACCCCAATTACTGGTTTTTGTTTAAAAAAATTTAAAAAAAAAAATTTTGGAAGTGGGGATTTTTTTATTTTTGGGGGGGTTGGGGTGTCCCACCCCCCACGAAAATAGCTTAAAACCACCAGAGGACCAGTAGGTATATTCCCAGAAGGGTAGAGCCCAATTTGATCAGCAGTTACTGAGATTTTACAAAAAAATGTAAAAAAAAAAATTTTGGGGGTTGGATTTTTTTATTTTTGGGGAGGTTGGGGGTGTCCCACCCCCCAAGAAAATAGCCTAAAACCACCACAGGACCAGTAGGTATATTCCCTGAAGAGTAGAATCCGATCGGTTCAGTGGTTACCGAGATCTTAAGGGACAGACAGACAGACGGACAGACAGACGGACAGACGGACAGACGGACAGACGGACAGACATCAAGCTACTTTGTATTATAGATATCAAAATCAAATTAGTCAAAATCATGTAAAAATAAGAATATTTTACAAATCATAAAATCTAAGATAATTTGTTAAATAAGGATATAAAGTGTAAGAAATTATAAAGAAATAAATAACTTGGTTCACTGGTTCCAAATTATAATCAAAACAAGGATAATTACTTTCATAAGTTGAGTTGCAAATATTTCTTATAATTTTCTTTTATTTATTAATTGCATATTATAAAATGTTATAAAAAGGCAGAGACTCAAGTACAGGACATTAGAATTTTAATGTAATTACTAGTGGCTTTTTTTTGGTGGGGGGGGGGTAGTCGACCCAACTATTTTAATTTTAAAAAAAAGAATTCTTTTTTGGGGGGTTGGGGGTGTCCAACCCCACAAGAAAATAGTTATAAACCTTCCCGGGACCTATGAGAAGCTACCCTGTAAAGGAGAACCCGATCGGTTCAGCGGTTAGCGAGATCCTTCGGTACAAACAAACAGACAAACAAACGAACATCTTTCTACTTTGTATTATAGATTTTATAAGAAGTATAATCTTTAGGTGCCTTTAATTATAGAAAGTTAAAAGGAATAATTTTTTCTCTGGGGGGCTTCGCCTCAGGGTGTGGTGGGGGTTCCCGCACCCCCTCCCCGCACATTTGTTTAAAATTAAAAGGTGTAATTTGAATTTTAGGGCTGCTATTTGAGATTGACTTCTTAATTTTCTTAAATTTGAAATTGATAAAATTACAATATAAATTCTAGAGTAGCTTTGCTAATACCAAAAAGGGGGTTACACCGTGGAAAGGAAATGGTTTAGGGGGGTTACCTAAGGAGGGGTTTCAGGGTTTTATGAAGTGGGGGGAGGGGGGGGGGGGAGGGAGACATGCAAAGGAAAGCCGAAAGGAAATTAAAATTAGGATTAGGAAAATTTGGATACATTTTCTCTAGTATTTGCTACTCATATAAGAATATATCCATGAGCAAAGTAGCAAGATGTCTGACTATCTGTCTATCTATCTATTGTTTTTTTATTTAGGGGAAAGAAAACCCCTAAAAAAGAGATGGTTAATCCCTCATTTTTATGGCATTACATGGCTGATTTTTTTAGACATTTTGTAAGGCTTCATTAAGTTTTTGCTTTTTGGATACTTTGTACTGGTCATTGTAGTTCAATCCTTTTTTTGTATGTTTTACATATAATAAATTGACAAACTTTTCGGATTTATTTATATTTTTCAGAATTATTGCTTTGCTTGAGAAAATCTGTGCAAATAATAGTTATTTCTTTCATCGTATTATAAACGGCTTTCCGCGGATGTAGAATGTACAATTAAAAAACTTGTTTTAATCTTATGATTGTACATTTTTATATTCGTAGAAAGCTAGATATAATACGATGTTAGACATAGTTTTTTTCCCGTATGGATGAGAACCTATCCACCGGATTCGAATGAATACGAGAAAATGTTTTCTCGTATTCATTTGAATCCGGTGGATAGGAACCGGTTCTCATGAATACGAAAAAACTATGTCTAGCATCGTATTATATCCAGTTTTCTACGAATATAGAAATGTACAATCATAAGATTAAAACTAGTTTTTTTAGCCGGTGCCTTCGGCACCACGGGGCTAAAAAAACTAGTTTTAATCTTATAATTGTACATTCTATATCCGCGGAAAGCCGTTTATAATACGATACGAGAAATAACTATTATAACCTATCTGTTACACATATCTCCGCTTACTTTTCTGGGGGGTAGTGCATCCTTTTTTTTGGGGGGGGGGGGGTGAAATTGGGGGTAAAAGTTCAAGATCTCCTGATAAAGTTTTAGTAACCAATAATTTGATAATTTGACGGAAACCAGATTGTGGATTAATATCCCTAGAATGTGGAATGGACCATTACTCCCGCCCCTTCCAAAAAAAAACACGAATGATAAAAACACAAAGCACAGAAAAAAACATGGATTAACAAATGGACAAAGTGAGTTATAGAGCAAAGGTGGATTCTTAAAAAAAGTTTGCCCCACTAATCGCTTAGTGATTTTGGAGGATTTTTCACAAAAACAATTTTGCCCCACTAAGCGATTAGTGGGGCAGATCTTTTTTAAGAATCCACCTCAGATATTAAGTGTTCATAAATAAAGAGAGAGAATATGCGATTTTTAAAGAATTGAAAATCACGAAACCCTACAAAAAAATTATATATGTCTTTCGCAGCATAATCGACAGTTCGACGGACGCAGTAAGTCGTATGCTGGAAGCTCTTTGGTTTTCGACAAAAAAAACAGTCTATCTTAAATGTCAGCTGAGTAAATCACATTTCCCCGTAGCATTACGGCGGACGGACAGACCGACCGACGGACGGACAGACAAAGTGAATTATAAAGAAGACAGTATTCTTGGAAAAGTTGTGAAAAAAAAGGGATTATTGTCAGAAGAGGGGTTCGTTGGGTGGTACAAATTGGTCTACCTAACTTTAATGGGATACTATCAGGGTTTTTGAGGTATTACAGCATAAACCACTCTGTGTGGCTAGGTGTGTAATGCCTTAAAATACTTATACTTCAGTAAAAAATATATGAAAATTTTTGCAATTTAGATTTTACTTACATTTGTTCTTATACATTATCAAAACTCGTAAAAATCAACTGATACAAAGTTTCAATGGATTATGTTAACTATATTGCATTGCATAAAAGTTGTAAGGTCTGACACATTAATGACATTACATTATTCAAGCAAGAATTTGATAATTTCCCACCATCTTTAGAATAGCAAATATGCAATATCAATTTTGCTACAGAATTTGTTTGTTTTTAATAATTTATTTCCAAGAAAAAAATTAAACATGATTAATATTTGATATAATTATCATAATATGATAATACAATAGCAATATAATATCTAATTAATATTGCTTTAAGTTAGCACAAAAATCTTTACTTGCATTTTGAGTCAGAACTAACTAATTACATCTGACGCATAATTATGATAGAAATCACCATTGTGTAGGTTTCAAAATTATAAGTTAAAACTGTGTTTGAAAGGGTAATATCTGTAAAAATACCTTTAGAGTTTCACACCCAAATTTACGATCAAAGGACGGATGAACGGACAGACACACTGTAATGAAAGCTTTGCTTCAAAACAAGGATTTCAACGTCAACATCCATAAAAGCGAAGCTGTGAAACGATGTGACAGACGAACATTATTTCTTGTAGAGTGTCAGAACTGATATACAATATATAAATACATAAGGTTTGACAAAATTTTACGTTAAGTTTTTGCAAAACTTATTAAATACAGAATAATGTTTAAGGACATACTGACATTTCAGGACTTAATTATAGAGATGCTTCCGTTATAATATTGTACCTTAATGTAATAGGAATCAGTACTCCAAAAATCAGATCAATCGGATAATTATATCACATAAACCTAACTACTACAGGAATCATCATGTAAAGTTTGAAATCGATTGGACAATTCTAACATACCTTAATTAACGAAAATAGCTATCCGTAACGGATGGTCGGATGTATGGACATACCGTAATTATAGAAAAGCTTCGCTTCAAAATAAATGGTGAAACCTAACTCTAACAATGTCGGATCTAAACAGAAGAATTTTATCAACAGGGCTAATTGTTTGTTAATTGAACACTATGCAGCCAGTCGTCCCTTGGGGATTGGTTGTCTTGTTGGGTGGTACAAGCACTTTAGCCACTACAAAAATATTCACATTAGGAAATAATAAATTAGAAACCGGTAAATTAGAACCGGATCTCATCCACACGAAATAACTATGTCTAGCATCGTATTATATCCAGTTTTCTACGAATATAAAAATTTACAATCATAAGATTAAAAAAAAATTTTAGCCCGTGCCTTCGGCCTCTCGGGGCTAAAAAACTGGTTTTAATCTTGTAATTGTACATTCTATATCCGCGGAAAGCTGTTTATAATACGATGCGAGAAATAACTATTATTGTTTTTTAACTTGCGAAGCTATGCTATAATTTACTTTATTTGTCCGTCAGTTTGTAACGCTTATGTGATTTTCTCTGGTGTTATTTTAGCTAGACTTTAACAAAAACATTCAGTATACTACTTACTTGGTTAGTCAGACTGACGGTCAGGCTACAAAAGACATTTATATTTATTTTTTTTAAGAGCTTCGTGTTTAATAGTCAAGTCATATATTCTCTTTTAATATCTTTCTTATATTTTTTTTCTTGCCACTAAACATCTGCTTCATAACTCACTTTGTCATTCATACATTTATTTTACCTGTTTTGCACGAGGCTTATTTATGAATGTCAGAGTAGCTTCAAATCTAAAAATTTTCAAAGATTTCTACTGTATTAGCAATATGTAGTTTTTGATGTTCCATTAAATGATAAATAATCTCCCCGCAAACTTTTTCTCAATTATTCTTCATTTCACATCAAAAAGTTGGGTTTAGTTAATCTATATAATATTATTAGGAGATTTAGGATGAGGTAACTTATACCCTATTTTAAAAGTAGTAAGGATTTGTTTAGTCAGAATCTAAAGGTTTTAATAGCTACCAAACCGATAAAGTTTTTTGGAAAGTTTCAAAAAATGTCCCGGGATGGTTTTAGGCTATTTTATTTTAAATAAAAGTCTTTGCATGATTTTAAAAAAAGAATGATTTTTAAAACAAATTATGTTTTCTTTTATCCCATAATAATTAGCATTATAAACTTTTTATTAAGAGTTATTTTTTTGTACAATACAGATGATATCTTATAGAAATAAGATATTTCTATTAAAAATAGCTTTATTATTACTTGAATCTTACACCAGATTATCATGTACTCTAATATAGTGACACTTGTAGCTGGCTAAAATAATGACCCCTCCCATACACCCCCTTATACCTCATACCCTTCCTTCCTACTGGATGAACAAACTGACCAATAAGTACTGTTTTCATTCCAAGAAATTTCCAAACTTCCACTAACTATACTTTTCAAGCACAGTTTATTTTGACGTTTTTCATTGCGATTTGATCTCAAACTCGAACTCGTTACAATACACGTCAATGTCACTGAAAATTTAAAATAGGAAACAAAGCCTTCTTTTACAATTGACAGAAATAATTTCTCCAAATTTTCCCCAAATTCCCTCAAAATTAGTGAATTCATCTTTCAAAGCTGTAATGAAACAAGTTGTTAGGCATCATTTACACCTAAGAGAATAGACTAATTAGTATAGAGAACTTGTTTTTAATGAGTTTTAGAGTAAAATAACATTGTACTCAGGTTTATGTTCAACACTGAAATGAAACAAGATGTTAGGCCTCATTTACACCTAAGAGAATGGAGTAATTAATATAGAGAACTTGTTTTTAATAAGTATTAGAGTAAAATAACATTGTACTTAGGTTTATGTTCAACACTGTAATAAAACAAGATGTTATTCTGAATTTACACCTATAGGAATAGAGTAAATAATATAGAGAACTTGTTAATAATAAGGATTAGAGTAAAATAACATTGTACTTAGGTCTTTGTTCCAAACTGTAATGAAACAAGATGTTATTCTGAATTTACACCTTTAGGAATAGACTAAATAATATAAAGAACTTGTTTTTAATAAGTATTAGGGTAAAATCACATTGTACAAACTGTTATGAAACATTAAGTAAGGTCTTCCACATATAAAAATAAATTGATAAAGATAACTTGTCTTTAGGGATGAAATTTTACCTAGCTCAAATGTCCTCAAATATTTCTTTCACAACTTAAAAAAAAATATTTGGTTTTCAATTCCAAAATAGAGTGAGAAATATAGAAAACTTGTTTAAAGTTAGTAATGTTAGTAGGCTTAACTCTATTGTCCATTTATGAAACAGCATGTGTGAAATAGCCTTGAAAATCTAGCTAGGGACATTGCACTTTTGCAACTGTTTTTGATCCGCACTGTGATCTATTATGTGCATCTATTTTTAACAGACAAAGAAAGAAATACTGAAATAAACATTGAAATTTGAAGTATAAAACAAAAATTGTTAAACAAGGATGACAACATCCATAAAAACAACAAGAGAAATAGCGTGCTTATTACGAAATACGGAGATGGAAAATTATGATAATCAATCAATGGTCACACGAATCTTTGCAAAAGTTTATCTTAGATAAAAGCTGAGAAAATTATTTTTTAAAAAGAGCATTAATTAAACGTTAATTGGTCAGCAAAATAAGTGTTCTTCTGCAAGCAAACGAAAAAATTTATAGAAATTTGATTTCCTCGAGAGCATGACAGAAAGACTGACAGATACAGTGAGATATAGAGTAGATGATCATCGATCAGAAAAATCTTTACCCATCAAAATTCTAGATTTGGTAGCTCGTTAATTTTATGGGGAATCAAAGGTTGTAGATAAATTTAACAATATATCTATAGTATAGATAATTAACTGCCTACCTTTTCCAATATCCTTTTTAGGTCAGCTAGCAAATTGTTTTCTGCTACTTGGCTGCGATAATATTCCCCACACTATTGGTTGACTTTCAAGATACCAATTGAGAGTCAGCACAAGCATCTTGGGATGGGGACATACAGTTATTTAACCCCTTCCCGCTCTAGTGCTTACTCTAATAATTTAATCGCCATTGTCCTCCCCATTCATAAGAAATTAAGATGAGAATCATTAAAGGAAAAAGTGAAAAGTAAGCAAAAGTATTCCCTTAAGGTTCCAAGTTAGAATTTTTACTGTTATTATATCTACAAAAAACGTCAGTAAAATCAAAGTGATCGGGTAATTATGTTGGGCAACCAAAATTATGACAAGTTGTCATAATGTATGATACTAGCGGCTGCGCCCCTAGCATTTTGAAGGAGTAAGGATAGTAGGAAAATAGACTAAAACCAAACTTAAATCTTAAAATTACAGTGCCTAAAGTCATCCAGGGACCTATAAAAAGCTTCCTAAAATGAAGAACTCGATCGATTCATTAGTTTTCGAAAAAGAAAACTAACTATTTTATTTAATACTAGCGGCTGCCCTCCTAGCATCTAGGCACTGTATTCAGAGGCGGGGGCGTCCAAGCTTTTTTTATTTTGGCGTTATCCTCTAAGAAATTTTATATTTTTTTCAATTTTGTACCCCCCCCTCCCTTCCCCGACTACCAACGAACAACTATTTTAGGTTAGGTTAGGTTTTAGGCTAGAGAGCCGAGCGCTGCGGCTAGGCAGGCAAGGGGGCCGAGCGCTGCGGCTAGGCAGGCTAGGGAGCCGAGCGCTGCGGCCAGAGTTCATAGTTCGCTGTCGGGGGGGGGGGGGGGGGGGGGCTCAAATTTTCAATATTGAAAAAAAAGAGGATAATACCTTTATTTTTTTTTGGGGGGGGGGGGAATTTTTAAGAGGGGTTATTTGTTTTTTTTTGTGGGGGGCAAATTTTTTTACCCCCCCAAAAAAAATTTTTTAAACCGGGTGGAAAATTTTTTTTTTTTTGGGGGGGGGGGGGCCCGGGGGGGTTAATTACCAACCCAGAAATCTGTTGGCAAGGGTAAATTTCCCCCCCCCCCCAAAAAAAAAAAAATTAACTCCGGGGTAAAATTTTTGGACGTCCTTGTTCAGAGATGTAAGGAAAGTAGGAAAATAGCATAAAACCAAACTTAAAATATTAAAATGAAAATAAACATAGAAAACTTGAAATCAGGACCTCAAAAAACCTAACTACTTTATATTATAGGTTAGGTGGATAAAATGTCAGTAAAGAATAAGGTTATAACTGTTAAAATTACCCGTCGACAGAAACTAATTATCAGCACATTACCTCTAAGTTTAACAGGGAAAGTAAGAGGAATTTAAACTAATTCCCACATAGCCGCCAGGAATGTGTTACTTATTTCAACTAATTTATTTTAAATTAGATAACTTTACATCTGGAACTGGACAAAGTGTCTCAAAAATTAGCCATGTGACGTTATAAAAATGAGTGAGATGAGAGGAGAAGTGGGAAAGAAACCCCCTCTAAAAAAGAACTGGATAATCCCTCATTTTTATGACGTCACACGGCTGATTTTTGAGACACTTTGTCCAGTTACTTTACATTTCATAATTTAGCTACTCTATAACTTACTTTTATACAGCACTTAGTTGGTGTGTTGGAGACTGATACGAAACACTAACCGCCGCTTTGTAAGACGCGTGACATCATTTGAATAGGTTTGATTGTCTAGTCCCATGTACACTTCAGCCATTTCAGTGCACAATTAGATAAGTTTGATTGTCAGCCGGCTATATAAAGAACATGGGTATTATTTCACTTGATGCTGCTGGTCCTTGGTAGGCAATACTGATCCTGGACTTTGCTTGTACCTGGCAATGTACTGTACCTATCCTACTGTAATGTACTAGTCTTAACAAATCATCTCACAAACAGCTAGGATTCAATTTTTCAACTGTTTAGTTTAAAAAAGAAAAAGTAACAATAATTTTTTAAGGGTGGGGGGAGGATTGGACATTTTTTAAGGGCAATTTCTCTTCGGTAAGTGGTGGCAAAAATAGTTATAAACCTTCCCAGGACCTATGAGAAACCACACTGTTAAGAAGAACAATATCGGTTCAGCGATTATCGATATCCTTCAATACAGATAGACAAACAGACATACGGTTACTTTTAAATCCTTAAAACTAAAGTTTAAAAACAGCAGTTTCAGAACTTTAAGGAGAATGTAGACAGGAATTGTAAGAATATAAATTAGAGATTCTACACATTACAAAATTGCTACTTTATTTTCTTCATTGATAAAACCATAATTGTTTATGAATTGTTTAGAAAGTCAATTATAGATAACAATTAGATAAAGATCAATCAAAAACAAGATAACTCTTACTTTCATTATCTATCTATCTATCTATACATTGCTGTACTGTACAGGGTATATATTTAGTTAATTGCAATCAAAGTAAGTATTCAAAAATTTACAGTGTAAACTTTAAAAAAGATAATTTTTGTTCTTAAAGGATAAAGTAGTAAAGTCCCTTTCGTGACAACGTCTCTTAAGGGGCGTTGCTTCATATTTTCACAGTAGCTTTAGATAGATGATTGACCCGCAAGGTTAGGAAATTGGCCCCGCAGGGATAGACCCCCAAGCAGTGGCAAGAAATAGGAGAAACTCTACTGTGAAAATGCGAAAAAAGCCCATTAAAGGGGGTTGTCACGAAAAGCCGCATAAATCTTTAAGTTTTGATTAATAATATCATTAAAAATGTATAAGAATAACCCAAAAAATGTTGCTACACCCTGTAGAATTACAATAAGTCCTACTGGGCAATATACACAATTATTTTCTCTTTAGTCTACATACAGTCAACATATAATATAATTCTTTATTTTCTTTACATACTCAAGGATGCCAACAAATAAAGACATTAATAAAATCATCATCATTTGATACAGGCATTTGTCTTAAAAATCTGTTTTCAAATTCAATTTTGTATAAATAAAACTAACAGGATTCTTATTTGATAATTTATTCCTTTAAGAACAAACTATACATAATTAAATCACATAGTCTGAAAGTATTAATGTATACAGTTTTAAAAAAATAGCACATAAATTGTTATTAACAAGAGATAATATAATATACTAGCGGCTTCGCCCCTAGCCTCTAGGGGCTTTGCCCCAAGAAATATTTTAAAAAAATTAAATTTTGGATCATGTTACTTGTAGATGCAGCGCTGCACTTACAAGTAACATGTTTAACTTTGCTGCATCTACAAGTAACATGTTAAAGGGAGATAAAAAAAAGGAGATAGGCAGACAATGTTGGTTATATTTTTATTAAAAATAAGCTTTTTAGTTACTTCTAAAGAACTTCAAAACCCTAAACAACTTCCTTGAACCAAATTAAACCTGAACCTTCTTACAAAGTTATTTGGATGAATACATGTGGAGGGATCGCTATAATGATAATGCATTTTACAATTTGTACCAGATTGCTATTCAATATCATGTGTAATTATTTAATAATATTTTTGCATATATTCAAAACCATTACTAATAATGTTTAGCTAACGAATTAGTCTTAATTGTTTCTATTTATAATCATATTAGTATCTCTATAGGGAATGGAGGGGGGATATTGCTGCACCTACAAGTAACATGTATGAGTTTGCTGCATCTACAAGTAACATGTGATAAGCGCTGCATCTACAAGTAACAAGATCCTAAATTTTTTTTAAAAATTAAGATCTACTGGTGCTGCCAGTAGTTTTATGTGAACTAACTTCTCCATACTAAAAAAAATGGGAGAAAAATGGGTGTCCCAACCCCCAAGAAAATAGCTTAAAACCACCACAGGACTAGTAGGTACATAACTTGAAGAGTAGAATCCGATCAGTTCAGTGGTTACCGACATCTTAAGGGACAGACAGACAGACAGACAGACGGACAGACATCAAGCTACTTTGTATTATGGATTGTAAAAAAATTAACTAATTATATTTTTTCAACTTTTTTGTTTATTAAAAATTGCAAGATGTTATGAAAACCTTAAACCTTAGATTAAATTTTTGATTATATTGTAATGAAATCTAACCTTCACATTCTGTCCATAGAGTATTTAGATAAAGAGGAGTAATTAATAGTATTGAATTCAAACCATTACATTCTGACCTTAGAGTATTCAGATAAAGAGGAATAGCAAAGGATAAATAAAAAAAGATAATTACATATCTATAAGTATATTAGCAAACCAATTTAATAAGAAACATTAATTAAAAACGGAAGATTTATTTTTTATAATTGTTGAGGACAATTTCTATAAAAATATCCTGTATGGCTATTAAATTCAGAGTATATTATTAAAAGCGAAGCTTTTCTATAATTATTATCGGTCCATCTGTCCGTATGTAACAGATAGCTTTTTTTTGTTAATTTAGGCATGTTAGAATTTCAAACTTTGCATGATGATTCCTATACGAGTTAGGTATGGGCTAGAAAGCGAAGCAACTATGTATATAATCATTACTAGAAAGTCCGTATGTCCATTTTAAACATGTTGCTTTTTAACTTTTTTAACATCAAATTTTTATGTAATAAAATTATCTGATTGATCTGATTTTTATAATACTGATTCCTAGGACAAAAAGTACATTGTTAAAAGCAAAGTATCTCTATAATCAAGTCCTAAAATGTAAGTATCTCCTTAAACAATATCCTGCATTTAGGCTGTTTTTCAGCAGATTTACTAACAATTTTGTTTCATTCGACTTTTATACATTTATATTCTGATTATTCAGTTTACAGTCCCTTTAATGTTCATTTGTTCTAACATTTCAGAGCTTTCCTTTTATGGATATTGTCATCCTTGTTACAATGGAAATTAATCAATTTCTGACAAGAATAAAACACTTATTGGCTGTCACTTTCACAAATTTTTTGTGGATTTGTTAAAAAAAAATTCAAAAAATCTTGGTGCTTTTCTGAAGCCTGTCAATAATGGAGAACTCAATCGGTTCAAACTTACTACTATGTATAATAGAGTTGATAAGGCAGCGCAATTTTAAAAAATCGAGTTGGGGTTTATTGGACAATTATATTTAAACAATATGTTTAAAATGAACAGACGGACATTCTAGTAATTATTATAGAGTTTAATCATACCTTACTACTACTGGAATCACCAGGTATATTTTAGAATCGATAGGACAATTCTAACCTGTTTAAATTAACGAAAAGAGCTAACTGTGCGTGATGGACGGTCCAACAGTAATAATAGAAAAGCTTTGCTTTAAAAATTTAGCTTTCGTCCTTTCTTTTACAAACTTATCTTAGCTCCGTTTGCTCTCTCTCTCTCCCTCTCTCTCTCTCTAGAGTCCTGGTGGGTTGGTAAAGAGAGAACAGATGTAAAAAGGGGGCAAGACAAGGGGAGGTGGGAGACACTGGAGCCTTGGGGGGAGGGTCTACTCCGTGATTGGGTGGCTGACAGGATGATGCATGGGCCCCGGTCACGTGATCTTCCCCTCCTCCCACAAAATTTGGGAAAATGGGGATATTAAAAAGTTTGGGGGGGAAAAACAGACAATCTAATAAATGCGGGAAGAGAGAAATATAGATAGATAGATTGATATTTAAGAATAAGGATAGATATAAAAATAAATTTTTAAACTTTTTTAAAATAATCATTATTATGGCAAAAATTATTGTTTTTACATGTTAGTTCTTACATTATGCTGTGAGAAAAAATATTTGATTTCAGATTTATAAATAGTAGAGAAAAGTAAAACACTTTTTATTTAAACAAATTATCTAATTCTCAAAGCAATTTTACTCCATGTTACTTACAATTAACGGTCCTATTTCATTATCATTTGCAATTAACATATCCCTGCTTTAAAATAGAAAATAATAAAAAAGATAGATAGATTTAAAAGAAAATGTACATAAGAAGAAATAATTTATAGGGGGAAAGTTAAGTTTATAAATTTTTTCTTCAATTCGATGGTTTTAGCAACGTCGGAGGGTTTATGTTTAAATCTTGATAGAAATGTACATACTGACAGTGTACATTAATAATTAAGGGGTAATTTTGTTTATCATAATTGGCGGCGTGCATTAATTTATCTTTCATTGTCTTATCCCTTAAAATCCCTGCATATAATAGATAGGAGAAATAGTTTTCAACATTTTACAAAAGGGAAGCAACTAGCTATGCAATACAAGATTCTAGATTATAAATACGGTAGGAATAATAAGAAATCAGATGTTTGACCCTTAAAAATTTTAGATAATTTTCATTTTATCCTTTAATGCAAAGTAGTAAGGTTTTTTGTTTGTTCGTTAATATCTTGCTAACTGCTAATTTGTTTAAGTCTCCTTTTTAGGGAAGCATTACATAGGTCCAAGGATGGTTTTAGAGCATTTTATCTTTAATTTAAGCCAAAGAGATTTTTTGCTGAGAGGGTTTATAATTAACTTGGGTGGTGTTAACACCCCTCTCCCGCATAATTATGCTTCAAACCTTAATATATTACTCTGATAAGGATAAGGGGTTGGAATGGGAAAACCTAGAGGCTTTCAGGGGGCTTTCCTGAAGAATAATACACAAAGTTATGACTTGATAAATATTTGTATATTCGCCACACTGTTTTGCATAATAACATTCTTGATAGAGATTCAC
Source organism: Acartia tonsa (assembly GCF_053477335.1). Classification (NCBI taxonomy): domain Eukaryota; kingdom Metazoa; phylum Arthropoda; class Copepoda; order Calanoida; family Acartiidae; genus Acartia; species Acartia tonsa. Next base: position 5,912,273 of record NC_137267.1, on the reverse strand, counting down.
CAGGAAGGGAGGGGACATTGGACTGTAAATTATGTTGACACCAGTATATATCTTATTCGTTGTTTTGGGTACTTATATAAAATTGTGATTGTATGGTCCCAATCTTAATAGTATCCAAACTTTTCAATTGATTTATAACAAGGATGATGTCCGTCCGTACGGCCGACCTACCGATCGACAATCTTTAAACACCGGTTAGCGAGATCCTTCGCTACAGGCAAAAAAAAGCTTACTACCTTTTATAATAGGATATGTTGCACGTTTATATTAATTGGTTTGTTATATCTAATATTAATAGTTTTGTAATTAACAATTCTCATTACATCTCTTTACAATCTGACTATTTCTCTCTCTCTCTCTCTCTCTCTCTCTCTCTCTCTCTCTCTCTCTCTCTCTCTCTCTCTCTCTCTCACTCTCTCTCTCTCTCTCTCTCTCTCTCTCTCTCTCTCTCTCTCTCTCTCTCTCTCTCTCTCTCTCTATCTATCTATCTATCTATCTATCTATCTATCTATCTATCTATCTATCTATCTATCTATCTATCTATCTATCTATCTATCTATCTATCTATCTATCTATCTATCTATCTATCTATCTATCTATCTATCTATCTATCTATCTATCTATCTATCTATCTATCTATCTATCTATCTATCTATCTATCTATCTATCTATCTATCTATCTATCTATCTATCTATCTATCTATCTATCTATCTATCTATCTATCTATCTATCTATCTATCTCTATCTATCTATCTATCTATCTATCTATCTATCTATCTATCTATCTATCTATCTATCTATCTATCTATCTATCTATCTATCTATCTATCTATCTCTCTCTCTCTCTCTCTCTCTCTCTCTCTCTCTTTCTCCTCTCTCTCTCTCCATCTATCTATCTATCTTGCTATCTTTCTATCTATCTATCTATTTTATTTCATATCATGCTGATTTTGATATGAATTACAATAAATTAGCTCAATATTGGGACTTTTATATTAACTAACTTTTTTCATCAAATTATTTCGAAGCAAATGAGTTATATGTGTACTCTAGGTGAGCTTCACGTGATTCCTAGGATGGTTTTAGGCTATTTTATTTTTAGATTTAATTCTCAGTACCTCGTTTTTGGAAATAGCTATGCCCATTATTTTCATTATATGCTAAGGGCGCATTAAAAACAATTATTCTTAAAGAGAAGCTTACTATAGAAAATGTTAAAATCGCTTAATAGACAAATTTGCTGTCTTATACAACTTTCATAACATCCTTTTATTCATAAAAGACCTTATTTTAATGTTGTAATGTAACTATAGAAAAGCTTCGAAAGAAGAAAAAAATAGGGAAAATAAGATAATATTATTTTCAATATTTATAATATAAAACTATACTGTAATGTAAAAGAAACCTATCCCCCCCCCCCCTTATTTACCCAAAATTTTCTCCTCCATCCCTCCTCCCTCACCCATCTCTAATGTTATTTCCCCTGCAATCAATCATAGGGCGACACTTCAATTCAGCCGGGGTGGATATAAATAGATACACACCCACCCACCCTTCCCCTCCCCCCCAACAACAAAAATTTTATACTAATTTCCTAGTTGGAAAAATAAGCACTTTTGGGCCCCTCCCCCTTTTTAAATAAATTTAAATGAAGGTAAAAATAATGAAAATCTAAATAATAAGTAAAATTTGCTAATATGCTATATTTTTTGTTGGGGGGGGGGGAGGGTCTAACCTCCCTAAAAAGTATTGCCCTTGACCCTCCCATACTTCCAAAACTTTAAAGAAGGTGGGGGAAGATAAAATACTGAAATTGAATTTATTTATTTTTTACTTGAAATAGAATTTAATCTAAACATTCTAATTTATTTAAATTGGTTATTACTATAAGCTAAAATCTATCCAAACTTTTCTTCTTTTATTTTATCAACAGAAGACTATATATAAGTTCCAAAAATTCATTGCGAGTTGTGCCTGTTTATGGGCTTAGATATTCCCCCTATTCATTCTTATAAACTTGTATAAATTATAAACTGGCATTTAGGTATTATTCATAACGAATTAGATATAAAGCAGTTTTGGCCGAGATTCGAAACTATCATCTATTGCCGACAAACTAGAAATATTTATGTAAATCAGTTTCAAAGTTGCTAAACACAGGTTATTTAATAAGGACATACTTACTCCATATGGACTTAATTATGGAGATGCTTAGCTTTTAACACCGTGCCGAATCTTTCTAGTTAGCTCCATCCAAAAAGATGCCTAAATTAACTATCAGAGTTGCCTATTTTGGTGAGAACTTGAACACTTATTCTTTAATACCATTCTCATATTCCTTATAATTATTAATTCTAAGATAGATAGATAGATAGACATACTCTATCAATAGATAGATACCGATTGAAAATATGTGTTTTATTGTGACTAAGTTAAACAATCTATTTGTCTATTTGTCCATCAAAACTCCAGCAAGCCACAGCCTAAGAGTGCTTCCAAAAACAACAAAAAAAACAAAAATGGCAAAAAACATAGAAATCAGATAGAAATAAAGGTTTCTTTCTAAAAATTATGCGCATTTTCTCAGCTGCTATTTAAGGCAGTTAGCTGATTTAAAAAAAAAATTCAGACAGAATTTAATTTACTTTGTCCACCATGCTGTCGGTACTGCTCAAGTCGACATTAGCGTTTAAATTCAAGAGCTTCCGCTACTAATGGATGTTGTCATCCTTGTTATTATATTATCCCCCAAAAAATTAAATGAAGTAATCGAAAGCAAAATTTTATCATACAAAAAATAATGTAAATTTTTTCCTTATAGCTAGAATTGTTTTTTTTACCTAGTTTGTACGCCAACTGTTAAAGCTATATGTCAATCAAATGGGTAACCAGGGTATTCTGAAGTAGGCCATGGACAATGAAAAGTATTATGAAAAATTCGGTATTTTAACTAAAAAAAATCTTTTGGACCACCTTATCATGATTTTTATATAAGATGAATAAATATCTATAGCCCCCTCGGGTTGGCCCTAAAACTACGGGGATCTTCTAACCTTGCTTAACCTAATTTGATATTGAATAAGTATCCATGTAGGGTTTGTTTCCTTTATGCGATATAAGGGAATCCGTCCTAAAAGAATTTAACGTTAAAAAAGAAATGAAAAATGATAACGAAAGATAAGGTATTTATAACTAATATCATATGTTTACTATTTCAAGAAAAACTATTACTCTTGAAATTTTCTTTATATCAAAATAATCATTAAAGCAACTAAGTTTTGTCTTAATTACCCCCCCTCCTATTCCACCCCCCTTAACACAGGTGCATCTTACTAGAGGAAAATTTTTATTTTAGAAAACTTATCCCAATTGATAAGTCAGGATAAAGATACAATGATTTGGTTGTCACAACAATTTCATTCTGCCCTCCCCCCCCCCCCCCGTAATTTTTTTCAACCCTGTGTAATATGCCATTCTTGCCAGGGGTTAAGAGTCCTGCAAATTTTTTATTATTAACCCCCCCACCCCCCCCCCCCTGTGTTTAAACATGCTACTTTTAGGTTTTACTGAGTAAGAATCTTGAAAGCCCCACATGGCTATTGTCTCGAAGGGTTAAAATATCAACTATTTAAGCTAGATAGACCGAAAATCATTTAATAAAGGGTTCAAGGACAAACGCAGGAGTGTTAAAATATTAATTTAATTAAGTATTTCTATAGAGATTGGGTTAGGTTAAGATATGAATGTACAAATAAAACCCTCGCAGGGGTTAGGCATTAAAAAAACCTAAAAGATAGTCTAGAATAGGTTAGGTTAAGTGTCCACTCCTGCGTTTGGGATATATGTAGTATAAATAGTTTTAATTTAACCAAATAAGAATTTTTTTAGATTTCCCTACAAAAACAACTAATTTTTCACTTCATTTACCTAAGTAGACAAATTTTCTATCACCTCCCCGTTCCCATCTCTCCAATATTTTAAAAGTTTAGGTTAAGATACAATACATCCTATGGTTTTGATTGACACATTTTTTCTGGCTGCTTCATAGACCTGTTCAAAATCCCAAGAATTTAGTGTAATATTGTGTTCGCTGGTTGCCAGATTTTCATGTACTCTGATGAAGTTTTACACGCAGCTGGCTAAAATAAGGATATCCCCCATCAATTCCCTTTACAATCCCCACCACTCCTACTTGATGAACGAACTGTCTAAACCAACGTTTTAGATGATTTCTACAGCAGTTATTTCAGGATTTTTCTAGCTCCATTAAAGAAGGGGGGGGGGCAGACTGTGAATCATACTGGTCTAAAGTTTTATAAACTTGATCTCTTATTCGTGGACTTAAAACATTGGGAATAAAATCTTGATTATATTATATCAACTAGCAATGTCTAAACTTTTTTACCTGTAAATTTATTCTACAAAAGTGCTAATTTTGTTTATCATAATTGGGGGGAAAACGAACCAGTCTACTTGATCCTAGCTGGTTGATGAGGGTTGAGGGGGGAGAGGTAACCATCCACAGATTGAAATCTTAATTTAAACAGAAATGTGACAAATATAAACTTGTCGTATTATGGGAGATGGGGTAAGGGATTATATTGTAATTCAAATTTATTCAAGGGGTGGTTTTTTATATTTAAATGATATTTTGTAACAACATTTAGGTTTTTTTGTCTGTAGCTTAAGATTTTGGTAACTAATAAAATGATTGAGTTCATTAATTTATGACAATTTAACATAGGTCCAGGATGGGTTTGGGCTATTCCATTTCCAGATTTAATTATTGGGATGGGTTTAAGCTATTTTCTTATCATTCTCTGCTTCTTCGAATACAGAGCTAGAGGCTACGGTCTTGGCAGCTGGTATAAAAGTAACAGGATGTCCTTTGTCTGTAGCTTAAAATCTCGCTAACAACTCAATCGACTTGTTTCTCCTTTACAGTGAAGCTTACATTAAAGAGGCATCTAGGGGCGTAGACAAATAGAACAACTGGTAAATCTACCTGGTAAATTTACGTATATTAAACCCTATCTAAACTTGTACTTCTCAGTATGTCTCTTTATATCGCAATTTATGTCGACACTTCGTTATTATATGAAAGTAATCATGGCTGTCATAAAATCTATGTATATACCATTCTTTAGATGCCACTTTTAAAATTCTTACTTTATACTTATTTCTATGTAAGAAATAAACAAAGTTGAAAAGAAAGTGAATCATTAAAAAAAACTTTTACTTAAAAATAATTTGAATTGATTTTTCCAAAACAACAATTATAGGTTAATACAGTTGAGGAGTTGAATCCATTTTTATAGAACAGAAATATAATCTATGATTAAGGTTTTTACCCTCTAAAAAACGTAATCTACCATTCCCCTTTCCCCTCTCTTGGTGATGATATCATCAGCGCCGATATGATTTTTGTAATCTACCATTCCAATTTTGCCTCTCTTGGTGATGATATCATCAATGTAGATACGATTTTTGAAATGTACCATTCCACTTTTAAGAGAGGCGAAACTGGAATGATGGTTTACACTTTTAACATCGACATAATTGAAATCATACATACTAGTTTTAAATTATGTTTATCGTAGGAATGTATAAAATACTATTTACAATTAAAATTTCTTTGAGTAAAATAAAAATAGTAACTACAATATACCATTACTATTATGTCGATTTTAATAAGGAAATCAATGTTTATGAATACACTGATATGTAAACATAAATGTACCATTCCAGTTTCGCCTCTATTGAAAGTGGAATAATACATTTCAAAAATCGTATCGGCATTGATGATATCATCACCAAGAGAAGGGAATGTGGAATGGTAGATTACGTTTTTTAGAGGGTCAAAACAGTAATCATAGATTATATTTTCTGCTTCTATAAAAATAGATTCAACTCCCCAACTGTAATAATGTTCCAACAATGTAGACAACTTTTAACTTGAAAAGATACGAGTAACAACATGGATGATAATTTCCATGGAAGCAAAGCCATTAACGTTTCTATTAAATTAAAAATAGTTGATAAAAATTAAGATTATGATTTTAACTTTACCAAACAAGCACCATGTTTCATATTTATTGTAATAAGAATTCAAGATTGTTTTCTAACAGGAATCACCAATAAAAGTTCGAAACTAATGAAAACACTTTGAAATACGCGAACACAATCAAAAGGTAGAAATACTTCGTTTTATCGTAAAATATTTTTATTACTATAAAACTATACTAGTGGCTGAGACCCTAGCATCTAGGGACTCTGTATTCAATGGGGCTAGACAATTTAAGACTTCAATCTTAAAATGTAATAGCCTAAAACCACCACGGGACCAATGTAAAGCTTACCTTAAATAGAGAACCCAATCAGTTCAGTAGTAGTTCAGTTAGATCTTAAGCTTTAGACAAAAAAACTTTATTACTTTAGATAATAGCATATGGACGATCTTACCTAAACTACAAATGTTGTCTTTTGCCATTGATGAAACACCTTTAAACCCTGAAAAAGTCAATTTGATTGATGACCCAATAATTTATGGTCAATAGTTTTTTTCCTAAAGAAAATACAAATACTTGAATAATTAAATTCTAATGAAACAGTATCTAGATTAAGCAAGGACGGTTACGCCCATCAAGCTCAAAGATTATAAGGCAATCTATGCTATTATATAAAGTAATAAAGTTTTTTTTCTGTGGCCTAAGATTTGGAAAACTACTGTACCGATTGAGTTTTCCATCTATAGGGAAGCTTCACATGGTTTTAGGCTATTTTAGGTTTAGATTTATTTCTGGGTATGGTTTTAGGCTATTTTTTTGCCCTCCTTCCCTTCAATTACAGTTGCAATTATTTACATTTTCTTTGCTTAGAGTTTTTGATAGGTCAATCACTTTTAGAATGGCTTAAAACCAACCCAGGAACAATGCTTAGCCTCCCTTTTATCTATGCAGCTGTTTAAGATCTTACAATAGATAATGATAATGACCATTTTCGAAGATGATTAAAGTCCCTCCACAGATTATGACGTCATATGATAGAATAGCCAATGAGAGGCCAGTATAAAGTTTACCATTGGTCAATTACAGTGTATACTGGCCTCTCATTGGCTATTCTATCGTATGGAGTCAGAATCTGTGGAGGGACTTTAATCATCTTCCCATGTTCAATTTTAATGTCTTACTGTTTTATATCAATTTTAACCATTTCAACAACGTATTCAAGTTTTAAAGAAAGTTTAGCTTAAACAAATTTTTAAATCATGAAAAATAAATCTAAATATGGCAGAAAATTTCATAGAAAGTAATCCACTTTTATAGTATCACAGCTACTCTATTATAAC